>NW_023270513.1:4630144-4771080 GCF_011800145.1 Mirounga leonina | reverse complement strand
TTCACTTTGTATTACCTGGAAGTGGATTTGGGACTATTAATGTGCTTGTTTGCAGCTGTGGTCCCGTTTGTTAAGTCTGGGGTCCCGTGTGTTCCAACTCCTTCTGCACACAGCAAGGACTACTTGGGACTACTAATATGTCCTCCTACACCTTTGTATTACCTGGTAGTATTTGGAACTAAAAAGTTCTTAATGGCACCTGTGGTCCCTTCTGTTGTTACAGGATCCCAGTGTTGGCCAACTCCCTTTGTATTACAGCAGAGGGCATTGGATTGTTAATAGGCTTAACTGTAGCTGTGGTCCCTTCTGTTAGTCTAGTATCCCAAGCCTTCCAACTGCCTTTGTGTTACCTGGGAGTGTATTTGGAACCGTTAAATTGCTTAATTGCAGCTGTTGTCTCTTCTATTAGTATAGTTTCCCATGTCCTCCTATTCAATTTACATTACAACAGAGGGTCCTTGGGATTGTTAATTGCTGCTGTTGTACCTTCTGTAATTCCTGGGATCCCATCTCCTACTCTGTTTACACTACCTGGGAGGATTTTTGGGACTGTTAGAAGGCGCTACACAACTAAATCGAGCATTTTTTGTTAGTATTGTTCCCATGCCCTCCTATTTTCTTTGCATTACAACAGATGGTACTTGGGACTGTTAAAGTACTTAATTGCAGGTGTGGTCCCGACCGTTAGTCTAGGATCTCATTCCCTTCTCCCTTTACATTATTGGGAGCAGATACGGGAATGTTAACGAGCTTAATTACAGTTGTTGTCCCTTCTATTAGTCTAGTTTCCAGTCCCTTCCAACTCCCTTTGCATTACTTAGGAACAGATTTGAGACTGTAATATGCTTACTTGCAGCTGTGGACCCTTCTGTTAGTCTAGCATCCCATGCCCTCTAACTTTCTGTCCATTACAGCAGAGGATATTTGGGACTTTTAATGGGCTTAATTGCAGTCCTGATCCCTTTTGTTAACCTAGGATCCTATGTCCTCCAACTCACTTTGCATTACCTGAGGATGTATTTGGGACTGTTTAAATGCTCAGTTGGAGCTGTGGTCCCTTTTGTGTGTCTAGTTTCCCATGCCCTCCTACTCTTTTGCATTATAGCAGTGGGTACTTGGGGCTGTTAAAGTACTTAACACTTAAAGTGTAGTCACTTTTGTTGGTTTAGGATCCCATCCGCTTCTACTCCCTTTACATTACCTGGGAGGACTTTGGGGATCGTTAAAGTGCTCATTTGCACCTGTGGTGCCCTCTGTTCGTCTAGGATCCGATGCCCTCTAACTCCCTTTGCTGTATTACAGCACGTGGTACTTGGGACTGTTACTGTGCTTAAATACAGGTGTGGTCCATTTTGCTAGTCATGACCACCTCCTCCCTTTATATTACCTGGGAGCAGATCTCGTACTGAAAGGTGCTTAATTGCAGCCGTGTTCCCTTCTGTTAGTTTAGGATTCTACACCTCCAACTCTGCATTACAGCAGAGAATACTTGGGCCTGTCAAATGCTCACAGCTGTGGTACCTTCTGTCTTGTAGGAACCCATGCCCACCAACTCCCTTTACATTATCTGGGAGTATATTTGGGGAGGATAAAGTGCTTAATTTTAGCAGTGGTTCCCTTTGTTAGTATATTTTCCCATGCCCTCCTACTGTCTTTGCATTATAGCAGAGGGTACTTGGGACTGTGAATGTGCTTAAATGCAGTTGTGGTCCCTCTTGTTAGTCTAGGGTCCCATGCCCTCTCACTCCTTTTACATTACCTCAGAAGATACTTGGGACTATTAAGGTGTATCCCATTCACTCACACCCTGTTAACGTTACAGTAGGGGTTTGCTGAAAACCAAGGCCCCCCCTTTTTTTGCATTGTTAATGTGCATAATTGTATTTGTTCCTTTTTCTCTGCAGTAGATAAGATTTCACTAATTTCCCATGTATTCAGTAGTGGATGCACTTTATTTAAGACCTTTGTACTAGGATAAAGTGAACCATAGTAATTGACCACACTATGTCTTTCATTTAAGTCCTCTGTACTCTCTTGGAATTAATTACCTCAGTTACTTTTTTCCAGGACTATTTGTGTGCAAAATTCCAATGATTATGGTCCTTCTCTTTAAACTAATTTCCCACCTTTTTTATATTACATCAGGGGATGCTAGTATCTTAAAGTTCTTTTCTTGGGACTCTTAATGTGCATGTGCCCTCTTAATAAGCTAATATCCTTACTTCTTAGTATTATATGGGGGTACTGACCTACAGCCTTTCTGTTGGACAGTTAAGCCAAATTGCACTGGGATCCCACCCCCATAACACCTTCTCTGTGTCAGGGGTGCTGACCAACTATGACTGCTTCTCCTGTGCAGTTTAAATGTGCATAATTAGAGCAATCCATGCTCCCTTATGTTAGAGTAAGATCTCATTTCTTTGCCCAATTTACATTATTCCAGGGGCTTCTGACTAGCCAAGATTCACGCCCTTGGACTGTTTGTGCATACTTAACATTTGCTCTTATACCTGTACACCAGGTAAGCATCCTCCCCATACTATTTATATTCTAGCAGGAGGTGCCTACTACTCAAGATATTACACACTAATGCAGTTAAATGTGCACAACCTTGTTGTTTTGTACACACTCAGTTGTCCACAACTGTGCCTAAGTTCAGAACTTTGCACTTACTGAAACAGAGGTGACTGATCACATTAAAGCCTTTCTCTTGGGACTGTGGATGTGTGTAGTTTCAGTTGTCCACTGTTCTTTGAGTTAACTTGGGTCCCTGACTCTTCAGAACCTCTAAGCTTTACTGCATGGGATACTGTCAATTTAAGTCCTCTTTCTCAAACTGTTAATGTGCATAATGACAATTAAATTAGGATTCTTACCCTTCACACTGCCTTTGAAGTACTGCAGGAAATTCTGACTCATAAGGTCCCATTTCTTGGCCTGTTAAGATGTATGATTGTATTTGTCTGGGTTCCTGTGTACTAGAGAAGAACACCTCTCCCCACTCCCTCTTATCTATTATCTATTACGCAGGGAGTGCCCCCTCTACAAGGCTGTTACACTTGAGCAGTCAAGGAACACAATTGTAATTGACCACAACCATGCACCATGGATATTAATGTGCACAATTGCACATGGCTCATCCCATTTGAATAAGGTACTACCCTCTCAGACCCCTTTTGTAGTATAGCAGGGGTACTGATCACTAAGGCCTTTATTCATGGCCTGTGGTTATGCGTAATTGCATTTGCACATGTTTCTGTACACTGAATTAAGGACACCCCTCTCCCCACTCCCTTTACCTTTTAGCAGGGAGTGCCCATTACTTTAAGATCCTTATATTTGTACAAGGTACATGGTTTTAATTAACCATACCATATCCCTTAGGCATTAATGTACATAATTGCAGCTTAGTTCGTCCTACCCTGTTGTATGTCATTGCAGTATACCAAGGTTGCTGACCCCTAACTTGTCCTGTTAATGTGCGTAATTGCATTTGTCTGGGTTCTTAGGCACTAGATGAGGAGACACCACCCACCCCTACTTCTAAGCCTTCCAGTAGGTGGTGCCCATTGCTAAGACATTTACATTTGGATAGTTAATGCGCAGAATTGTAGTTTTCCACAACCCTGTCACTTCCAAAACTATCATACCTCCTTTGCACTGCTGCAGGGGATACTCTTTTCTCCCAAAGGTCCTTGTAGCAAACCGCTAACATTCATAATTGAAATTGTTCTCTTGTCTTCAGTAGACTAAGGTCCTATACCCTCACCTTCCCTTTGCAATACAGCAGAGTGTGCTGATGAACTAAGGCCCTCTTTTGGACTGTTAGTACGTGCAATTGCATTTTTTCCTGTTTTATGTACTCAATAAGGACCCTACCTACTTCCTTAGCATGTTTAGCAGGTAGTGTCCACTATTTAAAACTCTTTCACTTGGAAAGTTCATGTGTATAAATGCAGTTTGCTAAGCATGCCTTATACTAGAACCCCTGTACCCTCTTTGCTTTGGAGTAAGGAGATGCTATTTACCTAATGCCCTTTCTTTTGGACTTTAATGTGTATAATTGCAATTGTCCATCTTTTCTGTTGGACTAGGATTGCATCCCCTCAAACTCCCTTTGCATCAGGGGCATGTTAACCATAAATGAGCTCTTCCTGAGAGTATTAATATACATACTTGTATTTGTTTGTGGATTTGTGCAGTGTGAAAGGATGCTTTATGCCCCTACCATTGCCTTTGGATTGCTGCTGAGGACTGCTATCATGACCTCAGCTCTTGGACAATTAATATGCCCCACTAGCAATGATGGGACCTATGTACTCCCTTTGTATACATCAGGGGTACTGACTAAGGTCCCTTTCTTGGACAGTCAATGGGCAATTATCTATGTTCCCTTCTGTTAGATTTAGGATAACATTCCCTTAAACCCCCTTTGCATTACTATAGTAATTACTATACTATTATACTTTGTGCTGACCACACAAAACTTCTCCTGGGACTGTTAATGGGCACAATGGCAATTAGCAATGAGTTTTTCCTCCCTGGCCTTGTTAGGCAAACATTCCCAGCCCCAATTTTGCATGACATAATTTAAGTATAAACATTGCAGTATGCTGTGAACTTGTCTATCAAATAGCAACCCATACTCCCTCTCCTTTTGTATTGCTCCTATCTATAAAATTCCAAGTAGTCATGGTCTTCCCCTTATCCTCCCTCTTCCCAACCCGTGCTCACCCTTGGACCCTTCCTATGGACCTTTGTCACAGTTTCAGGTGTTCATCTATTCAGCCATTAAATAAGATTGTCCCTCCCCCCCCCCCTTTGCATTATTGCTGGGGAATGTTGACTGGGCAAGGCCCTTGCTCTTGGACTTAAAACATTAACAATCCCTGTGTCATTGCCTTACCCACTTTATATTGCTGTAATGCCTCAGTTGTACTTTCCTTAGTCCCACCCATCGGACATGGACCCCTCCACTTCTTTGCATTGCATTGCTGACTACCCAAAGTCCCTTCTGTGTTATTGACACAGTACTGATTGTCCCATTTTCTCGCTCATCAGCCCACGATTTTCCTACCACTTTGATGTCAAGTGTGCAGTATTGACTACCAAAAGCAGACCTGAATTAAGTGGATGGGCCTTCACTCCTTTTTCTGCATTTGTTAGTGATCCAATTCCAGTTGTCACATTCTGGGACAGGAACCGTCCCTACCCACCTTTGTTACTGCTTTACTGAGCAAAATGCTCAAGGCAAGTCAGGCCTAGAAAGCCGGATTGCTGCCCTTTATTATGGATTTTCAATATAAGTATCAGTTGAAAATTGTCTCCCCAGGAAGAAAGGTTAGCACCATCTGTGCATTCTTCCTTCCAGAGCAGATTGCCTGGCCAAGAATCTCTCTTCCCCTCTTGTAAAATCCTAGTGTACAGTGCCGGTTGCCAGGATACAAAAAAAAAATGCTGTTTGCAAGATGGAATTGTAAACCTGGTCATTTAATTTTTGAAGTCCAAAAACCCATTTATACTATGTACCTGATGACCAGTGTCTCTCATTTTACTATGGGTGGTGGGTCTGTGGATAGACCACTGTGAATCTTGCTATTTTCGTATTCCCAAGAGTTCTAGAGCAGAACTCTTCAGACACATATCTTTGGGCTCTACCACCATTTTAAAACCATTCTTTATTCGGGCTTTACCACCGTTCACTTTTAGAAAAACTACCTAAACTTTCTAATCCTTAAATTTCTTCATCTGGATCATCAACCACACTTATTTCAAGAAGATTGCTGTAAAAGAATGAACTGAGAGAACATATGCTGAGGCACTTTGGAAAACCATAGTTCACTTTACCTGATTAATCTATTACATAAATAAAATGCACCCTGTTTAATTCTGCTAATTTAAAGTAGCCTGAAGCACTACACTGAAGTGAGGACTTAGAAATGATGGGACCAATTTCCCTGTTTTATATTAAAGGAAAAATAAGCCAAGATCTAGTCATTCTTCTGGACATAAATTTTCAACAGTGAGATAGCTTCCTGGTAAAATGAATAATATCCTAGCCTCTAGTGTGCAGGGTGTGGCAGAGAAGTATCTAATATGGAACTGCTGAAGCAAATAACTAGTCCTCACAACAGCAGTTCTTTGTAATCACTGAAAAAGGATACTATTCCTCTAACAAGGATGTCAAAAGATCGGCCCAGCTCAGGGTGCAGTATGCACTACTAGCTCCTTGGACCGCTGTAAGAAGAGTCTCTGGCTCTTTAGAATACTGTAAGTACTACTTTGTAGTTATTAAGTAATCTTTTCCCTGTTCTATTTTCATTCTCTTAAATGATACCTGTAGAAAAGTCAGAGGGTCCTGTAAGTCTCCTTCCCTGTTCCTACCTCATCTGCAATTATATATATATACATATATATATCACCATATGAGTTAACCAACAGAAATACTGTATACCCCGCCCTATGCTGGGTTACACCAAAGTGAGGGGTAGAAATGATGTGGTCCTCTATAACCTCATTCCTGTGATGTATTGCCGAGGAGCTAATATAAGCACACTTGAAATACCTTTAGGAAATGATAATCAAGTGCTGCATTGTGTGAATTATAAGTTACAGAATTTTAAAAAGGGAGCCCACTAGGGTTTGAAGTTAGTTGGATAAACTTAAAGAGGGAAGTGGGTTTACTTTTTCGCTTTGGTCCAGGATATGATTTAATATTGCAGCCATAGGTATAGTCCAGTTGGTTTATTTTAATGTAATTTGGTTTTTACCTCTTTTGGAAGTATGAAAAGTGATTAAAGAGATAAGGCCTAGCTACTGTGTTTGGCTATATGCCAAGGCTGGGAAATTGTTCATTGTTAAATCTCATTATAAGCTTGAGCTTTTCAAGGTTCAGGGATTGGGGGTATAAATATGATATATTGGCTTTTTGTGCCTTTTTATTCTATCTCTGCCACAAAACATGAGAGTAGCGATGCCTTTTTAGTTGGAGGTATTTGTGGAACCTGTTTGGCAAGAAGGCAATGGAGAAGTATAAGTTTTATAAGAAAACTATGACATTGCCCACTTTATGAAGTCAATTATACCCTTTCCCCTTCATCTTTTTATACAGATACATTGGTAAGCTAAAAAGCTTAGTGTCCCTGATGTAAAACAAACACAGAGGTCCAGCTGAAAAAAATATTAACATCATATTTGAGACTTTTTGATGCACATCCATGCATCCTGGCAGGAGCAAGAAGAACCATTTTGAGTGGCATTGCTTACTGCCCATTTTAATTCATATCCATATTTCCTCATGGCTTGTTTCCCACCAGTGCCTGAAGACATCCCCCAGTCTGACTGATTGGGGGTAGTGTAGTATACAAATGGTCCTGAGCCTTCTTGGAAATGTGGTCTATGCCATTGTTTCTCAAACTGAAGTAATTTGTCAGGATAAAATGCCTTTTAAAGGAACAAAATGTTTTGAGGAACACTGACTTAAAGTTATTTGAAATGTAAACGTTTTCCAGTTTTAAGATACCTTTATTAAAGATATAAATGTTTTATATAATCTATATAGGATTTAGGGATCCATGAAGATATATCCACAAACCCCCAGGGTTCTTATCACCCCAATTTGAGAAACACTGGTCTATGCTTATGAGATCTTCTATTGTTACTAATCAAATTATTCTATATTAATATACAAGTATAACTTTATTGGAATTTGTTTTAAAGGGATGAATTCTGAGCTGGTTTTGTACCTCCAGTCAAGAGGAAGGATGGATCAACTTTAAGTGGATTGAAGCCTGCACTAGACAGCGTCCAAAGGTGAATCTTGGAGTTATATTTCAATTCATTGCTTGAAATAAAGTCTTTAGCATTTGTAAAATGGGATTCTCTGCGAATGTGGGCATCTTCAAAATTGAGATAATCCTTGTGTTAATTCCACAAACTTTGTTGGGTCACACTGGAATAAATAAAACCAAAGACATGATTCTTGATAAGGAGGATCCCCAAATTAACAAATCATTATGGTATTGGGCAATTTGATGTGTACCATAAAAAATGTTGGGAAGTTCTGTGGGGCACAGAGGAAGAAGAGTGGAAGAAACATCCTTAATGAACAAAGTGGCAAGGGGAAAATGAAAAGTGTGACTAGGGAGCACCCTGGTCAGTTTACTCGGGATATATAAGCTGAGGGTCTACAGACCCTACACCAGTATTTCTTGCTTTTTGCAAATGCATTTTAATGAAGCACATAATTTCTTAAATAGAGTGAATCACTTTTTTAAAAAGATTTATTTATTCCAGAGAGAGAGAGAAAGAATGTGAGGTTGGGGAGGGGCAGAGGGAGGAGGAGAAACTCAGACAGACTCCATTCTGAGCATAGAGCTTGATGTGGGGCTCAATCCCACCACCATGAGATCACCACCTGAGTTGGATGCTTAACTGACTGTGTCACCCAGGTTCCCCGGAATGAGTCACTATTTTTTTCATGGGTTTGGGGGCAGAAGGAATGAGATGCTGGCAAAATTATGAAAAAGTTCTGAACTGGGAATAAGAACACCTGACCTTTGGTTCTGTCTCTAACCTTAGATCAAATCACCATCCATCTCAACTTCAGTGTCTAGGGATGGCTGATGAATTAAGACAGAGACTTGAATTGAGTATCTCAATCTTTAAAAATGACATTTTGTCATTTGGAAAATTGAAGGCACTTAAGTTTCTTTCTTTCTTTCTTTCTTTTTTTCTTTCTTTTTTTTTTTTTTTTGCATTTCCCTACATGGTTATTGTGTTTTCCTTTCTGACTTTCTTCCTTAGAGAACCTTAATATACAGGATTGGAAGAAGTTTTCTGACCCTGGTTTTGTGCATCTTCTCCCATATCCCCCTTTACTTTTTCTACCTATCTTTCTGTAACTTATCTACACATTTCTCTAACAACCTCCCTAAATTGTAGGAAATCGTAAGACCTGGGGCTGCTATGATAAAGCATTCATAATTTTTCAGGATATCTGGGCCCTGGTTAGCAAATGTATACCTGCATGGGAGTTTTTGACTTAAGAATTTTAAAAGTTGATCTCTGGTGGCTGCTAAAATGTATACCTGCATGGGAGTTTTTGACTTAAGTAAAGAATTTTAAAAGTTGATCTGTTGTGGCTGCTAAGATATTCTTATTTGTGAAAGCATCCTGGGAGAATTTTTTACCAGCTTAAAGAAAGAAGAAAACTGATAGCTGAACTGAGCTAACTGTTCCCCCAAACCTTATAAATTTGGATGGTGAAGACTACTGATGTGTATGATTAAACAGAGCTAATGCCTTCTTCTGCTTCGAGTCTTACAGATTGGATTGGATGAAAACTCAATTTTCTCACTATAGTTTTGGCTATAGACAAATAGCACTTAACACTGGTGTCCCTCAAAGTCCAACTCAAGTTGGATGTCAAGTATTTGAGACTTAGCTGATCCACTGAATTTAACAAGTTTAAACTTCAGTGGCTGTGCACAGTTACATATCATTGTATTGATGGCATTGAGTTGGCTATTTTTATTGGTGATTTAGGCTTTACTTGATTTTCCTTGACCTCTCCAAATTAGAGCACTGAGACATTGAATATTAGGCTCCTTGTGCACCCTATACAAATGAGTTTGATAAAGAACTCTTTCCTTTACTATTTTGATGACTATGTTGGAAATGAGCTTTTGATTTCTTCATGTTAGGGTGAGAGATTGAAGGAAAATTTAAATTTTACTCATGCTAGATTTCTTAGATGATGGATAGACTTAAAGAATTATTTTGTTTGACCAACTGGAATGCTATTCTTCTAGTTTCCCTAGAAATATTAGAAGCTATACAATAGACCCAGTACCTTCTTATTGCATAAAATATGTAATTGAATGCTTGTAACAGTTTCAAAATAGGGATATGGCTGGGAGATCAGTGTACATTACGGGGTTTCATTATAAGATGTCTAAGTTACCTTATCCATAGCTCTGAAAACTTTTGGCATACTGTATTTTTACATTACTGGATCTAATTATAAAATATCTAGGTGACTTTAATCAATAGCTTTGAAAACTTTGGCATACTGTATTTTATGTTTGTTAGTATGCTTGCTGCTGTATAATATAATCGGTATGCAGTTACTCTTATGATCATTAGAGTTTTCTGGCCTTACATGTCTCCCTTGACTGAAAACTGCTATAACTGCTACCTTCATTTTATAAAATGTATTGAGTAGGTCCTTCCATATGGTCTGTGATGAACAAGAACAAGAGTTCAAGTTGCTAATTTTAATAACTTTTTGATATTATGGATTCTTGATATTTGGGCCTCATATGTTTCAACTTAAAAACTGACTACAATTAAATCCCTATAAACAGAAAAGAAAAAGCAAGTCTTTAGGCCAGATTTGCCAACAATGATGTTACGTACTGTAGCAAAATCTGGAAAACAGAATTACCAGTTCTCAGGTTCCATTTTGCTTGCTTTTTTTTTAAATTTTATTTTATTATGTTATGTTAGTCACCATACAGTACATCATTGGTTTTTTGTAGTGTTCCATGATTCATTGTTTGCGTATAACACCCAGTGCTCCATGCAATACATGCCCTTCTTAATACCCATCACCATGCTAACCCATCCCCTCGCCCCCCTCCCCTCTAAAACCCTCAGTTTGTTTCTCAGAGTCCATAGTCTCTCATGGTTCATCTCCCCCTCCGATTCCCCCTTCTTTGTTTTTCCCTTCTTTCTCCTCATGTCCTCCATGCTATTCCTTATGTTCCACAAATTAGTGAAACTATATGATAATTGACTTTCTCTACTTGACTTATTTCACTTAGCATAATCTCCTCCAGTCCCATCCATGTTAATGTGAAAGTTGGGTATTCATCCTTTCTGATGGCTGAGTAATATTCCATTGTATATATGAACCACATCTTTATCCATTTGTCTGTTGAAGGGCATCTTGGCTCTTTCCACAGTTTGGCTATTGTGGACATTGCTAAGCAAGAAAGAACAAATGTTGTAGAGGTTGTGGAGAAAGGGGAACCCTCTTAGACTGTTGGGAATGCAAGATGGTATAGCCACTTTGGAAAACAGTGTGGAGGTTCCTCAAAAAATTAAAATAGAGCTACTCTATGACCCAGCAATTGCAGTACTCAGTATTTACCCCAGAGACACAGATGTAGTGAAGAGAAAGGCCATATGCTTACTTTTTTTTGAAAAACAAAAACAAAAACAAAAAAAAACCCCAAAACCCCCTGCAATTTGTAAGCCTTCAGCATCTAGTTGGCAGATTTAAAAGAAAAAAAAACTTATTTTAGAGTATTACAGAATGGTTTTGAAGATAGTACAGAGAGAGTTCCTATATACCCCATACCCATTTTACCTTATTATTAACATTTTATAGTACTATGATACATCTGTCACAATTAGTGAACCAATATTGATACATTATTAATAACTAAGGTCCATACTTTATTTACATTTCCTTAGTTTTTCTGTAATGCTCTTTTTATGTTCCAGGATCCCATCCAGGATACTACCTTGCAGCTAGTAGTCATGTCTTCCTTAGGCTCTTAGTTATGACAGTTTCTCAGACTTTCCTTGTTTTTGATGGCCTTAACAACTTTGAGGACTAATGGTCAAGTATTCTGTAGCATGTCCCTCTATTGGGATTTGTCTGATATTCTTCTCATGACTAGACTGGGCTTGAGTTTTTGGGAAGAAGATCATAGCAGTACACTGCCACTCTTCTTTCTCGAGTACGTACTATCAGCGTGACATACCACTACTGATGTTGACTGTTATTACTTGGCTAAGGTACTGTTTGCCAAGTTCTTCCACTTAACATTTAAAATTATTTTTTTCCCCTTCCCATACTGTATTTGAAGGGAGGCCAGATGTGCTTAAAGAATGGGAAGTTATCCTCCACCTCTTTGATGGTTGAGTGTCTACATAAGTTATTTAGATTTCTTCTGCACAGGAAATGTGTCTGGTCTTCCTAAATTATGTATTTATTTGAGAATTCATTTATATCAATATCGTTTCATGAATATTTATATTCTGATAATAATTCATTACTACTTATTTTTGTTCAGATTGTTCTAGTTTTGGCCTTTGGGAGTTCTTTCAGTTGGCTCGTTGGACATAACCCCACCCTTGTGGGTTTCTTTTTTTTTGTTTGAGCACTTTCTTTCTTTGTGGCATTACCAAGATGCTCTGGGCTCATTTGTATCTTTCTTATCCCAGTCCTAGGATCTACCGTGTCTTCAAGGAGTCCTGATTCTTATTAGAGAACAGTATTAGAAATCAAGATGTGATGAGTCCTGGGTGTTATACTTAACTAATGAATCATTGAACACTACATCAAAAACTAATTATGTGGCAAACTGAACATAATTAAAAAAAAGAAACACATTTCTAAAAAAAAAAATCAAGATGTGAGTGTTATGTGTGCTCATTGCTACTGGGGTGTCATTGCTTCAACACCTGAGTTGATAAGAATGAGGAGGTATACACATGCATATTAACTCGTGCATGTATTTATTAATATTTGTATATGTAATAATCTGTATCTATTTTAAGCTAAACATGGGTTTATACAGATGTTTCCAACTCTGATCTATTACCCCAGGAATTGTTAATAGTATCCTTTGCTTATCTGTTACTTCCCACTCCCAACAACCAGGCTTGGTTGGGAGATTTTTTTTATGTTCATGTTAGGGTAGGTGAGAACACTGACAGTTGTCTCTGTGGTTGAGTTTAGGGAGAGTTTAGCTATAGGTTGATTAAAAGTTCCTGAAACTAAAAATGACTAAGAGTTCCTGATGTTTCTTTTAGTTTTGAAACTTATAATAGGTTACAGAAACAAACCTTTCTTAAGAACTAAGATCTACCCAATTTCCAAATTTGCACCTCACTTTCAGATTAAATTACTCTGATACAGTTAGGTAATCTGTTCCTTGGTTATGCATTTATTTTCTCAGTTTTTTTTTTTCTGATAATTACAGTATCTTGAGAACACTGGAGGTGGGAGGAAGGAGAAAGACGTGTTCCTATGTGAGGTAGGGGGAATCCATTTAGTGATCTCCAGCTGGTTGTCCAAAGTACCTATATCACTCAAAGAGTAGACTTATTTCTTGGCAATATGTAATCCAATTGAGATTTTCAACAGTTTAATTTTATTTGATTTTATTCAAGCTAATGTATGCTAATTTTAAAGTGTTCTGATTAATGTTACAGGTATTGCATATAGAGTAGTAACAAAATAATACAAATTTGTATTGGGCATAATTTTAATATTTTATGTCAAATATTTGAGATACTTTCTGAAATCTGTATAACAAGTTTGACAGTAGGGAGCTGTTGTCTCAAAGTTTTCCTTTTTTCCCTCCAAAATTTATTATGAACATCTTCAGAAAAGTTGAAAAATTTGTTCAGTGAACACCAACATGTTCCTCTCTTAGATTCTACAATTACCATTTTGCTGTAATTTGAGTAAACATTTTTTTTTTGTAATTTTGATTAAGCTTTTCCTTAAAAAAGTTCTTACGTCCCTTTGAGTTCATGGAAATAATTTTTAAGCTAAGGGTATGAACAAAATAAGAAGAAAGTCTTTCTGCTTAGGTCTATAGTACAACTGTAAAACAGCAAATGTGCAAAATAATAGTAAATAAATGGCTACTAAAATGGGTAAATGGTACTATTACCACATTGCTTCTTTGTAGCATGGCATGTCTCCTCTTTCATGTGCTTTGTTAATGCCCTTAACCAAATTATCCTTTTCAAGCTGCAGCAAGATCTTGTTATAGCACATACCAATGCTATTTTTTTTTTCATTTGGCACAAACCTCATTTATATATTGGTTTCTTCTGTTCTTTAAGCTCTAGGCAACAAAAATAGGACCACTTGCCACCAATCTGGCACTGGAATTCTCCATTATAAGGTAGTCATCTAGATGATCTAGACTGTTTTCATGGTGAAATATAAAAATGTTAAAAAATTTTATAGAAACCTCCTATACCCCTGAGTGTCCTTGCCCATATCCCAGAGGCAAAAGACCTGAATTGAGAGACGACATGGATTTAAGTACCATTTGGCCACCTACTTACTAGTTGTATAACACTGATGGAGTCTCATCTTCAGGGCTTCCAGTTTCTTTATGTAAAGAATGAAAATGTCTGATTACATGATCATTAATACCCCTTTTTAGCTGTGATGCTTCTGTGACTTGGCTAGTGTTAGAGTACTTGAACCAGATGGCCAGGTATGCCACTTGGTTTTTATGTCTAAAGTATTTTGACATTTTGTTGAACTATGAGATGACAAATCAGGAATTTCAAAATTCTTGTCAATGAATATGGAACCCTAATATATGGTTCTGTACCAGTTCCAAAATGTGACCACTTTCTCTGGCCTTAGTTTCCCTTTAAGGGAGAGGGAATCTCCTTGAATATTTCATCACTATAACAACAAACAAAACTAGAAGGCTTTGATCTAAAGCAGCCATACTCAGTAAATATGGTTCAGAGCAGCTCAGAAGATCTGGGGAGACTGGAATAGTCATTTCCTTTTAGGTATCTTAACTAGGGTGTGTATAAATGAATTTGTACTTCAATCCATTAATTTAAAAATTCTTTGGGTAAATTTGCTTGTACATGGAGTGTCCATTTACTGTCATTAATGGGATTTCAGGAAGGAGCAGAATAAATATGTATAAATATGTATGAACTGCCATGTTTAACTTGGAAGTCCATATTTGGAGATAAACTATCTAATCTTAAATAAGATAAAGATGGGGAAGGATGTTGCCAAGAGATTTTGAAGCCTGTTCTGCTCATATTGAGAACATCATAGAACACTGGTTTCACTGGACATCTTATCTAGAGAGTAGAGTTGAATAACTGACCTTTCATACACTACTGTTAGAACTTGTTTGATATTGATATAAAGGTCCTTATAATAAGGGAATTCCTGATCAGGAATCTGGAAACCATACCTGCTGCTTTCCACATCATACAAAGTGCTTTCAGGATTGCAAACCTGGCTTAGACCTGCTTCAGTGAGCTCCTATCCTATTGTAAAGGTGACTAGTGAATTAGTAAAAAAGATCAAGGCAGTTGTACTTTAAGGTAGTCGTAGCAGTTGGTCTGCTACCTTGTATCTTATATTTTCAGCAAAAGGATGACCCTTAGGCCACAAATTTGGTTAGCCCTTAAGGTGGGTATATAAACCCATATAAAAATATGGGTTTGACCCATGGTTTTCTTTTATTTTTCTGCACTTGCCTAATCCTTCTGTGATACTGCCAGTCCTTGCTCTTATAAGACCTTAGGGAGACCAGATAGGCTAAAGAGGAGAGACAGGACATGCCTATATCTAATACTTCAGGTTAATGCGTCCTAGTTTTTGTTTGTTTGTTTTTGAGGGTTTCTCAGCAGTTCTGGTATCCTCCTGAGCCCTGTCTTTCTTCTCAAGGACATTCAGAGCATGTGAAGCCTGAGGACTGCAAGTAGGTGTAAGCAGCTTCACATTCAGCAGATCTTTCTTTTTGAGAATCTGGATAAGCTCCAAATAATATTTAAAATGATGGCTATCAAGCCACCTGGGGAAAAAAAGGTAGTTTGGGGAGCTCATCGTTGTGGGAATTCTGTCTTTGGCTTTATAGACTTTAACTTCCTGCTGCTCTACTTTTTAAAACAGAAAATGAGTCAGTTTTTATCAATTCCTACAGTGGTTTTTTTTTTTTTTTGCATATACATATATATTTTAACATTACAGATGAGTTTGGCCTATCATTTCATTTATCCTTCTGAGTTAGGCTCCAGTGAGGTCTGTAAGGACAAGCATACTTGATCCCCATTTCATAAACAAAGAATGAGAGATGCAAAACAATAAATTACTTCCATTCACATCTCAAAGCTACTTAGCAGGAAAGACCAAACAAACCTATATCTGATTAGCAGCCCTTGAAATTATTTCCACCTTCCTTTAGCAGACTGGTAGTTAAGTGTTGTGGATTTGTTGATGCAAAGTACCAACTCAATATGTGTCAAAGCCCCGATTTGGCAGGCCCAATTCTATTGTCACTGTCATTTCCTTGTTTTAAAAAGTTGAGGGTTGGGGTACCTGGGTGGCTCAGTTGGTTAAGCCTCCGACTCTTGGTTTTGGCTCAGATCATGATCTCAGGGTTGTGAGAATGATCGAAACCTGTGTTGGGCTCCACACTGGGCATGGAGCTTGCTAAAGATTGTCTCTCTCCTCTCCCTCTGTCCCTTCCCGCCCCCCCAACCTCCCTCCTTGCTCACTTTCAAAAAAACAAAACAAAAACAAAACTTGAGGGTTTTTTAATTTGAAGAATCATAAAATTGTTGAAAGGTGGAAAAACAAAGACCCAAGGGTCTGTGTAAGCTATTTATTGGTTTCCTAGCTTTCTGTATCTTTTTTCCTTTTGCATAGATTTGCTTAACTGTTATAATAACTGGTGTTTTATATGCCTGTAACCATTCTTGACTTCTCTGAATATCCTGGGACTCTGGTGGTGCCCCATTTACATAAGAGTTCAAGAAATGTACCATGTGGATTGAGTAGAAAACAGTTTTGTTTACCTTGGCAATGCTCCAGCAACTTACTGCTTGACATGCAAGTTTTAAAAGAGGGGAATGCTATAAAAATAAAATAGAATGAGAGGCCCTCTGATTGAAGTAGATCACTCAGTTCTTAAAATACTGCTTTATAAAAGAAGCCTGAGGCAATGTGAAGAAGAATTCTTAACCCATAGGGTCAGATCACATGGGAGCTTTTCTAAGTGACTTGATTGGCTCACTTGGTTGAGAAAACTTTATTTCTACTATTTTCAACTCCTTAATTTCTTGAACTCCACTATTTTATGATGAGAATACCAGGGTATTAATAATACCCTCTAGGGAAATGCTCATCAGTGGAGACTGAAGAATAAAGCACAGTATGGGAATTTTGGTAATCAGCTCTAAATTGCTCCTGGAGATGAGGGGAGGTGCAAGGAATGGAGCTGGAATAAACAGAAGAATTTATGTGTTGCTAGGCTCGTAGCGAGGATATAGAGCACTAAATCTTCACCCCTCAATCCATCTGAAGCAAAGGGTAGACATTGTTTAATTTAACTACTAGTTGCTAATTGGGGCAGACTTTCCCAGTGTTCTGCATTTCAGTAACTTACTTTTCTTTGATCTCTTCTCCAGATCTTCCTCAGAAGAATAGGCTTGTTGCTCTATAGTGTTAGTGACCCGTTCCCTTTGACGATCCCTAGGTGGAGATGGGGCATGAGGATCCTCCAGGGGAAAAGCTCACTACCACTGGGCAACAACCCTAGGCCAGGAGGTTCTACCAAGATTCTTCCCTGGGCCCAGGGAGGAAGATGAAGTCTCAAAACAACCACCACCCATCAGAGGTGGGTAAGTTGTCTCTAAAAGCATAACTAATAGCTATTAATTCTGACCTTGTTTTATGCTGCACATAGCTTTCCACTGAGATTGTTTCCATCATTATCGACTGTGTCTGGTTTGGTAAAAATAGCTTCCTAACTAACTGTGTGTGAAATGGGTGAAAATGATGTGAAGAGAGTAGCAGGCTGCGTGAGTTAGGATATGTAGGGTGGGACTAGTGTGTGGTAGAAACTTACAGCTAAATTATTCTTTCTTTTAGGAGAACATGGGCAACAAGTGCCACATCTGTGACCTTGATCATGGGCAGATTACCATTTTGGACCCTCTGGTCCCCAGAGTCTTTCTTGAGGCCCTGTTGGGGAATTTTGACAATCATTTACATACTTCAAGATGGCTTAGGATGTCTTTGGGATAAAACACAAAACAAGCTGTTTGAGAAGATAAATAGGAATTGTATACTTGCTGATTAATGGAACCTGACCAGAAATGGCACAAAGTTTCTGTTGTCAGGTAAGAACCAGAACCTTGCATACTCTGTGTTGGTGATAAGAGAAGCTGATTGGGGGGTGCAGGTTGGGAGATGGAGGTAACCATTCAGTAAGTAGTAAACCCTAATTATACAGATTTTGTACAGATTATTCAACCAAAAGACTAAGACTGTGATTGATGGTGTTTCCAGTGACTCACTAAGTGTTATTAGGCAAGACATTTTCCTGTGATTACCATAGTTTCCTGTTTTTTTGAACAAAGAACTTGTATTAGTTTTATCTAAGGACTTAAAGGCTTCAACTTTATGTTTCTAAGCTTTGTAGAGATAGTTTTCTATAGCTCATTAATTTGAATCTTCCCATAACTCTTGCACAGTACTCAGTGAATACTTTTATATGGCATTTACATGGTTTCCCTCTCATTTTTTATAGCTCCTGATTGTTCCCTTCTTATCTGCCAAATCACTGTCTCCCAAAAGCAGTGCAGAGTGCAAGAAAGTGGAACATACCAAAGGAAGATCAACATGCCTGGCATGCTACCATTTTAGAACAGCAGAATGAAGTAAGTTGTTGGTGTTGTAATCCTGTGAGGTTCACTTTAGAGCTCATAGCTGTTTGTTGTAGGTTTGTATGGGATGAGGCATGATGGTCTAACATGGAGGGGGTGCCCAAGGTGAGATGTGAGGATAACCAGTAACCTGTATTACCAACTGGGTTCACTGAAGCAATTCAAAGATATTACAGTCTGCGTACCAGTTGTGTCTGAGTAATTGAGTCTCACCTTGTCTCTTCTTTGTCTTCACTGCATAAATGCTTTGCCACTCTTAGAGGCCTAAACTGTGGAAGCCTAAAACAAAAAGAGGGTTTTTTTGTTTTTTGTTTTTCCTGAAAGAGTGGCTCTTTCTCACCTCCTCTTGTGAAAGAAACTATCTGCAGTTAAGATTTAGTGTTAAAGGAAGCCCAGTCCATGAAGCTGCCATTATAGTTGTGAAGCATGTGAAAATGAAGTTAGTTTTTTAAAGGATGGAGAAAAACGAAGATATAAAGTGAGGTGATTGACTAGATGCTCTCTAAGGGCCCTTTATTATAATATTCATACATGTGTGGCATCTTGTTTGGCTCTTTTGGAAATCCTTGTAAACAGTTGAAGCAGAATATTAAAAGTATACATTCTGTGTTTAAATCTTCTGCCACTCATTAGGTGTATGGCCTTTGTTAATTTAGAGTTTTTGGTTAGACTTGTAGGTGACAGTTAAGTGAAATCATGTATGTAAAGTGTTCAGTACAGTGTTTGGCCCATGGTAAGTAAAAGGTAACCCAAGAAGTTTTATAAGTTCATTTGGCACAATACAAGTGACCACAAATACCATCTAATGGCAGGCAGAGTTGGCATATTTTGGTTCTATGTAAGAAATTTGTAAGGTAAAAGTTTATAAATAGGAAACATCTAAGTTGGTGGTTGTTATTATAATTATTATTGTTAGTAATATAAGTAGTATTGGTACTAATAATAGCTAATTGTAACTATTAATGTACTTTTTGTTTTTCTTTTGTTGTCTTCTTTTTGTGATGCTTCTCATATGCCTTTTGTGCCCCGTACTGTATCTTGTCTTTACTTATCCTCTTCCTCTGAATGTCTGCCTTTGCTTATCTCTTTCACTCATAAGTGTGTATGTCTTTGCTTGTCTATTTCTTTCTTGAATCTCTTTGGTTGTCTTTCTCTGTCTAAAGTGTGTCTTAGCCATCCCATGATTCTCTTGCTAGTTTCTTCTCTGTATCTTTGTCTCATTTTGTTTTTTGTTCCTAAGAGTGGTCTGTGCCTTGTCTTAGATGTCTCTCTCTAGTTTTGTTGTTGTTGTTGTTGTTGTTACTGATTCTCTTTACTCTCCTAGAACTGGCTCTTCTTTCACTGTTCTTCCCTTTTTGTCTCTGAGTCACATGCTGTGTGCTTTTTGTTCATTTCTTGTTCTGCCTATACCTCTCTTCTTTTACTGCTGTGAACTCTTGATTGTTCGTCTTCCCTTCCCCTTGTTGTTGGTTTGACGTTTCACCTTTTTCTCATTCTGGCTTCCCTTCTGCTTTTTCTACTCATTATCTCACATTTCTCTTTTCTATATATTTGTTCTGCCTCTCTTGGCCATTTTCTGTCTTTTTTTCCCCTGCTAAGTGTCTCTTTGTTCTTTGTGATTTTCCATTTCAGCATTCATCTCTGTTCTTTGTGATTTACTATTTCAGCATTCATCTCTGTTCTTTGTGATTTACTATTTCAGCATTCATCTCTGTTCTTTGTGATTTACCATTTCAGCATTCATCTCTGTTCTCTTGTTTCTTCTCTGCTTTTCCCCTTCTGCTTACCTTTGAGTATTTCAGTCTCTGTATGTGTCTGTGTTCCCCCCCTTTGACTTTATGCAGTCCTCTCTCCTTGCATATTTTTGTGCATCTGTGTGGTCATGTGTGTGTGTTTGTAACAAAGGGGTTTCCTAACCCCTTCCCAATAGGTGCAGAGTGCCAGCTATCAAAATCATGCAGAGCTGTTCGTTATGCCAGGACACCTTGTGAGATGATCTAAGACCTATGATAGACAGAAGGTGGAAGACCCAGAATGGATAGAAGGCCCAATGGTTTGAGACTTGAGACCTGAGGACAAACATGGAAAACCTGTGTTTCAAGATAGATGGAATCCTCAGACTTGAGACCAACAAAGCCCTGACAGCTATGATGTAAAAAGGTGGCTCTTGTTGGAGAGAAGACCTGACTGAGTTGGATGGAAAGTTCAAATCTTGAGTTAGAAGTCCAAAGACCCAGAGTGGGAGACTGTAGGCCTAAGTGTGGGGACCCATGGAAGGCTTGAGACCTAAGACACAAGGTCTAAGACTTGAGATAAAAACCTAAGATCCAGGATGGAAGGCCCCAGACACACAAAAAGACCCAGGACTCCTGCCTGTCTAAATGGACAGAAGGCCGAAGAGAGAAAGATGTCTCAAGGCTAAATTAGGTGGGAAGCTGGAAGCCCATGACACAGCATCTGGGAAGAATAGAAGCCCCAAGACCAAAGGAAATCCCAAGATGAAAACACTAAACCCCAGCTTCTTTCTATTGCTACCCACCCTACCCCTTGACATTTTCAGTTCTCCCTTTCCAGTTCTTATGTTTTCATTTAAGCCCACTTCTTTTGAGGAGCCCTTTTTGATGTTGCTATTACCTTAGGAAACGTATCTTTAGATTGGCAATATTATGTGTGGGCCAGTCTTAAGCCAAATTTTATCACAGTTTTGAGCCATTTATTGTTTATTTTTTAAATTTCCATTTCTCTTCACCTCTGCTCCTTGAGAGACACATATAGGTAACATTGTATTTCAGTCCTCCCTTTTCCTTAGAAGCTCTAGCCTGATGAGCAAAGGCAAGCGTCAGGCTGTTGGGGGAAAAAAAGTGCAGGCTATCTAGAGGAAATGTGAAGAGATGTTCCAGGCCAATGAGAAGAATTAGACAAGAAATACCCAGATATGCCATCCTGTTGAGAAGCACCAGCCTGCAACACCTTTCTTCTTTGAGCTTGGGTGAGCAGGATTCTTGGGGTTTGGGATTCCTAGTAATGGTTAAAAAATGAATGATTGGGCCTGGGATGGGGTGAGGCTCCAAAGAGACAGTTTGAACTCCCTGCTTATAGTAGTGGCCTAATAATTTGGTAGATTGTGCTAGCATTGCTCCTGGGTTTAACACCCACCTCTAGGCTTAAAGGTGAGAGAACTTGGGAATATTAGCAGGTTTAATCCTTTCCTTGATTTTCCCCCCTTACCACGAGGGCAGATAATTTAAATAACTGAGAATATACGTGAAAGCACTGTAAAGCACAGAAAAAACAAGGCATTCTCATTAATAGTATATTGGCAGCCATGCACAGCTAACATTTAAAGTGCACTGTCAGTTGTGAAGCATTATGTAAATCAGGAGTCATCACGCACTTTCCATAAAGGGTCAGATGGTAAATATTTTAGGTTTTGTGGGCCATATGGTCTCTGACACATTTTTTTCCTTTACAACCCTTTAAAAAGGAAAAACTATTCTTAGCTGGTGAACCAAGTAGATTTAGTCTGGGGGCCATAGTTTTTATCACCCCTGATGTAAATACCAGGGACTATGTGCTGAATAATAATATTTCTGTATGCCTGTCCCTGTGTACTAAGGATGCAATATTTATTTATGATCACATCCAGGTAACTTGAAGAAAAATATGTGAATGTGCTTTGTAAACTATAAAGCACTTAAAGATTTATGAGTTTCAGAGTTGATGAATGAATATTGATTACATAGTATCTATATTCTAAAAGAAGCCTGAATAAAGTACTTTGTCAAAAGTATATAATACTATGCAGATACTAGGAATTGTTTGAAAAATGAATAACTCCTATATTTTTGGCTATCGTGTTTCTGCTGCTCTGGTAATTTTTAGGTAAAAATATAGTATTCCAGGTAGCAGAGAAGCAAACACATGGAAACTGCTTTGAAACCATAAAATATACTGCAAGCACAGGGTATTAAACTATTGTGAGCCCTTAAAATGTGCCGCATACCATGGTAGGTGCTACAGATGTCAAAGGGAAAAGAAGTGTTCTCATTATGGAATTAAAAATTTCAGAGTATGAGGTGCATGTTAACGTGCTTTATATACTAAAGCACTATATAAAAGCCAGTGGGTTACATGTTTATGAATGGATGAATATTAATTGCCTTTTATGGGCCCGGTACTGTTCGGGTACTGTGAAATCTAAAATAATGCTCCCATGTAATAAGAGGGAGGTTTATGTCCTAGACTATTTAGATATAAGGAATTAGATATTGCTTGTTTTAATCAAGACTTTACTGGTCATGTCAAATTAAATGATCAGTATGTTTTCCCAGGTGACGGGAAAATGTAATGATTGAGATTGCCCTTGCACTTTCTAAAGTGCTCTATAAATATAGGACATTATCTATTTTCTGTGTGAATAAAACTTTCTGTGAGATAGGCATTTTCTGTACAAAATTCTCATTGTGTGCTTGACTATGATGAAGGTAGTATAAACAGACAAACTGAGGGTTTAAATACTTGTTGAATGAATGAATATCATCAGTTGCTCACTAGGTAAACTCACTATTATAGGCACTAAAGAGATAGACTTATCATTTCATTGTGCTTACAGCTGAGAATAAGGCAATACATGTGTAGTATTTTGGAAACTCTAAAGCACCTTGTAAGTTTAACTACTTATTTTCTAATTTGGTGCTGAGTACTAGGCTTATAAAATTATATTGCAGTCGTCATTATACTATGAAAAAAGTTGAAAAATTTTTGAGGAAAAATTACCTCTTGAACACTCTGAATGTAATATATAAAGGATTAAATATCTGATAAATATAAAACTGGATAAAAATTGTCTATTATGTGCCAATCTCATAAGTCATTGGCGATGTGAAATTAGACCATCTTTATTGTGTCCTGGGTAGCAGCAGATAATGTATAAAATCAATTTATAAGTCTTATACTGCCAAAACAATATCTGCTGAGTGAACATTGATTATTTACTCTCTTTTATCCCCAGAGATAGCAAGTGGGGATGCAAAAATTCGTTATCAGAGGTGTGCAAATTTACAGAGCCTACTGTTCTATACAGATATAAGGAAATAATTTGGCTTAATGAATGATTACTGGTTACTTTCTATGAGGCTCAGAACTGTCCATGCCCTACGATACGAAAATGATTTTATCCTTATGGGGTGTTCATTGGAGGAAATAAGCAAATAGGTGGGAGATCCAGACTAAAAGTTACTTAAGCACTGCAAAGCTTATTTAATAAAAACATGGGGAAAATGGAATTGTGCCAGGCAGTATGCTAAATGCTGACCTCTGTGGAAAGATAAAATCTGAATCAGAGGTGTACTTGCTCCCTGACCTGGCTGAAGAGATGGGAAATATTTTTAAAAAGCAAGGTGTTACAGTTCTCTCAGTCTTTAAAATGCTGAATGCTGAAGGGGGAAGTGAATTCAGTCCACCCTGGTCTGGCTTGAGTCATTAAAGGAGTAAAAATAAATGACTCAGGAGTAAAAAGCAAATGGCTTTGTTTTTAGATTCATTTGAGATGAAAGACATCGTTCTAGGTCCTAAGAGAAGTGAAATGGGCCAAGTCTAAAGGTCATTAGAATACAGATTATGGATGAAGATAAGAAAATACTGAGTTTTGAGCAAATATTTGAGTGCCTGTTCTCCGGAACGTATTATGCTAGAAAAATTAGTTAAGTGGGTCTGGTCCAGAAAATGCACATTGACATGCCTTGGAGATTAAAAAAAAAATAGAAAAATAAGGCATGGTTCTTTTAATATTAAACGAAGACATTATTTATAGTTCTAGAAAGTCCCAGTGTCACTTGCTCATTGATCTAGTTTGAAGCCCGAAGACTGATACAAGGGCGCTTAGGACTTGTCCTTTTATTCGTTACTTTAATACTCTGTTTTTATTATAGATGAATGATTTAAGATGAGAATTAAGATGAAATAACTGGTTTTAAAAATATTTGCTCATTGACCTGGCTTAGAGCCAGGAAGCCACTTGAGCAGATTTTTTCCCTACATTTTCCATATTTTGTAAAAATTTATTTACCCTGAATAAAGTACTGTTCTCAAATGCTGAGAATTAAGAAATAAAAGTCCTAGACCAAAATGTAATTTAATCTCAATAGTCTATGGTGGAAACACAAGAACAAATTTAATAAGAGACTGCAGTTCTTTTATTACTTGAATAAATGTTATTGAGCAGCTAGGATATTAAGACACTAAGAACAAGTGACCACCTTCTCTTTGGCATGTTTTGTAAAGTGGGAATAAGAGAGGGCTTTCTATTAATTCATACTAATACTGAAGGTGATGTTAAATTGGAACAGATCTGGTATAAAATGCACTTAGTTTATCTTGGAGATGCAATAAAACAAAACAACACAGAAAATGGAATGAAATTCTTCCTTAAATGGAAGTGTCTATTTAAAGGTATTCTGTTGCTAGACAGAAAACAAAAAAGATCATGACTGAAAGAAACTGATTTTTTATTAGCTTGGAGACTAGGATATAAGAGGTTACTGTTCATTTCTGCATTCTACAAGTATGTTTGAGTGCCTATTATGTATAAGGTTTTTTGCTATGTTCCCAGTTCTCCTCAGAGACACGAAGAAATGAATGCTTTCCTATAGAACTTTTAAAACTTTCCTTTTGGTCTGTTTTCTGATTAGGGGCATGGCTTAGTCCCTTAATAATGTTGTAGGTTTTAATTCCTGTTCTGTATTTCTTCTACCACTCTGGCCACTACAGTAAGCAGGGTTTTCTATTGAGCTAGCTCTTTAAGTGTGAGGAACTTTCCTTATAGTAGAATTACTTTATTTTTCTTGGCCCATTCCTCAGAAAAAATGGCTGTGACCACTGCTAGGCAGAAGGAGGGATGAGAAACAACTAATTCCCAAACCCCAGTCTCATTGGTACCAGCCTTGGGGAAACACTCATACCCAAGCCACAGTTGGTTTTGAAACACATTTATCAGTTTTATTTGCTTTTAATTCTTTACATTTTACATTCTGACAAATATACACTGCCTAAATCTCTTTTAAGAACAATCTTCAGATGGTACATAACATAATGGGAGAGACATGATTTCTCTTTTGCAACAGCTTTGCAACTTAATCTTTAGAAATCTCACCATCAAAACATGTTCAAGAAAGGATCTCTTATAGTGGAATTATGTCAGTGAATAAAAATAGCTTAATTTTACCATATTTAAAATTATAAAATAATAGAAATTGGAACTAATTGGCAAAAATTGGAGGTAAACAATAAAAAAATCCTCAATCTAGCGCCCAACTGGGCTTTGACCTTTTCTATTTTTAAATCACTCACAGAGGGTGGGATTAGGAGGAAGAGTGAAAGAGAAGGTCAAACCAGTTTTAAGGGCAGCCTGCTTGTGTTTTGGATTGGTTTTAAGAGCATTACTACCTCCAAATCAAACTAGGGGATTGCTTTTTTTAGTTTAATGCAATTCCAATAACTGGCCATTGTTGAGATGAAGACACAGTAGTTTTTGAGAAACAATTTTGGACTAAATGTTTATCAACTAAATACTAATGTTTGGCTTTTAATATGTGGTATCAGCTAGATTCTGTAACACTCTTATTTTCAGGTTGGGGTCGGGGATTACATTACTGGAAATTGGAAAGGAGAAAGTAACTAAAAGCCTTCCTTTCACAGTTTCTGGCATCTTAAGACTACTGCTACTGATAAGAATAAGAACATGCTGTCATCTGATTTTTATGGCATAAATGAAATTGTGGACAAATCCGTTTTTAAAGAAAATGGCTTCGTCTCTACCTTTCTACCTAAAAAGGAATCTCTGTCAAATGCTCCGATAAATGGGAAGATACACTTGGACTTGTGAACTGATGTGAAATGCAGAATTTTTTAGCTTTGAGTGTTTTGAAGATTGAAAAATCTTGCTCAGCATGGGTGACCACAAAAACAATCTAAAGCCATCTACATGTCACAACTGAGAGAAATTGGGGAATGTTGTCTAATGTCAAATAAAATGTACTGTTTTGAAAGTTTTGTATTTTGATGTGATAAGTTCTACCTCAGTGTTCCTAGGTACACTAGTAATCTCTCCCTCTCTCTTTTTTTTTTTTTTTAACTACCTTAATCACCCACCATGGATAAATGGTTTGAGGTCTCATTTCTTTATTCCTTCAGTTGTTTTGGTCAGGGATACTGAGAAGTACAAACCCAATAGAAAAAAAGAAGCAAAAAACTATTGAGGTATGGGGGTGGTAGAGGAGTAGGGCATAATGAAACTTTTTGAAGGATGTGGGAAGTAAGATATTTTCAGGCAGGAAATGACTATAATTAAAGAATCCTGACTAGGGGAATGGATCTTTGGTGTTCCTAGAATTCTGAATGGCCAAATACCCAAATATTAGATTGGTGACTTCATAGGCATATGACTCCTTATAGTGCTTATAGGCAAGAGTTTATACTCCTTTTTGACAAAGTGACATATTGTTTTTGAAGAAAGTCTTAAGTCATTATGGGGTAAGTGACTTAAGTACATGTGCTTATAATACTGATGCCTGGAGAACTCATTATAATAACCATGTTATAAATGAGTAGGGTGTCAGGTGATAAAATTGACCCATATCATGGTGTGTTGCTTCTGAAAGGGAATGGACCTAGGTAGTCCTTGCTGTTTGTTTTCATTTCCCTGCAAGGCTAGGTGTGTGGGACAGAGATAAGTTGGTGGGGGAAAAGTGGAGAGGTTAGGAAAGAGTTCTTGCTGAGGTTATTTTTGGCTGTCTAATGAGACTCTGACTCCATTGGCAGCTCTGATTCCCTCATGGGCTGACTTACCAGTCTCCTTGTCATTTTGCTCTGCTTACTCCTGGGTTTGTGATACCATCAGTGCTCAAAATTCTGTTACAGTCCTCTTATGGAGAGGAAGTGAAAAGCACCATGTCTTCTGCTTAATGAGGAAAGGTCGGATATGGCAGTTTTAAAGGGGCAGCAGGAATATTTAGAAAATGTCAAAGCATATGGTAGTATTTTCCAGTTTTTGTATTTTCTATGGGATAAGGATGAGGTGATCACTGTGCTCCTAGTCATGTTTTGTTCTAGGCCAAAGTCACACCCACAGATTAACTTGTGCCTCCTGTCCAGTTACTCTTTTATTACCCTTGGTTATGAGACGTTTTCCTCAGTTATTTCTGGGATTATTTCCTCAGATAATGTTACTGGGACTAGTAGACATCGCCAACCTTCTACCATTTCAAATTGAAAATTTTATAATTTAAGTTGGGTCTAAAATTGAGCCAGCCATTCTGTTCACAATGATTAGGCATAAAAATTGATAGTTAACGGTGCAAACTTATTTTTTTTTTAATTTTATTTTATTATGTTAGTCACCATACTTAAAAAAAAAAAAGATGAAGGGGGCCAGGAATACCAATTGAAGGAACTTGAGACCATTCTTAGGAATTATGCCAAATGATGGAGCATCATGACAGTTAAATGGTAAATGGGGAAACCTATGAACAGGTCCCATACCTTTAATCTCTTAACTATATTGCTTCCCTTGACTTAATAAAGGTGATCTTTAAAAAAAATAATATGAATATAGTTGACCCACAATGTTAATATTAGTTTCAGGTGTACAACATAGTGATTCAACCTCTATACATTATGTTATGCTCACCACAAGTGTAGCTACCATCTATCACCATACAATGCTATAACAATATTATTAACTTCTCTACTCCTCTGATATACTCATTCCATAATGAAACCTGTATCTCCCATTTCCTTTAACCTATTTTGCCCATCCTCCTTCCCCCCACCCTATGGCCACCATCAGTTTGTTCTCTATAGGTCTGGTTCTGCTTGTTTATTCTTTTTTTTTTTTTTTTTAGATTCCACATGACTGAATTCAAATGGTATTTGTCTTAGTTTGACTTATTTCACTTGCATAATACCCTCTAGGTCCATCCATGTTGTCATAAATAGCAAGATCTCATCATTTTTATTGCTGCACAATATTCCATTGTATACATAATGCCACATCTTCCTTAACCATTTGTCTATTGATGGGTACTTAGGTTGCTTCCATGTCTTGGATAAAGGTAATTTTAAAAAATTTATTTAAATTCAATTTAACTAACATACATTGTATTATTAATTTCTGGGGTAAAATTTAGTGATTCATCAGTTGCATACAACACCCAGTGCTCGTTACTTCATTGCCCTCCTTAATGCCCATCACCCAATTACCCCATCCCCCTACCCACCACCTCCCCTCCAGAAACCCTCAGTTTGTTTCCTGTAGTCTCTTATGATATGCTTCCCCCTGTTTTCATCTTATTTTTCCTTTTCTTCCCCTATTTTCATCTGTTTTGTTTCTTAAATTACACGAGTGAAACCATATAGTTAATTGTCTTTCTCTGATTGACTTATTTCACTCAGCATAATACCCTCCAGTTCCATCCACATTGTTGCAAATGGCAAAATTTAATTCTTTTTGATGGCTGAGTAATAGTCCATTGTGTATGTGTGTGTATACATATATATACATATACATGTTATCCATTCATCTGTCTATGGACATCTGGGCTCTTTCCATATTTTGGCTATTGTGGACATTGCTGCTATAAACATTGGGGTGAATGTGCCCCTTTGAATCACTGTGTCCTTTGGATAAATACCTAGCAGTACAATTGCTGGGTCATAGGGTAGTTCTATTTTTAACTTTTTAAAAAAACTTTATTTATTTATTTATTTTTAAAAATTTTATTATGTTATGTTAGTCACCATACAATATACCATTGGTTTTTGATGGGGTGATCCACGATCCATTGTTTTTGTATAACACTCAGTGCTCCATGCAGTACGTGCCCTCCTTAATACCCATCACCGGGCTAACCAATCCCCCCTCCCCCCTCCCCTCTAAAACCCTGTTTCTCAGAGTCCATAGTCTCTCATGGTTCATCTCTCCCTCCAATTCCCACCCCCCATTTTTCCCTTCCTTCTCCTAATGTCCTCCATGTTATTCCTTATGTTCCACAAATAAGTGAAACCATATGATAATGACTTTCTCTGCTTGACTTAGTTCACTTAGCATAATCTCCAGTCCCATCCATGTTGATGTAAAAGTTGGGTATTCATCCTTTCTGATGGCTAATATTCCATTGTATATATGGACCACATCTTCTTTATCCATTCATCTGTTGAAGGGCATTTTGGCTCTTTCCACAGTTTGGCTATTGTGGACATTGCTGCTATGAACATTGGGGTGCATATGGCCCTTCTTTTCACTACATCTGTGTCTTTGGGGTAAATACCCAGGAGTGCAATCGCTGGGTCATAGGGTAGCTCTATTTTTAAAATTTTGAGGAACCTCCACACTGTTTTCCAAAGTGGCTGTACCAACTTGCAATCCCACCAACAGTGTAAGAGGGTTCCCCTTTCTCCACAACCTCTCCAACATTTGTTGTTTCTTGCCTTGTCCATTTTTGTCATTCTAACTGGTGTAAGGGTACCTCAATGTGGTTTTGATTTGGATTTCCCTGATGGCTAATGATGATGAATACTTTTTCATGTGTCTGTTAGCCATTTGTATGTCTTCTTCAGAGAAGTGTCTTTTCATATCTTCTGCCCACTTTTTGACTTGATTAACTGTTTTTTGGGTGTTGAGTTTGAGAACTTGGATACCAGCCCTTTATCTGTAGTGTCATTTGCAAATATCTTCTCCCATTCTGTGGGTGGCCTCTTTGTTTTGTTGACTGTTTCCTTAACTTTTTGAGGAACCTCCATACTGTTGTCCAGAGTGGCTGCACCAGTTTGCATTCCCACCAGTAGTGTAAGAGGGTTCCCCTTTCTCCGCACCCTCACCAACATCTGTTGTTTCTTGAGTTTTTAATTTTAGCCATGCTGACTGGTGGGAGGTGGTATCTTATGGTGGTTTTGATTTGTATTTCCCTGATGATGAGTGATGTTGAGCATTTTTTCATGTGTCTGTTGGCCATCTGTATGTCTTCTTTGGAGATTTGAAAGTTTTCTGCCTGTTTCTTGACTGTTTTTTGTTTGTTTTATTTTTTGGGTGTTGAGTTTGGTAAGTTCTTTATAGATTTTGGATACTAGTCTTTTATCTGACAAGACATTTGCACATATCTTCTCCCATTCCGTAGGTAGCCTTTTAGTAATAAAGGTAATTTTTTTTTAAAGTTTTTTTACTGCCATCAGTTCTTGGGTTTGCCACAGTCTTTCTCCCAGGACCAGCATTCCTAATGGTGATGCTCCATTTACCCACTCTGATTTCTTTTCCATGTGTACTCTGGATCAAAATCATAACTTCTATAGAGTGCTAGAGTGATGAAAGTTCTCATCACTTGAATACATAAGGAAAGGTAAAGGAATAGGGGAATATAGCGTAGGGTAGGAAAGAAGTTGGACTGAGCAGACTTGCAGATAGCTAACTAAATTAGAACTGTCATTTCTGTGGGGAACTCAGTGGTGAGGAAGCAGAATTTGCAGATAGAATGAAAAAACCTTATTTCTCTGGAAGAAAAATAAATGGAAGAGGAATGTTAAAGGTAGGATGGGTTTTGAAGGCCTCACTTTTTAATATACAAAAAACAATTAGATCTCCCCAGACTTAGAATAAATCCCATCCCCTTTCCCTTTCAGAATTTTTTTAACAGTCAATGATTCTAAAAATATCCCTGGAATGCCATCTATGTTTTGAGAATAGAGGAAGAGATGTGGAATCCATTTATGATGGTGAGCTACTGTGCCCTCCCATTCCCATGGGACATTTGGTGATAATGCTGGAGGTTAAGAAACTGCTCTTTTATGACTGCAGATAGACTCATCTTCATAGTGTGGTTTTATTCCCTCACTCCAATTAGATTCCATTGGATTTTGTGCAGGAGGGTGTTAGCCATGTAATTCTCAGAGTAATTAGAATTGTATATATAAATGCACATAATAAAAATGAGGCACCTGAAGTCCAGAGAACATGACTTGCTCAATGTCACAATATAAACATAGCTGAGGTGAACCCAGATCTAAGATCGCTTGATGTCTAAATTAGTCCTTTTCTCACTATATATTCCATATAGCCTCTCTTATGAGAGAGGAAACATTTTTATGAGAAGAGTTTGGATTATGAATAGCTTATAGTTGGGAATCGCTCTCCCTAATTATAACTAACCTTCAGCAGAGTACTTCATGTCATTATGTTCATGGAGAAAGTCTTACAGATTACCCAAAGGCTGGATTATAGTAATTGTACAGCATTCTTGGGAATCATTGCCTGAGTTTACATTTTGCTTTTGCAACGTACTATGTCATTAAATCTCTGCTTTTGTTTCCTCATTAATAATATTGAGATGATGACAGTACCTATCTCATAGAATGTCAGTTTTAAATTTGGAAATGCATGTAAGTACAACAGTGTCATGTAGTAAGCAAACAAATGCTAGATATAATAATAATTTAACTATATGGTTGAAGTGGGTATGACCACTTTTTGATAATTCACCCAGACTCATTATAAGTGAATTCTTATTGGGATTGGGGGTTGAAAGACATAGCAAGGATTTTCCAAAGAATGGGCCAAAAAGCCTTCGAGAAACCACAGTTTGCCCATGATCTTACAGCTATTTTTATGCACATGGTCATCTTGGGCCTGTAAGGAAGAACTTGCCATTTTTACTGTGTGTAAAAACATTGTTCCAAGGGGACAGATACTATTCAAGTAAGAGAATTGTGAAAAATATGTGTCTATAAAGGACAGGATTTGGAACTCGGAGTTTTTTTTATATCTCTTCACGCATGATTCACATTTTACCTCAACTTAAAGCAGATGCAGGAGACTGCCTAGCAAATCTTGTTATAGACCAACTGGAAAAGAAATGCAGTGACCTTCAAATTGCTATGAGAATGAGGCACCTCTAGTTAAGATGAATCTTCCAATCTTAGAATAGGATTGAACCTGGAGTTGAAAGTCAAGGGGTCATGAAGGAACTCTTTTTGGCATTGATACAAATTTCTAGCCCCGAAGACATGGGCAAAAATGGATGATTAAAGAATCCCTAGAAAATGATTATAAATGTTGATCTTCCAGACACTAGAGAATCCTTCAAATGATGCCTCCTGCCTTGCTGAGTGGGGGTGGTTGGTGGTTGTTCAAATTTGGTGTCTAAAACAAAGCAGTCTGAACAGCTTGGAGAAAGACAAAAGTGTTCTGTCCATCCCCATTCCTCTGATCCCAGCCCATACCTCCTCTTGCTCAGAGGTAGGGTCTGAAGCAGGCAATATTTTTCTTCTATTACTACTAGGCAGCTGAAACTATCAAATTCCCTTTCTCCCCTCCACTTCCTCATTGTGACCTCCCTTTTTGTATCCATTTTTTACTTATATCACTACAAAACAGGACAAAAAGTGGCTGGGTGTAGGCAAGAATTGAACTGAGAACAGTCTGAAAAAACCCTTACTTGGACCTGTTCATGGTGAGAATCCAGTCATTGTGCTAGAGTACTCGCAGGTGCTACTGCCTGAAGAACTGGAGGCCTTCTCTGGCTTAATAACCAACCAATGGTATTCGGTATGTGGACATAAGAGAGTAGTTGAAACCGAGTCTGCAGGGAGGTAGTAAGACCATGAGAGAGGTAGTTGTCAGAGTACCTTGGATGAAACAATTTTATTATCCCAAATCCATCTTCTCACTGTCACCCCTTTCTTGCTTGAATAATCATTGGAAAGAAAAGGCTTGGCTAGGGTGTCTGGGTGGCTCAGTTGGTTAAGCGACTGCCTTCGGCTCAGTTCATGATCCTGGAGTCCCGGGATTGAGTCCCGCATCGAGCTCCCTGCCCAGCAGGGAGTCTGCTTCTCCCTCTGACTCTCCCCCCTCTCATGCTATCATTCTCTCTCTTTCAATAAATAAATAAAAATCTTTAAAAAATAGGGCTTAGCTGGGAATTAAGTTATTCTTGAACTCCAAGATGTGGTGAAAGATATAGACGTGGTTTTAGCTATCTTGTCTTTACTAAGCTATTGCCTTCAAAGGAAAGAGAATAAAGAATATAGCTGCCACCGACTAATATTGGCTCAACCACATTCTGAAGGAGGGGACCTTCTTTAAAAGCTACTACCTATTTCTTGATGCAGCAACTAACATTATTTTGGGGTTAGAACCCAAAAGCCCCCATTAGGACAAGGGCTCTGGCTGTGGGCACCTAAGGGTTGAGAAACAGGACATGAGATAAGGGACTTAATTGAACTATTGCCAAATAGAAATTACCACTGATTATGATAGATGGCAAGTTGGCTTTGGAGAAAACTCAGATTAATAGCAAATCCTGCCATTTTCAGCAAAAGAGAATGCTGGAATTCTACAACATTCACAGAAAATAGCTCTAGTAACAGCAGCCCCATTAGGCACTACGTTGATAACCAGTACCCAAAGATACAATAGTTATAACATTAGCTACTCTGGAAAGACTAAGAAAAAGCCAAAGCAAAGCCCTAACCATGACTTCCCTTCCATATCTAATCTGGAATCAGAAGTACCTTTATTTCTTCCCTTCTATTTCTTGTCCTTTCCCTACATTGCTAAGGAGAGTGCAATGGCCAGAAGACAGTCTGGATGATCTACAAACAGCCCCAAGATTAAGCAGTGAATAAATATACCATGTGGAAAATAAGCAATAGAATAGTCAGTATCATGATTATGCTTTCAGTCAATATCATGATTATGCTAAGTCAGGCACTTGTCCCATTTTATGCCTTTTGGGGGGGAGTGCAGTATTTTTTTTAAATTTTATTTTATTATGTTATGTTAGTCACCATACATCATTAGTTTTTGATGTGGTGATCCACGATTCATTGTTTTCGTATAACACCCAGTACTCTATGCAGTACTTGCCCTCCTTAATACTCATCACTGGGGTAACCCATCCGCCCACCGCCCTTCCCTCTAAAACCCTCAGTTTGTTTCTCAGAGTCCATACTCTCTCATGGTTCATCTCTCCCTCCGATTTCCCCCCTTCATTTTTCACTTCCTTCTCCTAACTTCCTCCATGCTATTCCTTATGTTCCACAAGTAAGTGAAACCATATGATAATTGACTTTCTCTGCTTGACTTCTTTCACTTAGCATAATCTCCTCCAGTCCCATCCATATTGATGTAAAAGTTGGGTATTCATCTTTTCTGATGGCTGACTAATATTCCATTGTATATATGAACCACATCTTCTTTATCCATTCATCTGTTGAAGGGCATCTCAGCTCTTTCCACAGTTTGGCTATTGCGGGCCTTGCTGTTATGAACATTGGGGTGCATATGGCCCTTCTTTTCACTACATCTGTGGCTTTGGGGTAAATACCCAGCAGTGCAATTGCTGGGTCATAGGGTAGCTCTATATTTAATTTTGTGAAGCACCTCCACACTGTTTTCCAAAGTGGCTATACCAACTTGCATTCCCACCAACAGTGTAAGAGGGTTCCCCTTTCTCCGCAACCTCTCCAACATTTGTTGTTTCTTGCCTTGTCCATTTTTGCCATTCTAACTGGTGTAAGGTGGTATCTCAGTGTGGTTTTGATTTGAATTTCCCTGATGGCTAATGATGATGAACATCTTTTCATCTGTCTGTTAGCCATTTGTATGTCATCTTTAGAGAAGTGTCTGTTCATGTCTTCTGCCCATTTTTTGACTTGATTACTTATTTTTTGGGTGTTGAGTTTGAGAAGTTCTTTATAGATCTTGGATACCAGCCCTTTATCTATAATGTCATTTGCAAATATCTTCTCCCATTCTGTGGGTTGCCTCTTTGTTTTGTTGACTGTTTCCTTTGCTGTGCAGAAGCTTTTTATCTTGGTGAAGTCCCAAAAGTTCATTTTTGCTTTTGTTTCACTAGCTTTTGGAGATGTATCTTGAAAGAAGCTGCTGTGGCCGATGTCAAAGAGATTATTGCCTATGTTGTCTTCTAGGATTTTGATGGATTCCTGACTCACATTGAGGTCTTTCATCCATTTTGAGTTTATCTTTGTGTACAGTGTTAGAGAATGGTCGAGTTTCATTCTTCTGCATGTGGCTGTCCAATTTTCCCAAAACCATTTATTGAAGAGACTGTCTTTTTTCCATTGTATATTTTTTCCTGCTTTGTCAAAGATTATTTGACCATAGAGTTGAGGGTCCATTGGTCTATATGTCTGTTTTTGTGCCAGTGCCATGCTGTCTTGGTGATCACTGCTTTGTAATATAGCTTGAAATCGGGCAATGTGATGCCCCCAACTTTGTTTTTCTTTTTCAACATTTCCTTGGTGATTCAGGGTCTTTTCTGATTCCATACAAATTTTAGGATTGTTTGTTCCAGCACTTTGAAAAATGTCATTGGAATTTTGGTCAGGGTGGTGTTGAAGGTATAGGTTGCTCTGGGTAGCATAGACATTTTAACAATGTTTATTTTTCTGATCCATGAGCATGGAATGTTTTTCCATCTTTTTGTGTCTTCTCCAATTTCTTTCATGAGTGTTCTGTAGTTCCTAGAGTATAGATCCTTTACCTCTTTGGTGAGGTTTATTCAGAGGTAGCTTAAAGTTTTTGGTGCTATTGTAAATGGAATCGTTTCTCTAATTTCTCTTTCTACAGTTGCATTGTTAGTGTATAAGAAAGCAGCTGATTTCTGTGCATTGATTTTGTATCCTGCCACTTTACTGAATTGCTGTATGAGTTCTAGTAATTTGTGGGTGGAGTCTTTTGGGTTTTCCACATAAAGTATCAGGTCATCCACAAAAAGAGAGAGTTTGACTTCTTTGCCAATTTGAATACCTTTTATTTATTTTTGTTGTCTGATTGCTGTTGCTAGGACTTCTAGTACTATGTTGAACAACAGTGGCAAGAGTGGGCATCCTTCACGTGTTCCTGATCTTAAGGGAAAGGCTCTCAGCTTTTCCCCATTGAGAATGATATTCACTGTGGGTTTTTCATAGATGGATTTTATGAACTTGAGGATGTTCCCTCTATCCCTATACTCTGAAATGTTTTAATCAGGAAAGGATGCTGTATTTTGTCAAATGTTTTTTCTGCATCAATTGAGAGGACCATATGGTTCTTCTCTCTTCTCTTATTAATGTGTTCTATCACATTAATTGATTTGTGAATGTTGAGCCACCCTTGCATCCCGGGGATAAATCCCACTTGGTCGTGGTAGATGATCCTTTTAATGCATTGTTGGATCCTAATAGGTAGGATTTTGTTGAGGATTTTGGAATCTATATTCATCAGGGATATCAGTCTGAAATTTTCCTTTTTGATGGGGTCTTTGCCTGGTTTGGGGATTAAGGTAATGCTGGCCTCATAGAGTGAGTCTGGAAGCTTTCCTTCTGTTTCTATTTTTTGAAACAGCTTCAGGAGAAGAGGTATGATTTCTCTTTTGAATGTTTGGTAGAATTCCCCAGGGAATCCATCAGGCCCTGGACTCTTGTTTTTTGGGAGGTTGTTGATCACTGCTTCAATCTTGTTACTGGTTATTGGCCTATTCATGTTGTCAGTTTCTTCCTGTTTCAGTCTTGGCAGCTTATAGGTTTCCAGGAAGGCATCCATTTCATCCAGATTGCTCAGTTTATTGGCATATAGTTGTTGATAATAATTTCTAGTAATTGTTTCTATTTCCTTGGTATTAGAAGGATACTAACACCAACAACTTGGTGTTAGTCATGATCTCTCCACTTTCATTCATAATTTTATTAATTTGGATCCTTTCTCTTTTCTTTTGGATAAGCCTGGCCAGTGGTTTATCAATCTTATTAATTCTTTCAAAGAACCAACTTCTAGTTTCATTGATCTGATCTACTGTGTTTCTGGTTTCTAGTTCATTGATCTCTGCTCTAATCTTAATTATTTCTCTTCTAACTTGTGGATTAGGCATCATTTATCGCTTTTTCTCTAGTTCTTTAAGGTGCAGAGTTAGTTGGTGAATTTGGGATTTTTCTATTTTTTTAAAGATTTTATTTATTTATTTGACAGAGAGAGACACAGCGAGAGAGGGAACACAAGCAGGGGGGAGTGGGAGAGGGAGAAGCAGGCTCCCCACCGAGCAGGGAGCCCGATGCGGGACTCGATCCAGGGACTCCAGGATCATGACCTGAGCCGAAGGCAGTCGCTTAACCAACTGAGCCACCCAGGCGCCCGGGATTTTTCTATTTTTTTGAGTGAGGCTTGGATAGCTATGTATTTCCCTCTTAGGACCGACTGCCTTTGCAGTGTCCCATAGGTTTTGGACTGATGTGTTTTCATTCTCATTGGTATCCATGAATTTTTAAGCTCTTCTTTGATTTCTTGGTTGACCCAAACATTCTTGAGCAGAGTGGTCTTTAGCTTCCAAGTGTTTGAATTTCTTCCAAATTTTTTCTTGTGATTGAGTTACAGTTTTAAAGCATTATGGTCTGAGAATATGCAGGGTATAATCTCAATCTTATGGTATCGGTTGAGACCTGATATGTGACCTAGCATGTGGTCTATTCTGGAGAAAGTTCCATGTGCACTCAAGAAGAATGAGTGTTCTTTTGTTTCAGGGTGGAATGTTCTGTATATATCTATGAGGTCCATCTGGTCCAGTGTGTCATTCAAAGCTCTTGTTTCTTTGTTGATTTTCTGCTTAGATGATCTGTCTATTGATGAGAGTGGAGTATTGAGGTCTCCTACAATTAATTATTGTTATCAATATGACTCTTTATTTTGGTTAACAGTTGGCTTATGTAGGTGGCTACTCCCATGTTGGGGGTGTAGATATTTACAATTGTTAGATCTTCTTGTTGGATAGACCCTTTAAGCATGATATAGTGTCCTTCTATATCTCTAACTACAGTCTTACCTTAAAATCTAATTTGTTTGATATAAGAATTGCTACCGCAGCTTTCTTTTGAGATCCGTTGGCATGGAAGATGGATCTCCATCCCTTCACTTTCAGTCTGGATGTATCTTTAGGTTCAAAGTGAGTCTCTTGTAGGCAGCATATGGATGGGTTCTATATTTTGATCCAATCTGCAAACCTGTGCCATTTTATGGGAGTATTTAGGCCATTCACCTTGAGAGTGATTATTGAAAGATATGAATTTATTGTCATCATGTTGCCTGTGGAGTCCTTGTTTCTATAGATTGTCTCTGTAAATTTCTGTTCCATATCACTCTTGGGGTCATTCTCCTTTTATAGAACCCCCCTTAATATTTCTTGCAGGACTGGCTTAGTGGTCACATATTCTTTCAGTTTCTGCCGTTCTTGGAAGCTCTGCATCTCTCCATCCATTCTAAATGACAGCCTTGCAGGATAAAGTATTCTTGGCTGCATGTTCTTCTCATTTACTACCCTGAATATATCTTGCCAGCCCTTTCTGGCTTGCCAGGTTTTTGTGGATAGGTCTGATGTTATTCTGATTTTCTTCCCTCTGTACATTTGGAATCTCTTCCCCCTAACTGCCCTTAAGATGGTTTCCTTGGTTCTAAGATTTGTGAGTTTTACTATTACATGCTGGGATGGTGGCCTGTTTTCCTTGATCTTGGGAGGGGTCCTCTCTGCCTCTAAGATATGAATGTTTGTTTCATTCCCCAGATTAGGGAAGTTCTCAGTTACAATTTGCTCAAATATATCTTCTAGCCCGCTCTCTTTCTCCACCCCCTCTGGGATTCCAATAATTCTGACATTGGAATGTTTCATGCTGTCACTTATTTCTCTGATTCTATTTTCACAGATTCTGATTTGTTTTTCCCTTGCCTCCTCTTTCCCCTTTTTATCTATTAAATTGTCTTCCAGGTCACTGATTCGTTCTTCTGCCTTACTTACCCTACCTGTTAGATTATCTAGATTAGATTGGATCTCATTGATAGCATTTTTAAGTTCTGCCAATTCAGCTTTCATTTCTGCCCTTAGAGACTCTATGTTGCTATTAATTGATTTCTCCATTCTAGCTATTGTCTTCACAATTGCTAGACTGAATTCCATCTCCAACATCTTGGTTATATCTGAATCCATTTGTAAATCTGTGGCATAAATCATAATCTCTGAGTCTTTCCTATTTTGGGGGTTCTTCCTTCTAGTCATTCTGTTGAGGGGTGTTTGAGGGAATGTATAGAGTCCAAATTATTGACCACAACCCAAGCAAGATGCACCTGTTTTATAGGGACCTTAGGGTTGCTGGCCTCTTGTTTTCCCAGGCTGTGTTCTGGGGGAGGGGCCTGTTGCACTGTTACTCAGGCAACCCTGTTTGGGCAGAATTGCCCTGGCCCCTATGGCAGGGGATGGGCTCAGTGAAAACTGGTATTTTGGGGCTTTTGTTCTCTGGTGGCTTTCCCCAGTGGTTTTTCTCATTTCTTCTAAGAGTCAGAGCAGAAGAGACTGTTTCTAACCCTCTGCTTCAGAGCAGAGAGATCGCAGTCTGTTTTTCAGTGAGCTCTCCAGGCCACACTATCTCTGTTTCTGTCTGTGCTGCTATAAACTGCTGCATCCTGGGTTGTGCATGCCTCTGCAATGTTCCTAGTCCTCGCTCCAGGTCAGAGCTTGTCTCTGCCCTTTGTGCTTCTGAAACAGCCAGCTGCCCCCAGCTCGCAGGCACGCCCCCCCCTCCAGTTTCCATCTGGGGGGCTGCCCTAAAGTCCTTTCCCCACTGGTCTGCAAGTCTGTGCCCCATCCTCAGTGCAGGAAGCTACCGCTCACCAGCAGTGTAGGACCCCCATGGCCAGGCTCCCTCCTGCTGCCATTTAGCCTCCAATATCTGCTTGTGGAATCAGGGCTCCCCACTTCCTACCTCAAAACCAAACACCTGCGATATTCTGTTTGTAAAAATCCAGATCTATCTTCTTACATCTCAGGCTGATTTTGTGGGTGTTCAGAGTGGTCTGCTAGGTATCCAGCTCAATTCTTGGGACCAGTTGGAGTAGGGTTCCCTACTCCTCCCCATTTTATGCCATTCTTTTTTTTTTTTTATTTGAGAGATAGAGAGCACAAGTAGGCAGAGTGGCAGGCAGAGGGAGAAGGAGAAGCAGGCTCCCCTCCGAGTGGGGAGCCCAATGCGGGACTCATCCCAGGACCCTGGGATCATGACCTGAGCCAAAGGCAGATGCTTAACCAACTGAGCCACCCAGGTGCCCCCATTTTATGCCATTCTTAATTGAGTCAGAAACAATGCTCAGTTCCCTCTTTTGAATGCCAATCACTGAGCATTTTTTCCTCCATCAGGTTATTTTTTGATTGATTGTTTTTTTTTTTTTATCTGCCCATCTTTGGAATAAGGCATGTTGGAGGAATGACCAGTCTTAGAGGAAATAAGCCTATAAGGGAAGTTACAGAAGTGGCAGCAGGCTTTAGGATAGCAAGCCACAGAAGGACCCTGTTATCAAGCAAGGGCTCCCATATCCTAGGGGCCCAAAACATGTTAGTTTGGTGGGGAGGAGTGTGCACATTTATCTGATAGGCTGATTAACCAGATACCAGTGCCATTTAGTTGCCTCTATAACCCTGGCCTGTATTGTGACCCTTTCTCACCTTAGTGTTTACAGCTTTTACCTTGCCAAGTTCTGCCTGTCCATTTCTTAATATCTCTGGAACACCACAATCTCACTTTTATAGAGCTAGCATTGCATATAGGTAGAGCTATATAGTGCCTATGTGGTGTGACTTCCAAAGTATAAGAAGGCCTTATTTCTCAAACCTGTATTTCCCCTTCCTGGCAGCTGATGTCTGAAATCCCATTATTTAGAGATGAGTCATTGATTCTTTAATATGTGACAAAACGGACTATGTTTATTTCGTTTTTGTACCTGCACACAATCTAACAACAGTGCCTTGCCCATAGGTGATGCTCAACAAATATCTGTTGAATTTGACCTAAACTTCAGAACACGCTAGGAGAGAAAACATGATTTTCATTTCATACATAAGGCAAGATCAGCAAATATATCACAGTTTCTTTCTCCCAACCCATGGCAGATAGTATTAAACAATTTTGGCACTTACTCCTCCTACACTTAGTCCCTAGAGACTGCTAGTTGCCCACAAAAATACAATCTTCCTTTCTTGCTTGACATGTGGCTGTCCAGCTAGAGTATAATTCCCAGCCTCCTTTGCACTTATATGTAGGCAGATGATTGTTATAACCACTGAAATGTGAGTGGAAGTGATGTGTGCCATTTCTGGGCCTGGCTCTTGAGACTTAGCATATTATTACCTCTCCACTCTCTCATCTTTTCCCAGCACCTGCAACATAGACATAATAGATATCTACCTTCAACCATAAAGATGACAATCATTCCGTATGAGATGGAAGTACAATTACTTGGTAAGAAAGCAAGTCCCTGAATGACTAAGAAATAAAGCTGCCCCTCTGACCTGAATTTTCTACATTGGGAGTGTCATGTAGGAAAGAGAATATTTGTTTAAGTCATTGAATTGTGGATTTTCATCCTTACAGGAACCCACTCTTCTTCCCATAACTCAAAACAACTGGATACAGCCCCATAATCCTTTACATAGCATTTCAGGTAGTTGCTATTAATAATTTAGAGTTGGCATGCAACATAAAATTTACTTACCATCCTAGCAATAAAGGATAAAATTTTAAGAGCAGATCTATACAGAAGAATGAAACTCGACCATTATCTAACACCATACACAAAGATAAACTCAAAATGGATGAAAGACCTCAATGTGAGTCAGGAATCCATCAAAATCTTAGAGGAGAACATAGGCAGTAACCTCTTTGACATCAGCCACAGCAACTTCTTTCAAGATACATCTCCAAAGGCTAGTGAAACAAAAGCAAAAATGAACTTTTGGGACTTCATCAAGATAAAAAGCTTCTGGGGCGCCTGGGTGGCTCAGTTGGTTAAGCGACTGCCTTCGGCTCAGGTCATGATCCTGGAGTCCCTGGATCGAGTACCGCATTGGGCTCCCTGCTCAGCGGGGAGCCTGCTTCTCCCTCTCCCACTCCCCCCTGCTTGTGTTCCCTCTCTCGCTGTGTCTTTCTCTGTCAAATAAATAAATAAAATCTTTAAAAAAAAAAAAGATAAAAAGCTTCTGCACAGCAAAGGAAACAGTCAACAAAACAAAGAGGCAACCCACAGAATGGGAGAAGATATTTGCAAATGACACTACAGATAAAGGGCTTGTATCCAAGATCTATAAAGAACTTCTCAGACTCAACATCCAAAAAACAAATAATCAAGTCAAAAAATGGGCGGAAGACATGAACAGATACTTCTCTGAAGAAGACATACAAATGGCTAACAGACAGATGAAAAAATGTTCATCATCATTAGCCATCAGGGAAATTGAAATCAAAACCACACTGAGATACCACCTTACACCAGTTAGAATGGCAAAAATGGACAAGGCAAGAAACAACAAATGTTGGAGAGGTTGCGGAGAAAGGGGAACCCTCTTACACTGTTGGTGGGAATGCAAGTTGGTATAGCCACTTTGGAAAACAGTGTGGAGGTGCTTCACAAAATTAAATATAGAGCTACCCTATGACCCAGCAATTGCACTGCTGGGTATTTACCCCAAAGCCACAGATGTAGTGAAAAGAAGGGCCATATGCACCCCAATGTTCATAGCAGAAATGTCCACAATATCCAAACTGTGGAAAGAGCTGAGATGCCCTTCAACAGATGAAAGGATAAAGAAGATGTGGTTCATATGTACAATGGAATATTACTCAGCCATCAGAAAGGATGAATACCCAACTTTCACATCAACATGGATGGGACTGGAGGAGATTATGCTAAGTGAAATAAGTCAAGCAGAGAAAGTCAATTATCATATGGTTTCACTTATTTGTGGAGCATAAGGAATAGCATGGAGGACATTAAGAGAAAGAAGGGAAAAATGAAGGGGGGGAATCGGAGGGAGAGATGAACCAAGAGAGACTATGGACTCTGAGAAACAAACTGAGGGTTTTAGAGGGGAGGGGGTTGGGGGGATGGGTTAGCCCAATGATGGGTATTAAGAAGGGCACGTACTGCATGGAGCACTGGGTGTTATACAAAAACAATGAATCATGGATCACTACATCAAAAACTAGTGGTGTTCTCTTCTTCTTCTTCTTCTTTTTTTTACGTATAATGTATTATTTGTTTCAGAGGTACAGGTCTGTGATTCATCAGTCTTACACAATTCACAGCACTCACCATGGCACATACCCTCCCCAATGTCTATCACCCAGCCACCCCATCCCTCCCACCCCCCTCCACTCCAGCAAAAACAAAAACAAAACAAACAAAAAACTAATGATGTATTGTATGGTGACTAACATAACATAATAAAATAAAAAAAAGAGCAGATCATATTTTGAAGGAAGATGGTGAAGAAGCTGGAGAACAGAAGGCTTGTAGTCTCTGAGAGGACAGGAAAAGGGATGAACTGGGACAATATCAATCTTACCTTTAAAACTTTCTCTTAGGCCTTCTCTGGTTCACAGTATAAGTTGGAAAGGTGTGCTCAGAGAAATAAGGCCTTCAGTTGCAGACAAGTGGCCAGAGGGAAAAGAGAATGTCTCACCTGAAATAGATTCCTTTGATGGCAATGCTATGGAGAAAGAACTTAGCAAATGGAAAAAAAAAAAACAACCAAAACCCAAAACCCAAACCCAAAAAGTATCATGTAGCCCCAACTCAGAAAGAAAGAATAGATATGTCTTGCAAGAAAGTCAAGTGAGTTCTAATATTTTGCCTTATTAATTTTTGAACAACATTGGAAAATAATAATTGGCATTGTTCATGCACTCCAGTGCCAGATCTACATAACCTGTGGGGAGACCTCATGGAAAGAAGATAATGGGCTTAAAATGAGTGGAGTATACTGTTTATTTTGTTTAGTCCCTTTGTGTTTGGTTTTCACAGCACTCCAGAGAGGATATTATCCAGGGTGACAATAATTTGAGGATCACTTTGTTCTGTGGTAAGGTTTATCTAGAAAACATTTGAAGCCATATCACCGTGTAACTGGTATCTATGAAAATGGAAAGTAGGAATTGTTAAACATTCTCAGGGCCAGGGGCTCCACTGGGAAGTGTGGATAAAGATGAATGTAAATTTTATACTTTATGTCCACAGATCTTTTCACTATTGGCAGTGATATTTAATACTAAAAGCATTAATCATGGTCACAGATAATCTTGGAAACTAAAAGTCAACATTGGGATGTGTTACAATTTATTTATTTATTTATTTTTTAAAGATTTTATTTATTTGCAAGAGAGAGAATGAGAGACAGAGAGCATGAGAGGGAGGAGGGTCAGAGGGAGAAGCAGACTCCCCGCCGAGCAGGGAGCCCGATGCGGGACTCGATCCCGGGACTCCAGGATCATGACCTGAGCCGAAGGCAGTCGCTTAACCAACTGAGCCACCCAGGCGCCCGGGATGTGTTATAATTTAAACAGTTTTAATACCCACTGTTTTGGATTGCTGACAGTCCCTAATGTAGATGCAAGCCATCAATCTAAAACAGTGGTTGGTCATCACAACCAGATTCTTAATTTATGTGATGTCTTCATACATCAAACCTCTCCAACCAGTGGCAGTGTCACCATATCCAAGGTCAGCTATTTCTTCTATGACTCCATTTACCTTTCCTTTTTTTCTTTCAAATTTTTTAAAACCAGTTTCTAAAGATCTTTATTTACAAATCAGTATAGTATTGTTGCATTTGAATGTCATATGTATGGTAAAACAGATTATGAAAAGTATCATATTCACAATGAAACTCTTATTTTATATAACTGAATCATCTGATATTGCTACCTCCAGCAGTAACTTAATGGACACAACTCTACCCTCTGAATGGACCACTTTTATGATTTTTCCTAGAAAGTTTTGAGTTTAGTTTCTTGCTGCTTCTTTCCATGATTCAAGGCTTAAGATAAAATCCTTGGAAACAAGCAATTATAACATGATCTCTCCAGGATTGAGGAGAGATAGGAGTGAGAAAAAGGGCATCTTGTCACTTTTTAAAGGTCCACAATTGCTATGCTTTGCAGGGTATGGGGGAGAGGAGTTCACAGTGGAGGAGGAAAGAATCAGTCCCAATGATCATATTAACATTTTATTTTTATTTATTTATTTTTAAAGATTTTATTTATTTATTTGAGAGAGCGAGAATGAGAGACAGAGAGCATGAGAGGGAGGAGGGTCAGAGGGAGAAGCAGACTCCCCGCCGAGCAGGGAGCCCGATGCGGGACTCGATCCTGGGACTCCAGGATCATGACCTGAGCCGAAGGCAGTCGCTTAACCAACTGAGCCACCCAGGCGCCCCCATATTAACATTTTAAACTTGTCAATATCAAGAGTTAATTTCTAAAACACAAGTTTATAAACAGAAGCCATCCACCTAGCTGTTAACTGAAATGCATATGCAATGTAGTCAAAGGAATACTGTGCTTACAAAACCACATACCTCTTATTAGAGATGCCTAATTTTAAAATAATACATTCCCTTATTGGATATGCAAGTGAGCAATGGAGGAAGTGGTGCATTTGCAATACTAGCTGGTGCTAAGGATTTCAACACTTCCAGATGTGAGCTAGAGAACATTTTTAGGCACCAGAGGGTTTTTTTTTTTCTCTAAGCCAAGATGTCTCCTTTTAAGTCACTTCTGAATTTTGTTTCAAGCTTATTTTGTGAAAATTCTAGTCTTGGTTGAAGATAGTCTCCAAAAGTTTCTTGAGTCACTCTCTGGACTCTCTGTTCTGTTTTCATGAATGATCACTGAATCCATGTATATATCCAGCTCAAGGGTTCTTTCTTGTAGAAGTGTAGTAGAGCTGTGAGTTTCAATGGTCTGATTATTCTTTTTAAATACAATAGACTTAAGAGAGCCCGGATGCTGGCAACTGAGGTCCATATTCACAATCTTATGGTGATTGCTAGCAACTATTAGTGCCTGACCTAGAAGGGGTATATTGCTCTTCAGCTGGCAGGAAGAAGTGAAGGCATAGAGAGTCTGGGAATAATACACCACATAAGTAGGTCTGCACTGGTTTGGCTTTCTATACTGTACCCCAGGCAACTTGAATCCATACTGCATTTTCCTCAGCATCTCTGAGGCTGACACACATTTTTTAATGCTCTCTGAAGACTTTTTAAAAATGAACTTTTGAATTGTTCCATATCAAAAAGGTTAATGTCTTCACCTGGTTCTTTACTAATCTGAAAAATATCCCAAGCTTTCTGGTGCCAATGAAATTAAGTATAAATGATGTCTAAAAGGGCTGCATCATTGAGACTTGCACACTTCTCCTCCCAAAGCAGAACCAAGTCCTGAACAAAAGATTCCTTTCTCTGCTGGAAGTTTATGGTCTGCAGTTGATTTTCAGACAAAAAAATCTCGAGCTTTGAAGATCGTTATAATTTCAGTCATTGAGATTTTCTTATTTATTTATTTATTTTATTTCAAGTTTTTATTTAATTCTAGTTAGTTAACATATATGATAAAATTGGTTTCAGGTGTAGTATTTAGTGATTCATCACTTACATATAACACCCAATGCTCATCACAAGTGCCCTCCTTAACACCCATCACCCATTTAGCCTACCCCTGCCCGCCTCCCTCCATCAACTCTCGGTTTGTTCTCTATAGTTAAGAGTCTCTTATGGTTTACTTACCTCTCTCTTTTTTCCCCTTCCCCTATGTTCATCTATTTTAGTTCTTAATTTCCACATATGAGTGAAATAATATGGTCTTCTGGGAAGGGACTGCTGCCCTGGTTCTTAGGCCAACTTGCGCTAAGATGCACCTGCAAGGTGCAGGGGGGGCAGGCGTTGGTGTAAGTGGCTCCAGCTTCCATTGGGGGTGCTGTGTTGTTCACTGAAGTCTGTCAATGCTGTTGGGCATGGGGGAAATGGCGACGTCCCGCTCTCAAGTCGCTAGAGTGGGGAATTCACACCTGCCACTGTTCAGGAAACCCTCACAGAAGAGTGAACAATCTCCTTTCTTTTGTTCCCGGATTCCGTCAGATCCCTGCCTTTACCCTGGCTGTGTCTTAGCTGACTGCCTGCCAGGCGGCACAGTACGCCTGTGTTTTATCTCAGGCACACAGCAGTTTCAAAATTCCAAATTTTAGGGATCCTGTGAGCCGTGGACCCGCGCTGATTCTCTGGGGGAGGGTCTTCTCCTGCTGTGGCTGGTACCGGTTAGTTCTAGAGAAGCAGTTGCACTACCATGCTGGGGCTTGGAATTTATGGTAAAGTGCAACAAAAAGCTAGCACCAAGGTTTGCTGCCCTCAGCAGGTGTCTCTGTTCCTATGCTAATGACCAGGGCAGCACTTTAGTGTTCATCAGCTCTTTTGTCCCCTGAGAGGCTGTGCCACCTCTCCCAGGTGCACTCCAAGAAGGGGAAATTTCTCTCCCAATGTGACCCAGGGGATCCTCAAACCATGCTGTCCACTCCCAGGCCTCTGCCCTTCTTCCCCACAGGAGCACTGCTATGCCAGTCAGTCTCCACTTGGCGGTGGCACGGACTTCTAAAACCTCAGACTTTGAGCTCCCCTGCTTATAAAAACCCGATAATCAGCTGCTTTAGTTTTTCCAGTTAATTTTTTGGAGGATGTGTTTCTCTTGTGCAGTTCCCTGTGTGCTGCTTTTTCTCTGTTTCTCTCTCTCTCCAAGATCAGGGCTCCCTCCCCTCTGCAGCATCCAGGATTCTTTTCTACCCAGAATCATGTCTCCCCACATTCCATGATGTGGCTTCTTTACTCCCTCTAGTTCTGCAGTTTGTTCTCTCAGCATTTAGATTGATTTCTTGGGTGTTCAGAATGATTTGATATTTATCTAGCGGGGCTTGATGGACGAGACAAGCATAGGGTCCTCCTACTGCTCTGCTATCTTAACTCCTCCCCCAGTCACTGGGATTTTCAAGATGGTCCTCTTAAAAACTCAGCAACAGCTTCATTTCTTTGGCAGGTCCATCTTCGCCAGCAGTTTCTCCTCTCAGCAGTTGTTCCCCTTTCTTTTTTAAAAAATTGAAGTATAATTAACATACAGCATTATTAATTTTGGGCGTACAATTTAATGATTCAATAATTCTATACATTACTTAGTGCTCATCAAAGTAAGTGTTCGCTTAATCTCTTTTATCTATTTCACCCATCCCCTCACCTCCCTTCTGGCAACCACCAATTTGTTCTCTGTATTTAAGAGTCTGGTTCTTTCTTTTTTCAGTCTGTCTTTTTCTTTGTTCATTTGTTTTTAAATTCCACTTATGTGTGAAATCATATGATATTTGTCTTGCTCTGATTTATTTCACATTATATTGTATACCTGAAGGTAGTATAACATTATGTTAATTATTATTGAGTTAAAAATATATACATTACTTTTTAAAATCACTTTTAGTTTCTTTTTTGAACTTTTACTTTATTGGATAATTCACTCTTTCATTATACATTTTTGTTAAATGTCATGTGGGTTTATCAGTGGGAAACAAAGAGGCAACATAAACACATGCTTTGTTCACTGCACATAAGCTAAGTATATGCTCAGTGACCAATCACCAAAAGACTGAAAACAAAATGTGATTTGTCATTAACCATAATGTACATCTGTTATTTGCATAATAATTTATGTACTGAAGAGCTAACAGTAAAGTTTGTACTTTATTCAATTACTGATAGTGTACCATGGTAAATGAAATTTGAACTCTGTGTTATTGGGGGACTGGTGTTATTTAACTAAAGTATGGTAACTGGAATCTATGCATTCTAGAACTGTGCAAAATGAGGACATTTTTACTATTTGCTTTGAATACTGATCACTTTAGTATTTTTACTATTTGCTTTGAATACTGATCATTTTAGTATGTATGTGGACATATATGTGAAATTGTCTTTTTTTAACAGTCAATTATAAGCTGGTAAGTTTTTTTTTTTAAATAGACCTTTTGTGGAGTATAATTAAATCTAGATTTCAATAGATGGCCTTATTTATATTGTACTAACTAACATATACTAGATATCTGTAGAGTAAGGTAAAAAAACGCTATCTTACTGTTTTAGGCATGCCAAGGCCAGTGTCTGCAAGGGAGAAGTCTGAGCTTTGTATATCCAGAATCTGTTACATGAAAACACCCACTGTTTTACAGCTCAGAGACCTACCATCAAGTTGTCCACAGTGTGGAATGAGGGAGAGGATGGACTAGGTTCATTGAGCCACAGACTTGGCACTGCTTAGCACAATAAGACTTCCAGCTGTCTTCAGTAAACCTACAATTAAAACAGTTGGATCAACCCCTTCAAATAAGCAATCAAAGCCCAAAAGAGCAGAAAGAGCTTGACTAGTGCATTTAGCAAATATTTATTGAATACTTACTAAATAATAGTAAGTGTTAAGTGCTGGTGAAAAAATCTCAACAGACATTGTCACTGACCAAAAGTAACTTAAAATCTATTGGAATAGACAGACAATATCAAGAAAACATAAACATACAATTATACATTGTGATAAGAATATTAAAGGGAAAGGGAAATTGGATGTAGTGTAAAAGAAGGGAGAGGGACATATTTACTTTAGAAAGGTGGCGAGAGAAGGAATCTGTGAAAAGATCACATTTAAAGCCAGACCTAAGGAGAAAGAAGTCAGCCACAAAAGGAATGGGTTGTACTTGTAATGCAATGTAAGTAAACTATTCTGGCTAGATAGAGGTCAACAAACTATAGCTCATGGGATGAATCTGACCTGCTGCATCTTTTTTTGTATGGCCGGCATCCAGAGAGTGGTTTGTATATTTTTTAATTATTAAAAGGAAAAAAATCCTGAAGAAAAAATATTTCATGTCATATGTAAACTATATGAAATTCAAGTATCAGTGTCCATATGTAAATTTTTTTTGGAATACAGTCAAACTAATTTATTTATTGTCCATAGCTGCTTGATATTATAACAGCACAGCTGAATAGTTGTAACAGAAATCATATGGCCCAAAAGTTTAAAATAATTACTATCTAGTGTTTTACAAAAAAAATTTTTGCCAATCATTGGGCTAGAAAGTAAGAATAATGTCATGTGATGAAGCTGAAAAGGTAGGACGGAATAAAACATGGAGGATTTTAGAGAGAGAGAGAGAAAGACACACACACACACACACACACAGAGAATTAGTTTGTATTTTATTATTTTTTAAAATTTGCTATACAGTGGGAAACCAGTAAAACATAGGAAGCAAAGGAATGTCATGATCCAACTTATATTTTAGGAAGATCATTATGACATTTGATTTTAAATCATAGTATAGAAATAGTAAAAGACCACTATTCCCACTAGAAAAAAAAACCCTAAACAAATAAAATACAAACATCAAGAATTTCTAGTTCCACGTAAGATATAGAAAATTGGAAAAGGGGGTACTTGGGTGGCTCAGTTGGGTGTCTGCCTTCGGCTCAGGTCATGATCCCAGGGTCCTGGGATTGAGCATCGCACTGGACTCCTTATTCAGCAGGGAGCCTGCTTCTCCCTCTCCCTCTGCCTGCCACTCCCCCTGCTTGTGCTCTCTCCCTCTGTCAAATAAATAAGTAAAATATTTTTTAAAAAGTTGGAAAAGGTCAAGATCATCAAATAGCCACCTTCAAGAAAGGAAGATACAGAGGGGAAGATGGTAGTGGATGAGGAGGACAACCCTAGGCTTGCCTCATCCCATGAATACAACTAAATAACTATCAGATCATCCAAGATATCCCAGAAATCAATCTGAAGACTAGCAGAACAAACTCCACAACTAAAGGTAGAGAAGAAGGTAGGAAATGTGGAGACTATAGCTTGGGTGATAAGTGGATTGTTGCCATTGTGGTGGGGAGGGAGCTATGGTTGCAGAGAAGGGACAGAGACAGACTATCACACAAGGGGAGTGCAAAGGGAAAGTGAATCCCCGTAGCAATGGGCTTGGAAAGGGAGGCCAAATTTCATGAGTTCTGGCGATGAGCAGGGCTTAAAGCTTGGCATTTTAAAGGTCAACATGCTTTCTCTGAGAGAGCTGAGAGGACATTGGGGCTGCTCTTAGAGAAAAGGCAGGGCAAACAACCTGCGACATATGCCATGGAAACAGCTATCTGAAGAGCACATAGGACACACAGTGGGGAGGTTAGTTGCTCATCTCAGAGCATTTCCCAGAGAGGCAACATTCAAAGAGACCCCTCCAGGGGAGAAAAACCATAAAAGACTCTTAATCTCAGGAAACAAACTGAGGGTTGCTGGAGTGGAGGGGGGGATGTGGTGGCTGAGTGATGGACATTGGGGAGGGTATGTGCTATGGTGATCATTGTGAATTGTGTAAGACTGATGAATCACAGACCTGTACCCGTGAAACAAATAATATATTATATGTTAATAAAAAATAAATAAATAAAGAGACTCTTCCAGGAACAAAGGAACTGGTAGACACCATTTCCCTCCCTACCCTTCAGCATAAACACAGAGCCACCTGCAGGAACCAGTGCAGTGCCAACACTTGCTACCTAACTTGCTTACATCAAGCCCTGTCCCCAACCATGCTCTGGGAGAACTGTCCTTCCCAGTCATGCTTGCTTCAGTTCCAGCATGTTGGTCATCCTCCCCCCAGAAGACCAACCTAAACCACTGCCAAGACCAAGTCTCCTGAGCCAGGAGTTTTGCAGAGCCTCAGTTCAAGTAGCAGTGGTGACAGGTCTCATTTCACAAGCAGACCAGAGCACACCTAGATAAAACTTGCCACATTCAGGCCAGGGACCTAAAACTGCCCACAACAGGCAAAGGGAGCCTCTGTAGAAGACTGGCCTGAAGGACAAAGTGGCCAGGACACAATAGCAGAGCACACACAGCATACACTGGAGACACTTCCAGCAACACCAGGCCCTGGGGAACAGGAGATACTACACTGCAGGGCACAACAAGACCTCTTCTTCATAAAGCCATTACCCGAAGAACAGGAGAAGTAGCTGACTTTCCTTACACACAGAAATAGGCACAGAAGTTAGATAAAATGAGGAGAAATTTGTCCCCCCCCCCCCAAAAAAAACAACAGCACAAGGCCACAGCCAGAGATCTAAGTGAAACCAATGTAAGTAATACACCTGATGAACAATTCAAAGCAATGATCGTAAGGATACTCATTGGACTTGAGGAAAGAGTGGAAGACAACAGTGAGACCCTTAACATAGAAATAAGGGATAACAGCAAAGATAAAGAGATCAATAAACAAAATGAGAAACACACTTGATGGAATGAACAGCAGGCTAGAAGAAGCAGAGCAACAAATTAATGACCTAGAAGACAGAGTATTGGAAAGTTATCAAGCTGAAAAAAAGGGAGAAAAAAGAATTATGCAGAACCTGAATAGACTTCCAGAACTCAGTGACTCCATCAAATGTAATAACATTTGATTATAGGAATCCCAGAAAAAAAGAGATAAAAGGTACAGAGAATTTATTTGAAGAAATAATAGCTGAAAACTTCCTTAATCTGGGTAAGGAAACAGACACAAGAGGCACGAGAACCCCCAACAAAATCAACAAAAGCAGATCCACACCAAGACATACTGTAATTAAAATGGTAAAATGGACTGATGAATCACTGAACTCTACTTCTGAAACTAATAATACACTATATGTTAATTAATTGAATTTAAATAAAAAATAAATTAAAAAAAGAAAATAGTAAAATGTAGTAATAAAGAAAAAATATTAAAAGCAGCAAGACCAAAGACAGTTACATACAAAGGAAGCCACAGAAGGCTATCAGTGGATTTTTCAGCAGAAACATTCCAAGCCAGAAAGAAGAGGCATGATATATTCAAAATGCTGAATGGAAAACACCTGCAGCCAAGAATACTGTATGCAGCAAGGCTATCACTCAGTATAGAAAGATAGAGTTTCAGAGATAAACAAAAACTAAAGGAGTTCACGACCACAAAACCAGCCCTGCAGGAAATATTAATGGGGACTCTTTGGGTAGAAAAGAAAGACCAAAGACAATATCATGGTAAGAAGCACAGAAGCAGCCTCGGAGGAGAAAAGATGGCAGAGGAGTAGGGGACCCTATTTCAACTGGTCCCCTGAATTGAGCTGAATATCTACCAGACCATTCTGAACACCCACAAAATCAGCCTGAGATGTAAGAAGATATATCTGGATCTCTACAGACAGAATATCTCCGGTGGTTGGGCTCGAGGTATGAAGCAGGGAGGCGTGATTCTGTGGGCAGATATTGGAAGATAAATGGAAGGGGGAGGAAGCTGCCATAAGTGCTGGAGCCAGGAAGGTGTAATAACACAGGAGTGCAAAAACTCTTGCGCTGGGGACCAGGCACAGACTCTCAGACCAGTAGCAGTGGGGAAAGGACTTTAGGGCAGCCCCCCAGACTGAAAGCTGGAGCTTCAGGGGCACGTGTGTGAACCAGGGGCAGGTTGTGGTTTTAGAAGCAAAAAGGGCAGAGATGAGCCTGGACCTGGAAGCAAGGGCTGGGAGTGCTGCTGTGGGGCACACAACCCAGGACCCTGCGGTTTTTAGCAGCACAGACAGAAATGGAGACGGTGTGGCCTGGAGAGCTCGGTGAAGATCAGACTGCAATCTCTGTTCTGAGACAGAGGTTTGGATACAGTCACTTCTGCTCTGACTCTAGAAGAGTCAGGGAAAGCCGCCAGAGAACAAAAGGCCCGAAAAACCGGTTTTCACTGAGCCCACCGCCCCCCAGAGGGGCAGGGCAATGCTGCCCGAACAAACTTGCTTGAGTAACATTGTGGCAGGCCCCTCCTCCAGAAGACAGGGTGGAAGAACAAGAGGTCGACAACCATAAGGTCCCTATAAAACAGGTGTATCTTGCTTGGGTTGTGGTTAATAATTTGGACTCTGTACATTTCCTCAACCACCCCTCAACAGAATGATTAAGAGGAGGAACCCCCAACAAAGGAAAGAACCAGAGAATGTGGCCTCTGCCACAGAACTAAAGGATATGGATATAATCAAGATGTCAGAAATTGACTTCAGAGTAACAATTATCAGGGCGATATCTAGACTTGAGAAAAATATTAACAACAATATAGAATCTCTAAGGGCAGAAATGAGATCTAATCAGGCTGAACTTAAAAAGGCTATGAATGAAGTGCAGTCTAAGCTGGATTCTCTGACTGCCAGGTTAAAAGAGGCAGAAGAATGAATTAGTGAGATAGAGGATAAAATGATAGAAAAGAAGGAAATCAAGGCAGCATGGGAAAAACAAATTAAAAACCAAAGAATCAAACTGAGAGAGATTAGTGACTCAATGAAACATTCCAATGTCAGAATTATTGGGATCCCTGAGCAGGTGGAGAGAGAGAGGTCTAGAAGATATATCTGAGCAAATTGTAGCTGAGAATTTCCCTAATCTGGGGAAGGAAACAAGCATTCATGTCCAAGAGGCAGAGAGGACCCCTCCCAAGATCAATGAGAACAGGTTGACGCCACGACATATATTAGTACAATTTGCAAATCTTAGATCCAAGGAAGCAATCTTGAAAGCAGCGAGAGGGAAGAAATTTCTTACGTACAGAGAGAAGAACATCAGGATAATGTCAGACCTGTCCACAGAGATCTGGCAAGCCAGAAAGGGCTGGCAAGATATATTCATGGTACTAAATGAGAAGAACATGCGTCCAAGGATACTTTATCCAGCAAAGCTGTCATTCAGAATGGATGGAGAGACAAGGAGCTTCCAAGACTGGCAGAAACTGAAAGAATATGTGACCACCAAACTGTCCCTGCAAGAAATATTAAGGGGGGTTCTATAAAAGGAGAAAGACCCCAAGAGTGATATAGACCAAAAACTTACAGAGACAATCTATAGAAACAAGGACTTCACAGGCAACATGATGACAATAAATTCATATCTTTCAATAATCACTCTCAATGTGAACAGCCTAAATGCTCCCATAAAATCGCACAGGGTTGCAGATTGGATAAAAAGATAGGACCCATCCATATGCTGTCCACAAGAGACTCATTTTGAACCTAAAGATACATCCAGACTGAAAGTGAAGGGATGGAGAACCATTTTTCATGCCAATGGACCTCAAAAGAAAGGTGGGGTAGCAATTCTCATATTAGACAAATTAGATTTTAAGCTAAAGACTGTAGAGATATAGAAGGACACTATATCATGTTTAAAGGGTCTATCCAACAAGAGGATCTAACAATTGTATATATCCATGCCCTCAACATGGGAGCAGCCAATTATATAAACAAATTAATAACCAAAGTAAACAAACATATTGATAAAAATACATTTATAGTAGGGGACTTCAACACCCCACTCACAGCAATGGACAGATCATCTAAGCAGAAAATCAATGAAGAAATAAGAGCGTTGAATGACACACTGGACCAGATGGACCTCATGGATATATACAGAACATTCCACCCTAAAACAACTCTTGAGCACACATGGAACTTTCTCCAGAATAGACCACATACTGGGTCACAAATCAGGTCTCAACCAATACCAAAAGACTGAGATTATTCCCTTCATATTCTTAGACCATAATGCTTTAAAAGTGGAACTCAATAACAAGAAAAAATTTGGAAGAAATTCAAACACTTGGAAGTTAAAAAGCATCCTGCTAAAGAATGATTGGATCAACCAGGAAAGGAAAGAACTTAAACAATTCATAGAAACTAATGAGAATGAAAACACATCAGTCCAAAACCTATGGGATACTGCAAAGGCGGTCCTAAGGGGGAAATACAAGCCTCCCTCAAAAATATAGAAAAATCCCCAAAACACAAATTAGCTTTACACCTTAAAGAACTGGAGAAAGAACAACAAATAAAGCCTAAGCCCCGCATAAGAAGATTAGAGCAGAGATCAATGAATTCGAAACCAGAAACACAGTAGAGCAGATCAACAAAACTAGAAGCTGGTTCTTTGAAAGAATTAATAAGATCGATGAACCACTGGCCAGACTTATCCAAAAGAAAAGAGAAAGGACCCAAATTAATAAAGTTATGAAAGAAAGGGGAGAGATCACGACCAACACCAAGGAAATAGAAACAAATATAGAAATTATTACCAACAACTATATGCCAATAAATTAAACAACCTGGAAGAAATGGATGCCTTCCGGAAACCTATAAACTACCAAGACTGAAACAGGAAGAAATTGACAACCTGAATAGACCAATAACCAGTAACGAAATTGAAACAGTGATCAAAAACCTCCCAAAAAAACAAGAGTCCAGGCCTGATGGATTCCCTGGGGAATTCTACCAAACATTCAAAGAATAAATCATACCTATTCTCCTGACCCTGTTTCAAAAAATAGAAACAGAAGGAAAACTTTTGAACTCATTCTGTGAGGCCAGCATTACCTTGATACCAAAACCAGGCAAAGATCCCACCAAAAAGGAAAATTACAAACAATATCCCTGATGAATATGGATGCCAAAATTCTCAACAAGATCCTAGCTAATAGGATCCAACAGTACATTAAAAGGATTATCCATCACGACCAGGTGGGATTTATCCCTGGGATACAAGGGTGGCTCAACATTCACAAATCAATTTAATGTGATAGAACACATTAATAAGAGGAGAGAGAAGAACCACATGGTCCTCCCAATTGATGTAGAAAAGGCATTTGACAAAATACAGGATCCTTTCTTGATTAAAACTCTTCAGAGTGTAGGGATGGAGGGAATATTCCTCAATTTCATAAAAACCATCTATGAAAAGCCCACAGCAAATATCATGCTCAATGGAGAAAAGCTGAGAGCCTTTCCCTTAAGATCAGGAACATGACAAGGATGCCAAAATCTCGCCACTATTGTTCAACATAATACTGGAAGTCCTAGCAACAGCAATCAGACAACAAAAATAAATAAAAATATTTAAATTGGCAAAGAAGAAGTCAAACTCTCTCTCTTCACAGATGATGTGATACTTTATGTGAAAGCCCAAAAGACACCACCCCAAAATTACTAGAACTCATATAGCAGTTCAGTAATGTGGCAGGATACAAAATGAATGCACAAAAATCAGTTGCTTTCCTATACACTAAAAATGTAACTGGAGACAGAGAAATTAGGGAATCGATTCCATTTACAATAGCACCAAAAAACTTGAGATACCATGGAATAAACCTAACCAAAGAGGTAAAGGACCTATACTCCAGAAACAATAGAACACTCATGAAGGAAATTGAAGAAGACACAAAAAGATGGAAAAACATTCCATGCTCATGGATCAGAAGAATAAGCATTGTTAAAATGTCTATGCTGACCAGAGCAATCTATACTTTCAATGCCATCTTGATTAAAATACTACATTTTTCACAGTGCTGGAACAAACAATCCTAAAATTTGTATCAAACCAGAAAAGACCCCAAATCTCCAAGGAAATGTTGAAAAAGAAAAACAAAGCTGGGGCATCATGTTGCCTGATTTCAAACTATATTACAAAGCTGTGATAACAAAAACAGCATGGTACCAGCACCATAGATCAATGGGACAGAATAGAGAGCCCAGATATGGACTCTTAACTCTATGGTCAAATAATCTTCGACAACGCATGAAAAAATATGCAATGGAAAAAAGACAGTCTCTTCAATAAATGGTGCTGGGAAACTTGGACAGCTATATATAGAAGAATGAAACTCGACCATTCTCTTACACCACACACAAAGATAAACTCTAAATGGATGAAAGACCTCAATGTGATACAGGAATCCATCAAAATCCTAGAAGACAACATAGGCAGTAACCTTTTTGACATCAGCCACAGCAACTTCTTTCAAACCATGTCTCCAAAGGCAAGGGAAACAAAAGCGAAAATGAACTTTTGGGACTTCATCAAGATAAAAAGCTTCTGCACAGAAAGGAAACAGTCAACAAAACAAAGAGACAACTCACAGAATGGGAGAAGATATTTGCAAATGACACTACAAATAAAGGGCTGGTATCCAAGATCTATAAAGAACTTCTCAAACTCAACACCCAACAAACAAATAATCAAGTCAAAAAATGGGCAGAAGACATGAACAGACACTTCTCCAAAGAAGACATACAAATGGCTAACAGACACATGAAAAAACGTTCAACATCATTACCCATCAGGGAAATTCAAATCAAAACCACATTGAAATACCACCTTACACCAGTTAGAATGGCAAAAATTGGCAAGACAAGAAACAACAAATGTTGGAAAGGTTGTGGAGAAAGGGGAACCCTCTTACACTGTTGGTGGGAATGCAAGTTGGTACAGCCACTTTGGAAAACAGTGTGGAGGTTCCTCAAAAATTTAAAAATAGAGCTACCCTATGACCCAGCAATTGCACTCCTGGGTATTTACCCCAAAGCCACAAATGTAGTGAAAAGAAGGGCCATATGCACCCCAATGTTCATAGTAGCAATGTCCACAATAGCCAAACTTTGGAAGGAATGGAGATGCCCTTCAACAGATGAATGGATAAAGAAGATGTGGTTCATATACACAATGGAATATTACTCAGCCATCAGAGAGGTTGAATACCCAACATTTGCATCAATATGGATGGAACTGGGAGGAGATTATGCTAAGTGAAATAAGTCAAGCAGAGAAAGTCAGTTATCATGGTTTCACTTATTTGTGGGACATAAGGAACAGCATGGAGGACATTAGGATAAAGAAGGGAAAAATGAAGGGGGGGAAATCAGAGGCAGAGATGAACCATGAGAGACTATGGACTCCAGGAATCAAACTGAGGGTTTCAGTGGGGAGAGGGTGGGGGAATGTGTGAGCCTGGAGATGGGTGTTAAGGAGGGCACATACTGCAGGGAGCACTGGGTGTTATATGCAAACAATGAATCATGGAACTGTATGGTGACTAACATATTTAAAAAATTATTAAAAAAAAAAGAAACACAGAAGCAGTAAGAAATTTTAATATTTTTGTAAAAAAATCAGTGAAGGGACTCACAAAATAAAAGGATGTAAAATATGACACCATATGCCTAAAACAGGGAGAGGAGTAAATAATGGGTTGAAATTTAAAGAATTATCAACAGGGGGGGGGAGCAAGATGGCGGAGGAGTAGGAGACCTGGATTTCGTCTCCTCTCAGGAATTCAGCTGGATAGGGATCAAACCATTCTGAACACCTACAAACCCAACAGGAGATCGAAGAAAGGAATAGCAACAACTCTTTGAACAGAAAAGCGACCACCTTCTGGAAGGTAGGAGGTGCGGAGAAGTGAATCCGCGGCGATATTCCGGAGGATAGACGGCGGGGGAGGGGCCTCCGTCGGCCGCTTCTGGCAAGTGATAGAGCCGCGGAGCACAAAATCGGAACTTTTAAAAGTCTGCTCCGCTGAGGGACGTCACTCTGGTGGCTAAGCGGGGGGTGGAACCCTCCAGGACAGTGTGGTCTCAGGACCCTCGGGGTCACAGAAAGACCAGGGGTGCCTGAGTGCGGCAGAGCTCCCAGGTAACAGAGCAGGGAAGCCAGCTGCAGAGGCAGAGCCCAGGCGCGGGCTCTCAGCTCGGGGTTGCCATAAACCGTGATCCGCGGAACAGTCGGGCCCCTGCTCCTCCAGCAGGGACCCAACAAGCGGCAGATCCGGGGAGACTCACTTTCCTCCCCCAGGAGGAGCCGCGCGGGAGTGCACCGCAGGGATCTGCTGGGTTTGGAGACTCCACCCGGGGTCGGGTGCCAGAGATAGAAACGCGCGGTCACAGGCCGGGCGAGCACGGAGTGCGGCCGGAGACCGGGGAGACGGGAGTGACTGATGGCTTTTCTCTGGGGGCTCACTGAGGAGCGGGGCCCCGAGTTCTCGGCTCCTCCGGGGCGGAGATTGGGAGGCCGCCATTTTCACTCTCCGCCTCCAAAGCTGTGCGGAAAGCTCGCAGGGAACAAAAGCCCCGGAGAGCAAACCCGAGCAGATTACTCAGCCGGGAGGGGGCAACGGCGGGGCAATTCCGCCTCCGGCAGAGACATTTGGAAACCACGGCAACAGGCCCCTCCCCAGAAGATCAGCGAGAACAGCCAGCCAAGACCAAGTTCACCGATCAATGAGAACGGCAGAACTCCAGCGCTAGGGGAATACTGCACATAGAATTCATGGCTTTTTTACCATGATTCTTTAGTCTTTCAAAGTTAATTTTTTTTAACTGTCTTTTTTTCTTTTTGAATTTTTCTTTTTCCCTTTTTCAACCAACATCTTATCAATCCCTTTTTAAAAAAAAAACATTTTTATTTTTCATTTTTAGAGTCATATTCTATCCCTTCATAGTAGTTACCCATATTTTTGGCTTATATATATAAGTTGTTCTCTCTTTAAAATTTTGAGATAGTTTCTTCTAACAGATTAAAATATACCCTAAATCTCTAGTATATGGTGTTTTCTATTCCCCTGCCTGATCACATCCTCTCCCTTTTTTTTTCTTTTTCTTTTTTTAAATCCTCTTCTTTCTTTTTTCAAACAACTTCTTATCAATTCCTTTTATAAAATTTTTTATAATTTCCATTTTTACAGTCATATTCCATCTCTTCATCATATCAACCCTTATTTTTGTACATATATAAGTTTTTCTTTCTTTAAAATTTTGGGAGGCACTTTCTTCTAAAAGACCAAAATACACCCCAAATCTAGTGTGTGGCACTGATCTATATACCAGCCTGATCATATTTGATCACATTCTGGTTTTTTGTTGTTGTTGTTGTTGTTGTTTTGCTTTGTTTGTTTTTGCTTTTATCTTTATCTTTATCTTTTTCTTTTTTTTCTTTCTCTTTTTTCTCTCTTTCCCTTTCTTTTCCCACTGCTTCAGGTCTTTTCTGATTTGTTTAGAGTATATTTTCTGGGGACGTTGTTACTCTGCTAGCACTTTGTTCTCTCATTAATCTATTCTCCTCTGCACAAAATGACAAGATGGAAAAAATCACCTCAACAAAAAGAACAAGAGGTAGTACCGACTGCCAGGGACCTACTCAATACGGACATTAGTACGATGTCAGATCTAGAGTTCAAAATCATCACTTTAAAGATACTAGCTGGGCTTGAAAAAAATATGGAAGTTATTAGAGAAACCCTTTCTGGAGAACTAAAAGAACTAAAATCCAACCAAGTAGAAATCAAAAAGGCTATTAATGAGGTGCAATCAAAAATGGGGGCGCTAACTGCTAGAATAAATGAGGCAGAAGAGAGAATCAGTAATATAGAAGATGAAATGATGGAAAATAAAGAAGCTGAGAAAAAGAGAGATAAACAACTACTGGATCACGAGGGCAGAATTAGAGAGATAAGCGATACCATAAGACAAAACAACATTAGAATAATTGGGATCCCAGAAGAAGAAGAAAGAGAGAGAGGGGCAGAAGGTATAATGCAGCAAATTATAGCAGAGAACTTCCCTAATTTGGGGAAGGAAACAGGCATGAAAATCCAGGAAGCACAGAGAAACCCTCTCAAAATCAATAAAAACAGGTCAACACCCCGACATCTAATAGTAAAACTTACGAGTCTCATAGACAAAGAGAAAATCCTGAAAGCAGCTCGGGAGAAGAGATATGTAACCTACAATGGTAGAAACATTAGATTGGCAACAGACCTATCCACAGAGACCTGGCAGGCCAGAAAGGACTGGCAGGATATATTCAGAGCACTAAATGAGAAAAATATGCAGCCAAGAATACTCTATCCAGCTAGGCTGTCATTGAAAATTGAAGGAGAGATAAAAAGCTTCCAGGACAAACAAAAACTAAAGGAATTTGCAAACACAAAACCAGCCCTACAGGAAATCTTGAAAGGGGTCCTCTAAGCAAGGAGAGAGCCTAAAAGCAACATAGACCAGAAAGGAACACAGACAATATACGGTAACAGTCACCTTACAGGCAATACAATGGCACTAAATTCCTATCTTTCAATAGTTACTCTGAATGTAAATGGGCTAAATGCCCCAATCAAAAGACACAGGCTATCAGACTGGATTAAAAAACAAGACCCATCGATATGCTGTCTGCAAGAGACTCATTTTAGACCCAAAGACACCCCCAGATTGAAAGTGAGGGGGTGGAAAATCATTTACCATGCTAATGGACACCAAAAGAAAGCTGGGGTGGCAATCCTTATATCAGAAATATTAGATTTTAAACCTAAGACTGTAATAAGAGATGAGGAAGGACATTATATCCTACTTAAAGGATCTATCCAACAAGAAGATCTAACAATTATAAATATCTATGCCCCTAACATGGGAGCAGCCAATTATATAAGGCAATTAATAACAAAAGCAAAGAAACACATCGACAACAATACAATAATAGTGGGGGACTTTAACACCTCCCTCACTGAAATGGACAGATCATCTAAGCAAAAGATCAACAAGGAAATACAGACTTTAAATGACACACTGGACCAAATGGACTTCACAGACATATTCAGAACATTCCACCCCAAAGCAACAGAATACACATTCTTCTCTAGTGCCCATGGAACATTCTCCAGAATCGATCACATCCTAGGTCATAAATCAGGTCTCAACCGGTACCAAAAGTTTGGGATCATTCCCTGCCTATTTTCAGACCACAATGCTTTGAAACTAGAACTCAATCACAAGAGGAAAGTCGGAAAGAACTCAAATACATGGAGGCTAAAGGGCATCCTACTGAAGAATGAATGGGTCAATCAGGAAATTAAAGAAGAATTAAAAAAATACATGGAAACCAATGAAAATGAAAACACAACTATTCAAAATCTTTGGGATGCAGCAAAGGCAGTCCTAAGAGGAAAGTATATAGCAATACAAGCCTTTCTCAAGAAACAAGAAAGGTCTCAAGTACACAACCTAACCCTACACCTAAAGGAGCTGGAGAAAGAACAGCAAATAAGGCCTAAACCCAGCAGGAGAAGAGAAATAATAAAGATCAGAGCAGAAATCAATGAAATAGAAACTAAAAGAACAGTAGAACAGATCAACGAAACTAGGAGCTGGTTCTTTGAAAGAATTAACAAGGTTGATAAACCCCTGGCCAGACTTATCAAAAAGAGAAGAGAAATGACCCAAATCAACAAAATCATGAATGAAAGAGGAGAGATCACAACCAACACCAAAGAAATACAAACAATTATAAGAACATATTATGAGCAACTCTATGCCAGCAAATTAGATAACCTGGAAGAGATGGATGCATTCCTAGAGATGTATCAACTACCAAAACTGAACCAGGATAAAATAGAAAACCTGAACAGACCTATAACCACTAAGGAAATTGAAGCCGTCATCAAAAATCTCCCAAAAAACAAAAGCCTGGGCCAGATGGCTTTCCAGGGGAATTCTACCAAACATTTCAAGAAGAATGAATACCTATTCTTCTGAAACTGTTCCAAAAAATAGAAATGGAAGGAAAACTTCCAAACTCATTTTATGAGGCCAGCATTACCTTGATCCCCAAACCAGACAAAGACCCCATCAAAAAGGAGAATTACAGACCAATATCCCTGATGAACATGGATGCAAAAATTCTCACCAAAATACTAGCCAATAGGATCCAACAGTACATTAAAAGGATTATTCACCATGACCAAGTGGGATTTATCCCTGGTCTGCAAGGTTGGTTCAACATCTGCAAATCAATCAACGTGATACAATACATTAACAAAAGAAAGAACAAGAATCCCATGATCCTCTCAATAGATGCAGAAAAAGCTTTTGACAAAGTACAGCATCCTTTCTTGATCAAAACTCTTCAGAGTATAGGGATCGAGGGTACATACCTCAATATCATAAAAGCCATCTATGAAAAACCTACAGCGAATATCATTCTCAATGGGGAAAAACTGAGAGCTTTCCCCCTAAGGTCAGGAATGTGGCAGGGATGTCCACTATCACCACTGCTATTCAACATAGTATTGGAAGTCCTAGCCACAGCAATCAGACAACAAAAAGAAATAAAAGGCATCCAAATTGGCAAAGAAGAAGTCAAGCTCTCACTCTTTGCAGATGATATGATACTTTATGTGGAAAACCCCAAAGACTCCACCCCAAAACTGCTAGAACTCATACAGGAATTCAGTAAAGTGGCAGGATATAAAATCAATGCACAGAAGTCAGTGGCATTCCTATACACCAACAACAAGACAGAAGAAAGAGAAATTAAGGAATCGATCCCATTTACAATTGCACCCAAAACCATAAGATACCTAGGAATAAATCTAACCAAAGAGGCAAAGGATCTTTACTCAGAAAACTATAAAATACTCATGAAAGAAATTGAGGAAGACACAAAGAAATGGAAAAACGTTCCATGCTCATGGATTGGAAGAACAAATATTGTGAAGATGTCAATGCTACCTAAGGCAATCTACACATTCAATGCAATCCCCATCAAAATACCATCCACTTTTTTCAAAGAAATGGAACAAATCATCCTAAAATTTGTATGGAACCAGAAAAGACCCCGCATAGCCAGAGGAATGTTGAAAAAGAAAAGCAAAGCTGGTGGCATCACAATTCCGGACTTCAAGCTCTATTACAAAGCTGTCATCATCAAGACAGCATGGCACTGGCACAAAAACAGACACATAGATCAATGGAACAGAATAGAGAGCCCAGAAATGGACCCTCAACTCTATGGTCAACTCATCTTTGACAAAGCAGGAAAGAATGTCCAATGGAACAAAGACAGTCTCTTCAACAAGTGGTGTTGGGAAAACTGGACAGCCACATGCAGAAGAATGAAACTGGACCATTTCCTTACACCACACACAAAAATAGACTCAAAATGGTTGAAAGGCCTCAATGTGAGACAGGAGTCCATCAAAATCCTAAAGGAGAACACAGGCAGCAACCTCTTTGACCTCAGCTGAAGCAACTTCTTCCTAGAAACATCGCCAAAGGCAAGGGAAGCAAGGGCAAAAATGAACTATTGGGACTTCATCAAGATAAAAAGCTTTTGCAAAGCAAAGGAAACAGTCAACAAAACCAAAAGACACCCGACAGAGTGGGAGAAGATATTTGCAAATGACATATCAGTTAAAGGGCTAGTATCCAAAATCTATAAAGAACTCATCAAACTCAACACCCAAAGAACAAAGAATCCAATCAAGAAATGGACAGAAGACATGAACAGACATTTTTCCAAAGAAGACATCCAAATGGCCAACAGACACATGAAAAAGTGCTCAATATCGCTCGGCATCAGGGAAATCCAAATTAAAACCTCAGTGAGATACCACCTCACACCAGTCAGAATGGCTAAATTTAACAAGTCAGGGAACGACAGATGTTGGTGGGGATGCGGAGAAAGGGGCACCCTCCTACACTGTTGGTGGGAATGCAAGCTGGTGCAGCCACTCTGGAAAACAGTATGGAGGTTCCTTAAAAAGTTGAAAATAGAGCTACCATATGATCCAGCAATTGCACTACTGGGTATTTACCCCAAAGATACAAAAGTAGGGATCTGAAGGGGTACGTGCACCCCGATGTTTATAGCAGCAATGTCCACAATAGCCAAACTGTGGAAAGAGCCAAGATGTCCATCAACAGATGAATGGATAAAGAAGAAGTGGTATATATACACAATGGAATATTATGCAGCCATCAAAAGGAATGAGATCTTGCCATTTGCAATGACGTGGATGGAACTGGAGGGTATTATGTTGAGTGAAATAAATCAAACAGAGAAAGACATGTGTCATATGATCTCACTGATATGAGGAATTCTTAATTGTAGGAAACAAACTGAGGGTTGCTGGAGTGGGGGGTGGGGTGGGAGAGATGGGGTGACTGGGTGATAGACACTGGGGTGGGTATGTGCTCTGGTAAGCGCTGTGAATTGTGCAAGACTGTTGAATCTCAGATCTGTACCTCTGAAACAAATAATGCAATATATGTTAAGAAAAAAAAAAGAAGAAGAAGAAGGTAGCGGGAGGGGAAGAATGAAGCGGGGGAAATCGGAGGGGTAGACGAACCATGAGAGATGATGGACTCTGGAAAACAAACAGGGTTCTAGAGGGGAGGGTGGTGGGAGAATGGGTTAGCCTGGTGGTGGGTATTGAGGAGGGCACATTCTGCATGGAGCACTGGGTGTTATGCACAAACAATGAATCATGGAACACTTCATCTAAAACTAATGATGTAATGTATGGGGATTAACATAAGAATAAAAAAATAAATAAATAAAATCTTTAAAAAAAAGAATTATCAACATAATATAGACTGCTATATGCAGATCATGTTATATACAAAGCTAATGAATACTATAAATCAAAAACCACTAATAAATACGCAAAGTATAAAGCAAAATAAATTCAAATATATCACTAAGATTCCAGCAAACCAGGAAAGAGGGAAAGACAAGAAATGATCAGAGAAAATATTCAGAAACAACCACAAAAATGTAACAAACTGTCAACAAATATATATCAGTAATTAGTTTGAATGTAAATGGACTAATTTTTATAATCAAAAGATATATGGTGACAGAATGCAGAAAAACAAGACCAATCTAAATGCCACCTACAAGAGACTCATTTCAGACCTAAAGACACCTACATATTCAAAGTCAGGGTGTGGAGAAACATTTATCATACAAATGGATGTCAAAAGAAAGCCAGAGTAGCAATGCTTAAATCAGATAATCTAGACTATAAAAAATAGGACTAACAAGGGACAAGGAAAGGGTACTATATAATCATAAAGGGGACAATCAAATAAAAGATACAACAACTATAAATACTTATGCATCCAACACAGGAGCACCCAAATACATAAAACAGTTAATAACAAAAATAAAAGAACTAATCGATGATAATACAATAAGAGTAGGAGACTTTGGGGCACCTGGGTGGCTCAGTCGTTAAGCGTCTGCCTTCGGCTCAGGTCGTGATCCCAGGGTCCTGGGATCGAGCCCCGCATCGGGCTCCCTGCTCAGCGGGAAGCCTGCTTCTCCCTCTCCCACTCCTGCTGCTTGTGTTCCCTCTCTCGCTGTATCTCTCTCTGTCAAATAAATAAAATCTTTAAAAAAAAAAAGAGTAGGAGACTTTAATACTTCACTTATATCAATGGACAGATTATCTAAAGAGAAAATCAACAATGAAGCAATGGCTCACTTCAACAGCTGCACAAAAAGTATTTAACAAAGTACAATATCCATTCATGATAAAAACCCTCAAAAAGTAGGTTTAAAGGATGGGCGCCTGGGTGGCTCAGTTGGTTAAGCGACTGACTGCCTTTGGCTCAGGTCATGATCCTGGAGTCCCGGGATCGAGTCCCACATCGGGCTCCCTGCTCAGCAGGGAGTCTGCTTCTCCCTCTGACCCTCCTCCCTCTCATGCTCTCTGTCTCTCATTGTCTCTCTCGCAAATAAATAAAATCTTAAAAAAAAAGTAGGTTTAAAGGAAACCTACCTCAACATAATAAAGGCCATATATGAAAAACCCACACTGAACATCATACTGAATGGGGAAAAACTGAGAGCTTTTTCCCTAGAGTCAGGAACAAGACAAGATGTCCACTGTCACCACTTTTATTCAACATAGTAATGCAAGTACTAGCCACAGCAATCAGATAACAAAATTAATTAAAACACATGCAAATTGGTAAGGAAGAAGTAAAATTTTTACTATTTGGAAAAGACATGACACTATATAGAATACCTGAAAGACTCCCCCTAAAATTACTAGAACTGATAAATGAATTCAGTAAAATTGCAGGATAGATAATAAACGTATAGAAATCTGCTGCATTTCTATACACCAATAATGAAGCAGCAGAAAGAGAAATTAAAGGAACAATCTCATTTACATTTTCACCAAAAATAAGATACCTAGGAATAAACCTAACCAAAGAGGTGAAAGAACCATATTCTGAAAAGTATAAAACACAGATGGAAGAAATTGAAGATGACAACAACAAGTGGAAAGATATTCTATGCTCATGGACTGGAAGAACAAATGTTAAAATGTCTATACTATATACTACCCAAAGCAATCTACATATTTAATGCAACCCTTATCAAAATTCCAACAGCATTTTTCATAGCCTTAGAACAAACAATCCTAAAGTTTTATGGAGCCACAAAAGACCCCAAATAGCCAAAGCAATCTTGAGAAAGAACAAAACTGGAGGTTTCACAATTCTAGACTTCAAGTTGTATTACAAAGCTGTAGTGATCAAGACGGCATGGTACTGGCACAAAAATAGACACATAGATCAACAGAACAGAATAGAAAATCCAGAAATGAGCACACAACTATATGATCAGTTAATCTTTGACAAAGCAGGAAAGAATATCCAATGGGAAAAAGATGGTCTCTTCAACAAATGGTGTTGGGGAGACTGGAGAGCAACATGCAAAATAATGAAACTGGACCACTTTCTTATACCATGCACAATAATAAATTCAAAATGGATGAAATACCTAAATGTGAGACCTGAAACCATAACAATCCTAGAGGGGAGAACAGGCAGGATCTTGTCTGACATCAGGTGTGGGAACATTTTTTTAGATATGTACCCTGAGGCAAGGGAAACAAAAGGAAAAATAAACAATTGGGACTTCATCAAAATAAAAAGCTTCTGCACAGTGGAGGAAACAATCAACAAAGCTAAAAGGAAACCTATAGAATGGGAGAAGATATTTGCAAATGACATGTCCAATAAAAGGTTAATATCCGAAGTATATAAAGAACTGATACATCTCACCACCTAACACCAAAATAATCTGATTAAAAATGGGAAGAAGACATGAACAGACATTTATCCAATGAAGGTACACAGATGGCCAACAGACACATGAAAACATGCTCAACATAACTCATCAGGGCAATGGAAATCAAACCTACAATAAGATACCACCTCACACCAGTCAGAATGGCTAAAATCGACAACACAAGAAACAACAGTTGCTGGCAAGGATGTGGAGAAAAAGGAATCCTTTCTCAATGTTGGTGGTGATGCAAGCTGTTGCTGCCACTCTGGAAAACAATATGGAGTTTCCAGAAAATGTTAAAAATGGAACCACCCTATGATCCAACAATCGCACTGCTGGGTATTTACCCAAGGAATTAAAAAAACACCAATTATTTACAATAGCCAAGATATAGAAGCCACCCAAGTTTCCATCAAATGACGAATGGTTAAAGAAGATGTAAAAAAAATACACACACACACACACCGGAATATTATTCAGCCATCAAAGGAATGAAATCTTGCCATTTGTAATGACATGGATGGAGTCCAAAAAGAGTATAACACTAAGTGAAATAAGTCAGTCAGAGGAAGACAAATATATATGACTTCACTCATGTGGAATTAAAGAAACAAAATAAAAATCAAAGCGGGAAAAAAAAAGAGAGAGAGAGGCAAACCAAGAAACAGACTCTTGACTATAGAGAACAAACTGATAGTTACCAGAGGAGAGGTGGGTTGGGATGGCTTAAATATGTGATGGGGATTAAGGAGCACACTTATGATGAGCACTGTATGATGTATGGAAGTGTTGAGTCACTATATTGTACCTCTGAAACTAAAATAACACTGTATGTTAACTAACTGGAATTTAAATAAAAACTTAAGAAAATAAAGTAATTATGACTGACAAATTCCCAAAATTAATGATAGACGCCAAATCACAGATCCAGGAATCTTAGCTGACAATAAGAATACAAAATTTCTACACTTTGTAGAATTAAATTAAGGAGGAAGAAAAAATATTGATAAAATTTAGAGGAACAAAACTCTTTAGTTGTAGAACAGCAAGGATATTAATTACACTGGAGTTCTCTTCAGAAACCATGCAGGCAAGAGGAAAGTCCAGTACAATATTTTAAAGCATTGAAAGAAAAAACATACCAATCTAGAATTATGTATCCAACAAAAGTAACTTTCTTTTTTTTAAATTTTATTTTATTATGTTATGTTAGTCACCATTCATTACATCATTAGTTTTTGATGTAGTGTTCCATGATTCATTGTTTGTGTATAATACCCAGTGCTCCATTCAATACAATACGTGCCTTCCTTTTTTTTTTATTTTTATTTATCTATATGACAGACACAGCGAGAGAGGGAACACAAGCAGGGGGAGTGGGAGAGGGAGAAGGCTTCCCGCTGAGCAGGGAGTCTGATGCGGGGCTTGATCCCAGGACTCCGGGATCATGACCTAAGCCGAAGGCAGACGCTTAACGACTGAGCCTTCCTTAATACCCATCCCCAGGATAACCCATCCCCCCACCCCCTCCTTCTAAAACCCTCAGTTTGTTTCTCAGAGTCCATAGTCTCTCATGGTTCATCTCCCCCTCCGATTCCTCCCCTTCATTTTTCCCTTCCTACTATCTTTTTTTTTATAAAACATATAATGTATTATTCCAACAAAAGTAACTTTCATAGGTAAAAGGTAAATAATCACTTTCTCAGACCAACAAAAATGGGAAGAGGTTGTTTCTAGTAGACCTCTGTTTTAAGAAATGGTAAAACTTCTTCATGAAAATGGAAATTTTTGTAAGTCAGAAAGACCCAGATAGAGAAAGAAACAGTATTACAGAAGGAATAAATGAATGTAAAATAAATACTTTAGTTAGAGAAAGTAAAAAAAAAATGTGAATGATAAAGAATCAAAAAGAAAGAACAAGGACAATGAACAGAAAACAGTAACTGATATGACATATATTTCAAGTATATGAATAATAATTTTAAATAGCGATGGTATAAATACACTAGTTAACAGACAGAAACTGTTATAATGGGAAAAAATGCTGAAGAGCCAAATATATGTTGTTGACAAGAAACCAACTTAAATAAAGACACAGATAGGTTAAGTGTAAAAGGATAGAGGAAGATGTGCTATGCTAACACTAATGAAAAGGTAACTGGAGGAGCTATGTTAATTTGAGTTAAAGCAGTCTTCAGAACAAGAATAATTATCAAAGATTAGGTGGGGCATTATACAATGATAAAGAGGTCAATTCTCCAAGAAATCATAACAGTTCTTAATGTGTTTGCATCTAAGAACAGAACTCCAAAATATCTGAGTCAAATCTGCAGATGAAACTGCAAGTTGATAAAGATGAATCCACTATTACAGTTTGAGACTTCAGCACTCTACAATTATTAATGAACTAAACTAGCAGGCAGAAACATTAGTAAGAACACAGTTGAACCATGCAACCTCACCAATCAACTAGATTTAATTACCATGTATAGAATATGTCATCCAAGAACAGCAGAATACATATTCTTCTCAAGTTCACACAAAACATTCTGCAAGATATGCCACACTTTGGGCATTAAAACCTACCATAACCAATTTAAAAGAATAGATATAATAAAAAACATGCTCGAGGGTGGTTCAATATTCATGAATCAATGTGATACGTCACATCAATAAGAGAAAGGATAAAAACCATATAATTTCAATAGATGCAGAAAAAGCATCTGATAAGTACATCCATTCATGATAAAAGCCCTCAACAAAGTAGCATTAGAGGGAACATACCTCAACACAATAAAAGCCATATATGAAAAACCTGCAGCAACATCATACTCAATGGGGAAAAACTGATAGCTTTCCCCCTAAGTACAGGAAAAAGACAAGAATGTCTTATGTCACCACTTTTATTCAACACAGCACTGGAAGTCCAAGCTACAGCAATTAGACAACAAAAAGAAATAAAAGGCATCCAAGTTGGTAAGGAAGAAGTAGAACTTTCCCTATTTGTAGATGACATGATACTATATATAGAAAACCCAAAAGAACCACCAAAAAACTACTAGAACTGATACATGAATTCAGTAAAGTAGCAGGATACAAAATCAATGTGCAGAAATCTGTTGAATTTCTTCTTTTTTTAAATTTATTTATTTGACAGAGAGAGAGACAGTGAGAAAGGGAACACAAGCAGGGGGAATGGGAGAAAGAGAAGCAGGCTTTACCCCGAGCAGGGAGCCCAGTGCAGGGCTTGATCCCAGGACGCTGGGATCAGGACCTGAGCTGAAGGCAGATGCTTAACGGCTGAGCTACCCAGGTGCCCCAATCTGTTGAATTTCTATGCACTAATAATGAAACAGCAGAAAGATAAGAAAACAATCCCATTTATAATTGCCCCAAAAATAAGACACCTAGGAATAAACCTAACCAAAGAGGTGAAAGAACTGTACTCTGAAAACTACAAAACATTGATGGAAGAAATTGAAGATGACATTCCATTCTCATGGATTGGAGAACAAATATTAAAATGTCTATACTACTCAGAGCAATCTACACATTTAATGTAGTCTCTATCAAAACACCAACATTATTCACAGAGATAGAACAAGCAATCCTAAATTTTGTATGGAACCACAAAAGACCCCAAATAGCCAAAGCAATCTTGAAAAGAAAAACAAAACTAGAGGTATCACAATTCTAGACTTCAAGTTGTATTATATTACAAAGCTGTAGTGATCAAAACAGTATGGTACTGGCACAAAAAATAGACACATAGATCAATAGAATAGAATAGAAAATCCAGAAAGGAACCCACAATTTTGTGGTCAATTAATCTTCAACAAAAGAGGAAAGAATATCCACTGGGAAAAAGATGGTCTCTTTAACAAGTGGTGTTGGGAAAACTGGACAGTTACTTGCAAAAGAATACAATAGGACCACTTTTCTATACCGTACACAAAAATAAATTCAAAATGGATGAAAGATCTAAATGTGAGACCTGAAACCATGAAAATCCTAGAGGACACAGGCAGTAATGTCTCTGACATCAGCCATAGCAACATTTTTCTGGATATGTACCCTGAGGCAGGAGAAATAAAAGCAAAAATAAACTATTGGGACTTCATCAAAATAAAAACCTACTGCACAGTGAAGGAATCAATCAACAAAAGTAAAAGGAAACCTATGGAATGGGAGAAGATATTTGCAAATGACATATCTAGTAAAGGGTTAGTATCTAAAATATATAAAGAACTTATAAAACTAGGGCGCCTGGGTGGCTCAGTTGGTTAAGCGACTGCCTTCGGCTCAGGTCATGATCCTGGAGTCCCTGGATCGAGTCCCACATCAGGCTCCCTGCTCAGCAGGGGGTCTGCTTCTCCCTCTGCCCTCTTCCCTCTGGTACTCTCTGTCTCTCATTCTCTCTCTCTCAAATAAATAAAATCTTTAAAAAAAAAAGAACTTATAAAACTCAACACCTCAAACCCAAATAATCCAATTAAAAAATGGGAAGAAGACATGAACAGACATTTCTCCAAAGAAGTCATACAGATGGCCAACAGACACATGAAAACATGCTTAATATCACTCATCATCAGGGAAATACAAATCAAAACTGCAATGAGAGATCACCTCACACCAGTCAGAATGGCTGAAATCAAGAATACAAGAAAAAACAGGTGTTGATGAGGATGTGGAGAAAGGGGAACCATCTTGCACTGTTGGTGGGAATGCAAACTGGTGCAGCCACTCTGGAAAACAATATGGAGTGTCCTCAAAATGTTGAAAATGGAACTACCCTACAGTCAAGTAATCACACTAATGGGTATTTACCCAAAAATACAAAACACTAATTCTAAGGGATAAAGGTACCCCTATGTTTATAGCAGCATTATTTACAATAGCCAAGATATGATAGTTGCTCAAGTGTCTGTCTATTGACTAATGAATGGATAAAGAAGATGTATGTACATACAATGGAATATTACTCAGCCATAGAAAAGAACGAAATCTTGCTATTTGCAATGACATGGATGGAGCTAAAGAGTATAATGCTAAATGAAATAAGTCAGTTAGGGAAGACAAAGATCATGTGATTTCATTCATATGTGGAATTTAAGAAACAAAGCAAATGAGCAAAGGGGGAAAAAAAGAAAAGAAAGAGAGACAAGCCAAGAATCAGACTCAACTATAGAAAACAAACAGATGGTTACCAGAGGAGAGATTGCATAGGTTGGGAGGGGTGAAATAAGAAATGGGGATTAAGGAGTGCCCTTGTGATGAGCACTGGGAGATGTGTGGAATTGCTGAATCACTAAATTGTATGCCTGAAACTAATATAACACCCTATGTTAACTGTACTGGAGGGAGAGGAATAAAAATAAAATAATAAATAAAATATAATATATAAGTCTTGGGTATGAAAAATATAGCATAGAGAATATAGTCAATAATATTTTAATAACTTTGTATGGTGACAGATGATAACTACAGTTTTTGTGGTGAGCACTACATAATGTATGCAAGTGTTTAGTTGCTATGTTGTGCACCTGAAACTAACACAGTGCTGTATGTCCACTACACTTAAATAATAACAATTAAAAGTAATTTAAAAATAAAAAAAGTATGCTCTGAAACCACAACGGAATTGAATTAAATTTCACTAAGTGACAGACATCTGGAATACCCTAAATACTTGGAAATTAGATTATATGCTTCTAAATAACATGTTGATCAAAGAAGTTTCAAGAGAAATTTTAGAAGTTTGAAATAAAATCAGAAGGTTCTGAAAGAAGAAACATTACAACTGATGCCAAAGTAATATAGAGTATCAAAAGTGACTAGAGTGAACAATTATACACTAACAATTTGGTAATCTAGACAAAGTGGATAAATTCCTAGAAACATACAACCTATCAAGACTGAATCATGAAAAATAGAAAATCTGAATAGACATATAACTAGCGAGGAGACTGAAATAGTAGTCACCCCTCCCCCCCATTAAAAGTCCAGGATTGAACGGGTAATAAAAAACCTCCTAACAAATAAAGGTCTTTACTGGAGAACTATACCAAACATTTAAAGATTAACATCAATTCTTTTGAAATTTTTCCAAATAATTGCAGAGAAAGAAACACTTCAAAACTTATTTTATGAGGCTGGCATTAAAGCTGGAGGCATCACACTTCCTGAATTCAAAATATATTTCAAAGTTATAGTGATTTAAAAAGTATACTAGCATAAAAACAGACATACAGATTAAAGGAATAGAATAGAGGGCCCAGAAAAATGCATATATGTCAAGGGTGCATATTTTAGAAGAGTGTCAAGAATATACCATGGGGAAAGGACAGTCTCCTCAACAGACGGTGCTAAGAAAACCGGATAGCCAGGTCAAAAATGTGAAATTGGGCCCATGTACTACCCCACAAATACAAATCAACTCAAAATGGGTTAACATTTTAAACATAAGGCCTGAAACTAAAATTCCTAGAAGAAAACATATGAGAAAAATTTCATGATACTGAGCTTGGCAATGATTTCTTGGCTATGACACCAAAAGCACAAGAAGCAAAAGCAAAAATAGACCAGTGGAAATACATCAAACTCAAAAGCTTCTACACAGGAAAGGAAACATTTAAGAACATGAGAGGCAACTTATGGAATGGAGAAAATATTTGGAAACAATTTGTCTGAAAGGGGATTAGTATTCAAAATATGTTAGAACTCTTGCAACTCAATATAAAAAAAAACAACTTACCTGATTAAAAAATGGATAAAGGATGTGAATACACGTCTCTCCAAAGAAGACATGCAAATTGCCAATAGGTAGATGAAAAGATACTCAACATCAGTAATCACCCAGGCAATGCAAATCAAAGACACAATGAGATACAACCTTACACCCCTGAGGATGGCTATAATAATACTTTTGACAAAGCAAAAGACAGTATGTGTTTGTGATGATGTGGAGAAGTTGGAACTGCTGTACACAGTTGGTGGGAATGTAAACTGGTACAGTTTCTATGGAAAACCGTGTAGGGTTTCGTCAAATAATCAAAAATAAAATTACTGTATGATCCAGCAATTCCACTTCTGGGTATGCATCCAAGAAAATGTAAAGAAGGATCTCCAAGAGGTATATTGCACTTCCATGTTTATTACAGCATTAGTCACAATGCCTAGATATGGAAACAACCTAAATGTCTATCAACGGATGAATGGATACAGAAAACATGATATATAAATAACAACAGCACATTATTCAGCCTTAAAATTGAAAGAGAGCCTTCCATATTTGACATGGATGAACCTGGAGGACATTTTAAGTGAAATGCACCAGTCACAGAAGATTAAATACTGCATGATTCCATTGAAATGAGGTATATAAAATAGTCACAATCAGAAACAGTAGAAGCTAAGGGGAAGAGAAAATAGGGAGTTGCCATTCAAAGTGTATAAAAGTTCATTTGTTGTTTTCTGACTTGTAAATTTTAGCCATTCTGACTGGTGTGAGGATGTAGAGAAAGGGGATCCTTCACACTGTTGGTGGGAATGCAAGCTGGTACAGTCACTCTGGAAAATAGTATGGAAGTTCCTTAAGTAGTTAAAAATAGAGTTACCCTATGACCCAGCAATTGCACTCCTAGGTTTTTACCCCAAAGATACAAATGTAGTGATCTGAAGGGGCACGTTCATCCCAATGTCTATAGCAGGATGCCGACAGTAGCCAAACTATGGAAAGAGCCAAGATGTCCATCGATAGATGAAAAGATAAAGAAGATATGGTATATATATACAATGGACTATTACTCAGCCATCAGAAAGGATGAATACTTGCCATTTACATCGATGTGGATGGAACTGGAGGGTATTATGCTGAGTGAAATAAGTCAATCAGAGAAAGACAATTATCATATGGTTTCACTCATGTGGAATATAAGAAACAGCACAGAGGACCATAGGGGAAGGGAGGAAAAACTGAATGGGAAGAAATCAGAGACAGAGACAAACCATGAGAGACTCTTAACTATAGGGAAAAAACTGAGGGTTGCTGGAGGGGAGGTGGGTGGGAGGATGGGGTAGTTGGGTAATGAGCTTTAAAGAGGGCATGTGATGTGATGAGCACTGGGTGTTGTATGCAATTGATGAATTATTGAACTCTACATCTGAAACTAATGATGTACTATATGTTGGCTAATTGAATTTTAAATTAAAAAATGGAAAAAAGGGAAAAAACCAAAGGGTATAACAAGTTCAGTTATGCAAGATGAATAATTTCTAGAGATTTGGTATCTCTAGATTGTGCTTATCATTAATGATAATGTATACTTAAACATGTAAGACTTTAGATCTCACGTTAAGTGTTCTTACCACAGTAAAATATATTTTGAACTAAAAGAAGAAAATACAAGTCATCAAAATTTGTGAGATACAGCAAAATTAGTGCTTAGAAGAATTATAGTATTAAATGCATATGTTAGAAAAGAAAAATAATCTAAAAGCAATAATCTAAGCTTCCATTTCAGGAAACTAGAAAAAGAAGAGCAAAGTAAATCCAATATAAGAAGAATAAAAGAAATAATAAATATTAGAGCTGAAAGGATGTCTGCCTTTACCACTCCTATTTAACATTATACTGGAATTCCTAGTTAATCCAATGATATAAGAAAAAGAAATAAACGTATATAATTGGGGAAGAAGAAATTTTTTTTCACATTCTATGATTGTCTATATAGAAAACCTCAAAGAATCAACAAAATATCTCCTGGTACAAGGTTTTTTTTTTTTATGTTATGTTAATCAGCATACATTACATCATTAGTTTTTGATATAGTGTTCCATGATTCATTGTTTGCGTATAACACCCAGTGTCCACTCAGTACATGCCCTCTTTAATAACCATCACCAGGCTAACCCATGCCCCCCTCCCCTCTAGAACCCTCAGTTTGTTTCTCAGAGTCCATAGTCTCTCATGGTTCATCTCCCCCTCCGGTCTCCCCCCCTTCATCTTTCCCTTCCTGCTATCTTCTTCTTCTTCTTTTTTAAAACATATAATGTATTATTTGTTTCAGAGGTACAGGTCTGTGATTCAACAGTCTCACACACTTCACAGCACTCACCATAGCACATACCCTCCCCAATGTCTATCACCCAGCCACCCCATCCCTCCAATCCCCAGAAATCCAGCAATCCTCAGTTTGTTTCCTGAGATTAAGAATTCCTCATATCAGTGAGATCATATGATACATGTCTTTCTCTGATTGACTTACTTTGCTCAGCATAATACCCTCCAGTTCCATTCACGTCATTGCAAATGGCAAGATTTCATTCCTTTTGATGGCTGGCTGCACAATATTCCATTGTATATATACCACCTTTTCTTTATCCATTCATCTGTCGATGGACATCTTGGCTTTTTCCATAGTTTGGCTATTGTGGATGTTGCTGCTATAAACATCGGGGTGCACATACCCCTTTGGATCCCTACATTTGTATCTTTGGGGTAAATACTCAGTAGAGCAATTGCTGGATCATATGGTAGCTCTATTTTCAACTTTTTGAGGAACCTCCATACTGTTTTCCAGAGTGGCTGCACCAGCTTGCATTCCCACAAACAGTGTAGGAGGGTTCCCCTTCCTCTGCATCCCCACCAACATCTGTCATTTCCTGACTGTTAATTTTAGCCATTCTGACTGGTGTGAGGTGGTATCTCATTGAGGTTTTGATTTGGATTTCCCTGATGAGGAGAAACGTTGAGCACTTTTTCATGTGTCTGTTGGCCATTTGGATGTCTTCTTTGGAAAAATGTCTGTTCATGTCTTCTGTCCATTTCTTGATTGGATCATTTCTTTGGGTGTTGAGTTTGAGAAGTTCCTTATAGATTTTGGATACTAGCCCTTTATCTGATGTCATTTACAAATATCTTCTCCCATTCTGTCGGTTGTCTTTTGGTTTTGTGGACTGTTTCTTTTGCTGTGCAAAAGATTTTTATCCTGATGAAGTCCCAATAGTTCATTTTTGCCCTTGCTCCCTTGCCTTTGGTGATGTTTCTAGGAAGAAGTTGCTGCTGCTGAGGTAGAAGAGGTTGCTACCTGTGTTTTCCTTTAGGATTTTGATGGACTCCTGTCTCACATTGAGGCCTTTCAACCATTTTGAGTCTATTTTTGTGTGTGGTGTAAGGAAATGGTCCAGTTTCATTCTTCTGCATGTGGCTGTCCAATTTTCCCAACACCATTGTCAAAGAGACTGTCTTTTTTCCATTGGATATTCTTTCCTGCTTTATCAAAGATGAGTTGACCATAGAGTTGAGGGTCCATTTCTGGGTTCTCTATTCTGTTCCATTGATCTATGTGTCTGTTTTTGTGCCAGTACCATATTGTCTTGATGATGACAGCTTTGTAATAGAGCTGGAAGTCCGGAATTGTGATGCCACCAGCTTTGCTTTTCTTTTTCAACATTCCTCTGGCTATTCGGGGTCTTTTCTGGTTCCATACAAATTTTAGGATGATTTGTTCCATTTCTTTAAAAAAAGTTGAAGGTATTTTGATAGGGACTGCATTAAATGTGTAGATTGCTCTACGTAGCATTGACATCTTCACAATATTTGTTCTTGCAATCCATGAGCATGGAACGTTTTTCCATTTCTTTGTGTCTTCCTCAATTTCTTTCATGAGTATTTTTTAGTTTTCTGAGGACAGATCCTTTGCCTCTTTGGTTAGATTTATTCCTAGCTATCTTATGGTTTTGGGTGCGATTGTAAATGGGATCGACTCCTTAATTCTCTTTCTTCTGTCATATTGTTGGTGTATAGGAATGCCACTGATTTCTGTGCACTGATTTTATATCCTGCCACTTTACTGAATTCCTGTGTGAGTTCTAGCAGTTTTGGGGTGGGGTCTTTTGGGTTTTCCACATAAAGTATCATATCATCTGCAAAGAGTGAGAGTTTGACTTCTTCTTCCTTGCTGATTTGGATGCCTTTTATTTCTTTTTGTTGTCTGATTGCTGTGGCTAGGACTTCTAGTACTATGTTGAATAGCAGTGGTGATAGTGGACATCCCTGCCGTGTTCCTGATCTTAGGGGGAAAGCTCTCAGTTTTTCCCCATTGAGAATGATATTCGCTGTGGGTTTTTCACAGATGGCTTTTATGATATTGAGGTGTGTACCCTCTATCCCTATACTTTGGAGTTTTGATCAAGAAATGATGCTGTACTTTGTCAAATGCTTTTTCTGCATCTATTGGGAGGATCATATGGTTCTTGTTCTTTCTTTTATTAATGTATTGTATCACATTGATTGATTTGTGAATGTTGAACCAACCTTGCAGCCCAGGGATAAATCCCACTTGGTTGTGGTGAATAATCCTTTTAATGTACTGTTGGATCGTATTGGCTAGTATTTTGGTGAGAATTTTTGCATCCATGTTCATCAAGGATATTGGTTTGTAATTCTCCTTTTTGATGGGGTCTTTGTCTGGTTTTGGGATCAAGGTAATGGTGGCCTCATAAAACAAGTTTGGAACTTTTCCTTCCATTTCTATTTTTTGGAACAGTTTCAGCAGAATAAGTATTAATTCTTCTTTTAATGTTTGGTAGAATTCCCCTGGGAAGTCATCTGGCCCTGGGCTTTTGTTTGTTGGGAGATTTTTGGTAACTGCTTCAATTTCCTTAGTGGTCATAGGTCTGTTCAGGTTTTCTATTTCTTCCTGGTTCAGTTTTGGTAGTTGATACATCTCTAGGAATGCATCCATTTCTTCTAGATTATCTAATTTGCTGGCATATAGTTGCTCATAATATGTTCTTATAATTGTATTTCTTTGGTGTTGGTTGTGATCTCTCCTCTTTCATTCATGATTTTATTTATTTGGGTCATTTCTCTTTTCTTTTTGATAAATCTGGCCAGGGGTTTGTCAATCTTGTTAATTCTTTCAAAGAACAACCTCTTAGTTTCGTTGATCTGTTCTACTGTTCTTTTGGTTTCTATTTCATTGATTTCTGCTCTGATCTTTTTTATTTCTCTTCTCCTGCTGGGTTTAGGCTTTATTTGCTGTTCTTTCTCCAGCTCCTTTAGGTGTAGGGTTAGGTTGTGTATTTGAGACCTTTTTTGTTTCTTGAGAAAGGCTTGTATTGCGATATACTTTCCTCTTAGGACTGCCTTTGCTGCATCCCAAAGATTTTGAATAGTTGTGTTTTCATTTTCATTTGTTTCCATGAATTTTTTTTAATTCTTCTTTAATTTCCTGGTTGACCCATTCCTTCTTTAGTAGGATGTGCTCTAGTCTCCATGTACTTGAGTTCTTTCCAACTTTCGTCTTCTGACTGAGTTATAATTTCAAAGGACTGTGGTCTGAAAATATGCAGGGAATCATCCCAATCTTTTGGTACCAGTTGAGACCTGATTTGTGACCCAGGATGTGATCTATTCTGGAGAATGTTCCATGGGCACTAGAGAAGAATGTGTATTCTGTTGCTTTGGGATGGAATGTTCTGAATATATCTGTGAAGTCCATGTAGTCCAGTGTGTCATTTAAAGTCTTTATTTCCTTGTTGATCTTTTGCTTAGATGATCTGTCCATTTCAGTGAGGGGGTGTTGAAGTCCCCCCACTATTATTGTATTGTTGTCAATGTGTTTCTTTGCTTTTGTTACTAATTGCCTTATATAATTGGCTGCTCCCATATTAGGGGCATAGATATTTTTTTTAAAGATTTTATTTATTTATTTGAGAGAGAGAATGAGAGAGAGAGAGAGCACATGAGAGGGGGGAGGGTCAGAGGGAGAAGCAGACTCCCCACTGAGCAGGGGGGGCATAGATATTTACAATTGTTAGATCTTCTTGTTGGATAGACCCTTTAAGTAGGATATAGTGTCCTTCCTCATCTCTTATTACAGTCTTTGGTTTAAAATCTAATTTGTCTGATATAAGGATTGCCACCCCAGCTTTCTTTTGGTGTCCATTAGCATGGTAAATGGTTTTCCACCCCCTCACTTTCAATCTGGGGGTATCTTTGGGTCTAAAATGAGTCTCTTGCAGACAGCATATCGATGGGTCTTTTTTTTTATCCAATCTGATACCCTGTGTCTTTTGATTGGGGCATTTAGCCCATTTCCATTCAGAGTAACTATTGAAAGATATGAGTTTAGTGCCACTGTATTGCCTGTAGGGTGACTGTTACTGTATATTGTCTGTGTTCCTTTCTGGTCTATGTTACTTTTAGGCTCTCTCTTTGCTTAGAGGACCCCTTTCAATATTTCTTGTTGGGTTGGTTTTGTGTTTGCAAATTCCTTTAGTTTTTGTTTGTCCTGGAAGCTTTTTATCTCTCCTTCAATTTTCAATGACAGCCTAGCTGGATATAGTCTTCTTGGCTGCATATTTTTCTCATTTAGTGCTCTGAAGATATCATGCCAGTCCTTTCTGGCCTGCCAGGTCTCTGTGGATAGGTCTGTTGCCAATCTAATGTTTCTACCACTGTAAGTTACAGATCTCTTGTCCCAAGCTGCTTTCAGGATTTTCTCTTTATCTCTCAGACTCATAAGTTTTACTATTAGATGTTTGGGTGTTGACCCATTTTTATTGATTTTGAGGGGAGTTCTCTGTGCCTCCTGGATTTTGATGCCTGTTTCCTTCTCTAAATTAAGGAAGTTCTCTGCTATAATTTGCCCCAATATACCTTCTGCCCCCCTCTCTCTTTCTTCTTCTTCTGGGATCCCAATTAATCTAATATTGTTTCATCTTATGGTATCACTTAACTCTCGAATTCTGCCCTCGTGATCCAGTAGTTGTTTATCTCTCTTTTTCTCAGCTACTTTATTTTCCATCATTTGTTCTTCTATATCACTAATTCTGTCTTCTGCCTCATTTATCCTAGCAGTTACAGCCTCCATTTTTTATTGCACCTCATTAATAGCCTTTTTGATTCTGAGTTGGTTAGATTTTAGTTCTTTTAGTTCTCCAGAAAGGGTTTCTCTAGTATCTTCCATGCTTTTTTCAAGCCCAGCTAGTATCTTTATAATCATCATTCTGAACTCTAGTTCCAACATCTTACTAATGTCCGTATTGATTAGGTCCCTGGCAGTTGGTACTGCATCTTGTTCTTTTTTTGAGGTGATTTTTTCTGTCTTGTCATTTTGTCCAGAGGAGAATAGATGAATGAGAGAACAAAATATTAATAGGGTAACAACGACCCCAGAAAAAGATACACTAAACGAATCAGAAGAGTCCTGAAACTGGGGGAAAAGAAAGGGAAAGAAAGAAAAAAAAAGAAAAAGATTAAAAAAAAAAACCAGAATATGATCAAATATGATCAGGGTGGTGAATAGATCAGTGCCACACACTAGATTTTGGGCGTATTTTGGTCTGTTAGAAGAAAGTGTCTCCCAAAATTTTAAAGAAAGGAAAACTTATATATGTACAAAAATAAGGGTAAATATGATGAAGGGATGGAATATGACACTAAAGATGAAAATTATAAAAGATTTTATAAAAAGAATTGATAAGAAGTTGGTTGAAAAAAGAAAGAAGAGGATTTAAAAAAAAAAAGGGAGAGAATGCAATCATGCAGGAGACTAGAACAAAGCCATACCCTGGAGATTTAGGGTATATTTTGGTCTGTTAGAAGAAACTGTATCCCAAAATTCTAAAGAGAGTACAACTTATATATATATACCAAAAATAAGGTTAACTACTATGAAGGGATAAACTATGACTCTAAAAATGAAATATAAAAAGGATTTTATAAAAAAGGGATTGATAAGATGTTGGTTGAAAAAGGGAAAAATAAAAATTCAAAAAAAAATTAAAAGAAAATTTAAAAAATTAACTTTGAAAGACTAAAGAATCATGGGAAAAAGCTATGAATTCTATGTGCTGTATTCCCCTAGCCCTGGAGTTGTGCCGTTCTCATTGATTGGTAAACTTGGTCTTGGCTGGCTGTTCTTGCTGATCTTCTGGAGAGAGACCTGTTCCAGTGATTCACAAATGTCTTTGCCGGAGGCGGAATTGCCCCACCCTTGCTGGGGGCTGGGCTAAGTAATCTGCTCGGGTTTGCTCTCGGGAGCTTTTGTTCCCTGCAAGCTTTCTGTACAGCTTTGGGGGATGAGAGTGAAAATGGCAGCCTCCCAATCTCTGCCCCGGAGGAGCCGAGAACTTGGCACTCCACTCCTCAGTGCGCCCCCAGAGAAAAGCAGTCAATCATTCCCATCTCCCTGGTCTCTGGCCACACACTGTGCTCACCTGGTCTGTGACTGAGCATTTCTATCTCTGGCACATGACCTCGTGTGGAGTCTCCAAACCCAGTAGATCCCTGTGGTGCACTCCTGCTCCGTTTCTCCTGGGGGAGGAAGGGGAGTCTCCCCGGATCTGCCACTTGTTGGGTCTCTGCTGGAAGAGCAGTGGCCCGACTGTGCTTTGGATCATTGTTTATGGCGACCCCGAGCTGAAAGCCCACTTCTTGGCTCCATCTCTGCACCTGCTTCCCTGCTCTGACACCTGGGAGTTCTGCTGCCCTCAGGCACCCCCAGTTTTTCTGTGACCCCAAGGGTCCTGAGACCACACTGTCCCAGTGAGGGTTCCACCGTCCTCTTAGCCACTGGAGTGACATCCCTCAGTGGAGCTGACTTCTAAAATTTCTGATTTTGTGCTCTGCTGCTCTATCACTTGCCAGTAGCAGCCGACGGAGGCCCCCTCCCCCGCCATCTATCTTCCCGAATATCGCCTCAGATTCACTTCTCCACACGTCCTACCTTCCAGAAAGTGGTCGCTTTTCTGTTCAGAGAGTTGCTGCTATTCTTTTCTTCGATCTCCTGTTGAGTTCATAGGTGTTCAGAATGTTTTTGATCCCTATCTAGCTGAATTCCTGAGATCAGACGAAATTTAGGTCTCCTACTCCTCCGCCATCTTGCTCCTCCCCTGGTATAAGGTTAATATACAAATGTCAACTGCTTTCTTATAGACCAGCTATGAACAACTGCGATTTTAAAATATAAATACCATTAAAATACAATACCATTTACATTAGCAAAAACCAAGTGAAGTACTTAGGTATAAATCTAAGAAAATATGTGAAATATTTGTATGAAAAAACTATAAAGCTTGGATGTAAGAAGTCAAAGAAGATGGAAATCAATATTGGCTTATTTTTTAAAAAGGTTTTATTCATTTATTTGACAATGAGTGAGAGAGAGAGAGTGCACAAGGAGGCAGAGCAGCAGGCAGAGGGAGAGGGAGAAGCAGGCTCCCTGCTTAGCAGGGAGCCTGACACGGTGTTTGATCCCAGGACCCTGGGATCATGACCTGAGCTGAAGGCAGATGCTTAACTGACTGAGTCAGAGGCAGACACTTAACTGACTGAGCCACCCAAGTGCCCCAACAGTAGGTTATTAATTGTTTAATAAAGAAATCTCAAACTTTCTCAAACACCTTAAAAAACAGAAGTAGTTGGAACACTCTCTAACTCATTTTCTGAAGGTTGTATTTACCTGATACCAAAGCTGTAAAATGACATCACAAGGAAAGAAAACTATAGACCCATATCTTTTATGATTATAGATGCAAAAAACTTAATGAAATTCTAGCAAACAGAATCCCACAGTATATTAAAAGGATTGTTCATCATGACCAAGGAGGACTTCTATCCTAGAAATGCAGGAGTGGTTCAAATATGGAAAAATCAATTAGTGTACATTAACAGAATGAAGAAAAATTTTCACATGGTCATTTTTATTGATGCAGAAACAGCATTTCATGATAAAAGTCACTTGATAAACAAGGAATAGAAGGTGTATTAAAGTTAACCAGAGCTTTCACAACAAAATGTCACAGACTGAATGGCTTAAAAAACAGAAATTTATATTCTCAGTTTTGGAGCCTAGAAGTCCAAATTGAAGATGTCAGGAAGTTTCTTTTTTTCTGAGTTCTTTCCTTGCTTTGCAGATGGTTGCCTTCTCATTCTGTCCACACATGGTCATGTGGGTGTGCACTGCTTGTATGTCTTTGTATCCAGATTTCCTCTTCTTGTAAAGACACCAGCCAGGTTGTATTAGAGCTTACCCTAATGGCCTAATTTTAATTTAACCCCCTCTTTAAAGGCCTTGTCACCAATTACAGTTACATTCGGATGTACTAGAAGTTAGTACTTCATCATATGAATTTTGGGGGTATGTAATTCAGCTCATAACAGAAGGGAACTTGCACAACCTGGTAAAATGCATCTATGAAAAACCCACAGCTAACATACTCAATGGTAAAGGACTAACAGCCTAACTCCCTAAGATCAGAAATGAGATGAGGATGTTTACTTTTACCACCTCTATTCAACACTGTACTAATAAGATATAGCTAGAGAAATTAGCCAAAGGAAGAAATAAAAGGCATTGAAATTTGAAAGGAAAAAGTAAAACTATTTTAGTTCACAAATGACACATTCTTATACATAGATAACTTCAAAAAAATCCAAAACATCTTTCAGATTGTAAACATATTCAGCAATGTTGCAGGATACATTGCTGAATATGTATGCTCTACATACAAAAATCAGTTGTATTTCTTTTTTTAAAAAATATTTTGTTTATTTATTTGACAGAGAGAGAAAGCACAAGCAGGGGGAGTGGCAGAGGGAAAGGGAGAAGCAGGCTCTCTGTTGATTAGGGACCCTGACATGGGGCTCAATCCCAGGACCCCAGGATTATGACCTGAGCCGAAGTTAGGTGCTTAATTGACTGAGCCATCCAGGTGCCCCAATCAGTTGTATTTCTGTATGTTAGAAATGAGTCATCTAAAAATGAATTATGGAATATGCCTCATAAAAAATAAAATTCTGTAGCACTTGGGTGGTGTAGTCGATTGGGTGACTGACTCTTGGTTTTGGCTCAGGTCTTGATCTTGAGATTGTGAGACTGAGCCCCGCATAGGGCTCCACACTCAGTGTAGCATCTGCTTGAGATTCTCTCTCCTTCTCCCACTGCCCCTCCCATTTGCTCTCCCTCTCTAGAATAAATAAATAAATCTTAAAAAAAAGAAAATAAAAAATACTTAGGATTAATATTAACCAAGAAGATGCAAGACTTGTACATTGAATACTACAGAACATTGAAAGAAATTAAGTAAAACATAAATGAATGGAAGGATATTAAATGATTATGGATTGTAAAAATGAATATTGTTAGATAGTAATACTTCCCAAACTGATCTACAGATTCAATGCAATCTGTATCAAATTCTCTACTACCATTTTTACAAAATGGACAAGCTGATTCTAAAATTCATATGAAATTGTTAGGGACCCCAAAGAGCCAAAACAATGTTCATAATTAGAAGACTCATGATTCTTGATTTTAAAACTTACTACAAAGCTACAGCAATCAAATTTTTGTAATATAGGCATAAGAATAGGTGTATAGATTAATGGAATAGAATTGAGAATACAGAATCAAACCCATTTTTGACAAGGTGGGAAGACCATTAAATAATCAAGAAATGGTGCCAAATAAGATGAAATCAGAGAGGGAGAAAAACCATAAGAGACTCTTAACTATAGGAAATAAACTGAGGGTTGCTGTAGGGGAGGTGGGTAGGGGTTTGGGGTAACTGGGTTATAGGCATTAAGGAAGGCACTTGATGTAATGAACACTGGGTGTTATATGCAACTGATGTATCTTTAAACTCTACCTCTGAAACTAATAATACACTATATGTTAATTAATTGATTTTAAATAAAAAAGAAATTAAAAATCTTAAAAAGAAATAACCCATCGGTGAAAGATGAAGTCCCAAATTAAAAAAATATATATTAAACTTAATTAAAATGAAAATACAAGACTTAAAAATTTGTGGGATGTAACAGAGCAGTGCATGGAGGAAAATTTCTATTGCTAAATGCCTATAGTAAGAAAGAGGAAAAGTTTCAAATTAATAATCTAACCTAGAAAGAGAAGACAAAATACATTCAAAACAATTCAAAGGGGGGAAATAAAGATAAGAACAGACATCAATGAAATTGAAAAGAGAAAAACAGAAAGAAATCAATTAGACAAAACATTGTTTCTTTTAGAAATCAACTAAATCCACAAACCTCTAGCAAGGCTGACAAACAAAAAGGAGAAAAAACCCAAGTTACAAATATCAGAATGAAAAAAGAAATTGGGATATCACCATAAATTCTGCAAACACTGGAAAAAGGTAAAGGAGCACAGTACCATGAACAATACAACACACACAATTTTGACAATTTAGATGAAAAGAATCAACTCCTAAAATTTACCCCACAGATACAGAGGTAGGAAAAAGAAGGGACACATGCACCCCAATGTTCATAGCAGCAATGTCCACAATAACCAAACTGTGGAAGGAACCAAGATGCCCTACAATAGACAAATGGATAAAGAAGATGTAGTACATATATACAATGGAGTATTACTCAGCCATCAGAAAAGATGAATACCCACCATTTGCATTGACATGGATGGAACTGGAGGGGATTATGCTAAGTGAAATAAGTCAAGCAGAGAAAGACAATTATCATATGGTTTCACTCATATGTGGAACATAAGGAATAGCATGGAGGACCACAGGGGAAGAGAGGGAAAACTGAATGAGAAGAAATCAGAGATTTTGGACTCCAGGAAACAAACTGAGGGTTACAGAAGCAAGGGGGGTGGGGGGATGGGGTAACCGAGTGATGGGTATTAAGGAGGGCACATGTTAGGATGAGAACTGGGTGTTATACACAAGTAATGAGTCATTGAACACTACAACAAAAACTTATGATGTTCTATATGCTGGCTAACTGAACATAAAAAAAAGTACAATCTGCCACAACTCACCAAATATAAAATAGATAATTTGAACATCCTTATAATTATTAAATAAACTTAGTTCATATTTTAAATTTTTCAAAAAAGAAATTTCAAGGCCCACATATTTTCACTGGAGAATTCTACTGAATGTTTAAAAAGGAACCAACACCAATCTTTTTGAGAAAATGGAAGAGGATATAACACTTCTCAACTAATTTTGTGAAGCTAATTTTCTCTGATACCAAAACCAGATGAAGATAGTTTAAAAAAAACACACAAATGAAACCAATATTATAAACCAATAGCCCACATGAACATAAATATAGAAGTCATTAAAAATGTTACCAAATAGAATTAAACAATATTTTAAAAGAATTACTCACTTTGAACAAGTGGGATTTATGCAAGAGGCACAAGGCTGGCTCAATGTTTAAAAATCAACCAATAAGGTGGAAATAACCCGAACATCCATCAACTGATAAGTGGATAAACAAAAGGTGGTCAACCTGTAAAATGGAATGTTATTTGTCATAAAAATGAACGAACTACAGATACATGTTACAGCATGGATGAACCTCAAAAATATGCTCAGTTAAAGAAACCAGACACAAAAAATCACGTTGCATGATTCCATTTATATGAAATGTTAGGAATAGGTCAAATCCATAGGTATAGAAAGCATATTAATGGATGTCAGGGCCTAGAGAAAAGGGGGAATGTAGACTGACTGTTTAATGGGTACAGAGTTACCCTTTGGGGTGATGAAAATATTTTGAATCTGATAGAACTAATGGTTGCACAACACTGTTCATGTGCTAAATGCCACTGAATTGTACACCTAAAGTTAAACATTGAATTTTATGTTAAATGAATTTTATCTTATAAAGAGAATAGGTGCTCTAGAACTATGAGGTCTAATGGGGAAAAACCACTTATGTTCCTGGGATATATTATACATTTTTCTAAGTTTCTGTAGAGAGAACATTTCCATAATAAAGTTTAAAAAGAACAAAATAATGTAATTCACCATATTAACAAGCTAAAGAAGAAAAGTCTCATAATCATATCAATTGATATATAAAAATCATCTTATAAAATCTAATACTCTTTTATGATAAAAATGAAGCAAAACTAGGAATAGTGGGAAACTTCCTTAACTTATTAAGGAACATCTAAAAAACCTACAGCTAATATTATATTTAATGTTGAAAGGCAAAATGCTTTCCCCCTAAGCTTGGGAAGAAGGCAAGTATATCTGGTCTTCTATGTTTATTCAACATAATACTTGGAGTTCTTGCCAGTGCAATAAGGCAAGAAAAAGAAATGAAAGACATACAGATCATGAAGGAAGAAATACAAATGTCCCTAATTGCAGAAGATATAATCGTCTATGCATGAAATTCCTAGGAATTTTTACACACACACACACACACGCATACACACACACAATCTCCTAGAACTAATAAATTTTTTCACCAATGTTGTAAGGTACAAATTAACATACAAAATTTTAATTACATTTCTACATACTTATAATGAACATATGGGAAGTAAAAAAATACAATAGCATTGACAACTGCTTTAAAAATTAAATATGTAGGCATATATCTAATAAAGGTATAGTACTTAAATGCTGAAAAATGTAAACACCGGTGAAGGAATTGAAGGAAGATTAAAATCAATGGAGAGACATAGTATGTTTATGTATTGGAAGAAGCAATATAGTAACTATGTTAATTATTCCCAAATTGATACACTAGTTTAACACAATCTTTTCAAAATCTGTTAGGGCTTTTATAGGTATAGATAAGCTAATTCTAAAGTTTATATGAAATGCAAAGGAACTAGAATAATTAAGACAATGTTGAAATGGAAGAGTGAAATGGAACAAATTAATGTACCTGATTCATTGACTCATTGTATAGGTACAGTATTGAGATTACACACTCTTGGTGCAAGAATAGACACATATGTAAGTGGAAGAGAAAGGAGAATCCAGAAATAGACCCACACAGTGTTGGCAACTGGATTTTTTTTAAAAAAATGAAAGTACAAAAATAATTCAATGAGGATGTATATTCTTTCCCACAAAATAGTGCTGGAGCAATTAGATATCCACAGGCAAAAAATGAACTTATACCTAAGCCTAACATCTTATACAGAAATTAACTTTGAATGGATCATATATTCAAACATGAAACTATAAATTTTCAGAAGGAAGCAGGAAATAATCTGTGGGATCTAAGCCTTAGTGAAGTATTCTTAGCCATAACATGATTCCTCAAAAAAAGAAAAATAAATGAATTGAACTTCATCAAAAACCTTTTCTTTGTGAAGAAATGCTCTGTTAATTGTCTGTTAAGAGGATGAAACACAAGCTACTACATATCGAAGAAAAGGCTCACATGTACATGTGTGATGTTGCAAGAATAGACTTGAGATTCAACTGTAAAAGAGCAAACAATCCAGTTAGAATTTGGGCAAAAGACATGAAGAGATATTTCACCAAAGTAGATTTATAGATGGCATATAAACATATGAAAAAATGTTACACATCATTAGTCACTGAGAATTACAAATTAAAACCACAATAAGATATCATTACACACCTAGCAGAATGGATAAATTTGACCATGCCAATACCAAATTTTGGCATGAAGATACCAAATGCCGGTGAGGATGCAGAGAAACTAGATCTGTCATACATTGCTAGTCTGAATATAAAATTGTATAGTCACTCTGGAAAATAGTTCAGTATTTTATTAAAAAGTTAAACATACTCACCGTATGGCCCAGCAGCCACACTCTTGAGCATTTATTAGAGAGATGACAATTTGCATTCACATAAAATACATACCAAAATGCTTATAGCAGATTTATTAATAATATCCCCAAATTGGTAACAACCCAGATGTCCTTTCAACAGGTGAATGGTTAATAAATCAATGGTACATCAATTCCATGGAGTACCACTCAGTGATAAAAAGCAACAAACTTGGATGGACCACAAGTGCATTCCTGTAAACGGTCAATTTTAAAGGTTTTTGAAATGACAAAATTATAAAGATGAAGAACAAATTAGTGGTTACCAAGGTCCAGGAATATGGTAGGGGTGAGCAGTCCCTGTGACTTTAAAGGGGTAATACAAAAAAGATCTTTGTGTTGATGGAATACTTCGGTATCTTGATTGTGGTCTTGGGTGCATAAATCTACACATGTGATAAAATAGCATAGAATTATACACATATTGTATCTGTAATAATTTTCTGGTTTTGAAATTGTATTATATTCATGTAAAATATAACCATTGGGGGGAACTTGGTGAAGGGACCATGTGTCCTCTGTACTATTTTTTGCAATTTCCAATCAATCTATAATTATTTCAAAATAAAACGTTAAAAATATACACAACCTGAAAGAAAGGTTGAGAAAGGAAGAGTCAGAGAAAAACAGATTGGACAAATAGAACAAATAGCAAAATTATAGGCTTAACTGAACCATATCAGCAATTACATTAAATATAAATGAAATAAGCACTCTAAAGTTTAGGATAAAATCACACAAAGAAAGAGGGTCTGGAATGAGTAATCCATAAGACACTGAAGTATTTGGTGTTTGTTTAGAGGTGGAGCCCAAAAGGAGACTGGAAAGGAGTAGCCAATAATTTGGGAGGGGAACCAGAAGAGTATACTGTGACAGGAGCTAAGAGAATGGTATCTTCAAGAAGAGAGTTGACCATTGAGTGAATCTTGCTTATCACATTTGGAATTGTTCCCAATTGAGGGATTTTTTTTTGGTGACATTGCACTACTTCTCACTGAATTAATCATATTTATAATTCTGACCAGATAAATATGCTAGCTCAAAACATTATAGCTCTATATTCTATATTCCTCTATATTCTTCCCATTCCCCCAACCTCTTCCATATTACCTCTTCCACAACACTAATCCTCCTATGTTGTACCATCATATCAACTTAAAATTTGAGTAGGTTTGATGGCACCAAGCACCCTGTCATCCAATTGTTATGCTATGTGTCATGAGGTATTTGGAGCACTAGCAATACTATGCACCTTGCAGAAGAATCCCATCTTGCTTCCTGGCCAACCTTATATAGATACTGATCTTGTGTCTCTTGAGGTGATATATGTTAGCTTCCAGAGTACATCTCTGATCTGTTAGAACAGATCTAGTCACACTGCAGGACCTTCTAATATTCCCAGAGCTATTATCTGTAGTTTCACTTACCTGCAATGATCACTTTGTATCTTTTTAAAAAAGATTTTATTTATTTGTTTGAGAGAAAGAGCATGAGAGAGAGAGCATGAGCAGAGGGGAGGGTAGAGGCAGAGGGAGAAGCAGACGCTACGCTGAGCAGGGAGCCTGATGCGAGACTCAATCCCAGAACTCTGGGATCATGACCTGAGCTGAAGGCAGATGCTTAATCGACTGAGCCACCCAGGCGCCCTTGTACTTTTTTCCCCCTTAATTTGAGTATAGTTTGACACATAATGTTACATTAGTTTCAGGTATACAATATAATGATTCAAAAACTGTATGTTATGTTATGTTCACCACCAGTGTAGTTACCATCTGTCACCACGCAATGCTATTATAATACCATTGATTATATTCCTTCTTGTGACTTTGCACCTTCTTTTGAAAGTTTTGCTACACAGGTTTATAATTTCAATCACTGGCACCAGGTACCTTGGCTTTATGGATATATAGAATGATGATCAGAATTTTTTATTATATAGAAAAAATATAATTACTTACTTTTATAAATTATTTTTCCACAATAGTTCAAATCAGAATGTATTGAAATCTGGCATGGTAGAGTAAATACCACAGCTCTCCAGAAAAGTAGCCTGTAAGCTCTTGATCTTTTGACCTGTTTACCTGGCTAGCCTCACGTATAGTTCATGATTTGGAACCATTCTACAATTTGGAATTAGTGTCTTGCTTGTGATTCTAGAAATTGTTACTGTTGTAAGACTCTGTTTGTATTATTTTTCATGGGTCTATAAAAAATTCTACACAAATAATGGTAACCCAATGTTTTGAATTGATTTCTTTTTTTTAAAGATTTTATTTATTTATTTGAGAGAGAGAATGAGATAGAGAGAGCATGAGAGGGGGGAGGGTCAGAGGGAGAAGCAGACTCCCTGCTGAACAGGGAGCCCGATGCGGGACTCGATCCCGGGACTCCAGGATCATGACCTGAGCCGAAGGCAGTCGCTTAACCAACTGAGCCACCCAGGCGCACTTGAATTGATTTCTAATAATTATTTGGCCAATTAAAGGAACGTTAGCAGCCTTTGTTCATTTCATAAGACCTGACGACAAGCCTTCCTTCATTTTGGCACTATTGATGCTGAAATGTGACCTAAATGCTCCCAAGGAAGCCACTTTCTCACCAGCATGGGACAAGACACACACACCAGAATGAGCCTTCCTGACAATGAGGACTTAATGAGTTTCTCTGGCAATAAGGGATTGAAACTTAAAACATGAGAAAGCCCAATTCAAATGGTTGATCAGTGATGCTTTTGGAGAAAGTTCTTGAAAAAGGGGGAAATATGAAAAATGACATAGGTAGAGCCATTTTAAAAATAGAGCTGTAGCAACTGCCTTGCATGTCTTGTTTTTTAAACCTTTGAACTGGGTCAAACGTCCAAAATTCCAAGAAGTTAGCAACAATGAAAAATCTTGTTTGGAAAGGGTGATAAAAGTGAACTTTTGCTTAGTGACCACTCTGCCTGACCAATTAATGAACTACAAATCTAGCTCTGCTTGTCAGCACCAATAAACTCTTCTTAAAAACAACCTACCCATTGTAGTTTTGATTTGTTTCCCTGATGATGAGCGATGTTGAGCATCTTTACATGTGTCTGTTAGCTACCTGGATGTCTTCTTTGGAAAAATGTCTACTCATGTCTTCTGTCCACTTTTTAACTGAATTATTTTTTGGGTGTTGAGTTTTATAAGTTCTTTATATATTTTGGATACTAAACCTTTATCATATATGTCATTTGCAAATATCTTCTCCCATTCTACAGGTTGCCTTTTAATTTTGTTGATTGTTTCTTTCAGTGTGCAGAACCTTTTTTATTTTCATGAAGTCCCAATACTTTATTTTTGCTTTTGTTTCCCTTGCTTCAGGAGACATATCTAGTAAGAAGTTGCTATGGCTGATGTCAAAGGTGTTACTGCCTGTGTTCTCCAAGAAGATTTTGATACTTTCTTGTCTCATGTTTAGGTCTTTTATCCATTTTGAATTTATTTTTGTGTATGGTGTAAGAAAGTGGTCCTGTTTCATTCTTTTGCATGTTGCTGTTCAGTTTTCCCAACATAATTTGTTGAAATATGGATAGTGCCCCCCCCTTGGATAGTCTTTCCTGTTTTGTTGAAGATTAATTGACCATATAGTTGTGGGTTCATTTCTGGATTTTCTATCTTGTTCCATTGATCTATGTGTCTGTTCAGTCAGAATGGCTAAAATTAACAACACAGCAAACAACAGGTGTTGGTGAGGATGTGGAGGAAAGGGAACACTCTTGCATTGTTGGTGGGAATGCAAATTGGTGCAGCCACCCTGGAAAATAGTATGGAGGTTCCTCAAAAAGTTAAAAGTAGAACTACCCTATAATCCAGCAATTGCACTACTAGGTATTTACCCAAAGAGTACAAAAATACTAATTCAAAGGGATATATGCACCTTTCATGTTTATAGCAGCATTATCAACAATGGCCAAATTATGGAAAGAGCCCAAATGTCCATTGACTGATGAATGGATAAAGACGATGTAATATATAGGAGAGAGGAAAAGATGGCGGAGGAATAGGGAACCTTATTCCAACTGGTCCCTGGAATTGAGCTGGATATCTACCAGACCACTCTGAACACCCACAAAATCAGCCTGAGATGTAAGAAGATATATCTGGATCTCTACAAACAGAATATCGCAGGTGGTTGTTTTCGAGGTATGAAGTGGGCAGCCATGATTCTGCTGGCTCATATCTGAAGATAAAAGGAAGGGGGAGGAGATCAGCTGTTGGGATCCTGTACCACCAGGGAACAATAACCTCCCACGCTGGGGATGGGGCACAGACACGCAGACCAGTAGCGGTAGTGGCAGGGAAAGGACTTTAGGGCAGGCCCTTGGACTAAAACCTAGAAGGGCGGGGCCACACGTGCAAACTGGGGCGCTGGTGGTTTTAGAAGCACAAAAGGCAAAGACGTGCCCTGACCTGGAGGTGAGGACTGGGAGTACTGCTGAGGGACGCACAACACAGGATGCTACAGTTTTTAGCAGCATAGACAGAAACGGAGATAGTGTGGCCTGGAGAGCTCACTGAAGAACAGACTGCAATCTCTCTGTTTGAGGCAGAGGATTGGAAATGATCTCTTCTTTCCCATCTCAGAAGAGATGGGAAAGCCACAAGGGAAAGCAGCCAGAGAACAAAAGCCCCAAAAAACCAGTTTTCACTGAGCTCCCCCGACCACAGGGGGCAGGGCAACTCTGCCCAAACAGGGTTGCCTGAGTAACCACCTGGCAGGCCCCTCCCCTAGAAGACAGGCTGGGAGAACAAGAGACCAACAACCCTAATGTCCCCATAAAATAGGTGCATCTTGCTTGGGTTGTGGTCAATAATTTGGACTCTGTACATTCCCTCAACCACCTCTCAACAGAATGACTGGAAGGAGGAACCCTCAAAATAGGAAAGACTCAGAGATTATGACTTATGCCACAGATTTACAAATGGATTCAGATATAACCAAGATGTCAGGAAATGGAATTCAGGGTAGCAGTTGTGAAGACAATAGCTAGAATGGAGAAATCGATTAATGGCAACATAGAGTCTCTAAGGGCAAAAATGAAAGCTGAACTGGCAGAACTTAAAAATACTATCAATGAGATCCAATCTAATCTAGATAATCTAACAAGGTAAGCAAGGCAGAGGAATGAATTAGTGATCTGGAAGACCAATTGATAGAAAAGAAAGATAAAGAGGAGACCTGGGAGAAACAACTCAAAATCCATGAAAAGAGAACCAGAGAAATAAGTGACACCATGAAACGTTCCAATGTCAGAATTATTGGGATCCCTGATGGGGTGGAAAGAGAGAGAGGACTAGAAGATATATTTGAGCAAATCATAGCTGAGAACTTCCCTAATCTGGGGAATGAAACAAGCATTCGTGTCTTAGAGGCAGAGAGGACCCCTCCCAAGATCAAGGAAAACAGGCCAACACCCTGGCAGGTAATAGTAAAACTCGCAAATCTTAGAACCAAGGAAACCATCTTAAGGGCAGTTAGGGGGAAGAGATTCCTTACATACAGAGGGAGGAACATCAGAGTAATGTCAGACTTATCCACAGAGGCCTGGCAAGCCAGAAAGGGCTGGCAAGACATATTCAGGGTAGTAAATGAGAAGAACATGCAGCCAAGAATACTTTATCTGGCAAGGCTGTCATTTAGAATGGATGGAGAGATGCAGAGCTTCCAAGAATAGCAGAAACTGAAAGAATATGTGACCACTAAGCCGGTCCTGCAAGAAATATTAAGGGGGGGTTCTATAAAAGGAGAATGACCCCAAGAGTGATATGGAACAGAAATTTACAGAGACAATCTATAGAAACAAGGACTTCACAGGCAACATGATGACAGTAAATTCATATCTTTCAATAATCACTCTCAAGGTGAATGGCCTAAATACTCCCATAAAATGGCACAGGGTTAAAAAAAAAAAAAGGCACAGGGTTGCAGATTGGATAAAAAGACAGGACCCATACATATGCCGTCTACAAGAGACTCACTTTGAACCTAAAGATACATCCAGACTGAAAGTGAAGGGATGGAGATACATCTTCCATGCCAGCAGACCTCAAAAGAAAGCTGGGGTAGCAATTCTTATATCAGACAAATTAGATTTTAAAGACTGTACTTAGAGACACAGAAGAACACTATATCAGGCTTAAAGGGTCTATCCAACAAGAAGATCAAACAGTTGTAAATATCTATGCCCCCAACATGGGAGCAGCCATCTACATAAGCCAACTGTTAACCTAAATAAAAAGTCATACTGATAATAATATGTTAATTGTAGGAGACCTCAGTACTCTACTCTCAGCAATAGACAGATCATCTAAGCAGAGAATCAACAAAGAAACAAGAGCTTTGAATGACACACTGGACCAGATGGACCTCATAGATGTATACAGAACATTCCACCCTAAAACAAAAGAATACTCATTCTTCTCGAGTGCACATGGAACTTTCTCCAGAATAGACTACATACTGGGTCACAAATCAGGTCTCAACTGATACCAAAAGATTGAGATTATACCCTGCATATTCTCAGACCATAATGCTTTAAAACTGGAACTCAATCACAAGAAAAAATTTGGAAGAAATTCAAACACTTGGAAGCTAAAGACCACTCTGCTCAAGAATGTTTGGGTCAACCAAGAAATAAAAGAAGAACTTACATAATTCATGGAAACCAATGAGAATGAAAACACATTGGTCCAAAACCTATGGGATACTGCGAAGGCGATCCTAAGGGGGAAATACATAGTCATCCAAGCCTCACCCAAAAAAATAGAAAAATCCTAAATTCACCAACTTACTTTACACCTTAAAGAACTAGAGAAAAAGCAACAAAACGATGCCTAAGCCATTCATTAGAAGAGAAATAATTAAGATTAGAACAGAGATCAATGAATTAGAACCCAGAAATACAGTAGAGCAGATCAATGAAACTAGAAGTTTGTTCTCTGAAAGAATTAATAAGATCGATAAACCACTGACCAGATTTATCCAAAAGAAAAGAGAAAGGATCCAAATTAATAAAATTATGAATGAAAGGGAGAGATCATGACTAACACCAAGGAAATAGAAACAATTATTAGAAATTATTATCAACTATATGCCAATAAACTGAGCAATCTGGATGAAATGGATGCATTCCTGGAAACCTATAAGCTGACAAGACTGAAACAGGAAGAAATTGACAACCTGAATAGGCCAATAACCAGTAACGAGATGGAAGCAGTGATCAAAAACCTCCCAAAAAACAAGAGTCCAGGGCCTGATGGATTCCCTGGGGAATTCTACCAAACATTCAAAAGAGAAATCATACCTCTTCTCCTGAAGCTGTTTCAAAAAATAGAAACAGAAGGAAAGCTTCCAGACTCATTCTATGAGGCCAGCATTACCTTAATCCCCATAACAGGAAAAGACCCCATCAAAAAGGGGAATTTCAGACCGATAACCCTTACAAATACAGATTTCAAAATTCTCAAAAAAAAAACCTAGCTAATAGGAGCAAACAATAAGTTAAAAGGATCATCCACCATGACCAAGTGGGATTTATCCCCAGGATGCAAGGGTGGTTCATTGCAAATCAATCAATGTGATAGAATACATTAATAAGAGGAGAGAGAAGAACCATATGGTCCTCTCAATTGATGCAGAAAAAGCATTTGACAAAATACAGCATCCTTTCCTGATTAAAATTCTTCAGAATATAGGGATAGAGGGAACATTCCTCAAGTTCATAAAAATCCATCTATGAAAAACACACAGCGAATATCACCCTCAATGGGGAAAAAAATGAGAGCCTTTCCCTTATGATCAGGAACACATCAAGGATGCCCACTCTCGCCACTATTGTTCAACATAGTCCTAGAAGTCCTAGCAACAGCAATCAGACAACAAAAAGAAATAAAATGTATTCAAATTGGCAAAGGATAAGTCAGTAGATGACATGACACTTTATGTGGGAAACCCAAAAGACTCCACCCCCAAATTACCAGAACTCACACAGCAATTCAGTAATGAATTGACATGACACTTTATGTGGAAAACCCAGAAGACTCCACCCACAAATTACCAGAACTCACACAGTAATTCAGTAATGTGGCAGGATACAAAATCAACGAACAGAAATCTGTTACTTTCTTATACACTAACAATGTAACTGTAGAAAGATAAATTAGGGAATCAATTCCATTTACAATAGCACTAAAAACCATAAGATACCTCAGAATAAACCTAACCAAAAAGGTAAATGATCTATATTCTAGGAACTACAGAACACTCATGAAAGAAATTGAAGAAAACACAAAAAGATGGAAAAACATTCCATGCTCCTGGATCAGAAGAATAAACATTGTTAAAATGTCTATGCTACTCAGAGCAATCTATACCTTCAACACCATCCTGATCAAAATTCCAATGACATTTTTCAAAGTGCTGGAACAAACAATCCTAAAATTTGTATGGAATCAGAAAAGACCCTGAATTGCCAAGGAAATGTTGAAAAAGAAAAACAAAGCTGGGGGCATCACATTGCCCCATTTCAAGCTATATTACAAAGCAGTGGTCACCAAGACAGCATGGTACTGGCACAAAAACAGACATATAGACCAATGGAACAGAATAGGGAGCCCAGATATAGACCCTCAACTCTATGGTCAAATAATCTTTGACAAAGCAGGAAAAAATATGTAATAGAAAAAAGATAGTCTCTTCAATAAATGGTGCTGGGAAAATTGGGCAGCTATATACAGAAGAATGAAACTGGGCCATTCTCTTACACCATACACAAAGATAAATTCAAAATGGATGAAAGACTTCAATGTGAGACAGGAATCCATCAAAATCGTAGAGGAGAACATAGGCAGTAACCTCTTCGACATCGGCCACAGCAACTTCTTTCAAGATACATCTCCAAAGGCTAGTGAAGCAAAGCAAAAATGAACTCTTGGTACTTCATCAAGAAAAAAGCTTCTGCACAGCAAAGAAAACAGTCAACAAAACAAAGAGACAACCCACAGAATGGGAGAAGATATTTGCAAATGACACTACAGACAAAGCACTGATTTCCAAGATCTATAAAGAACTTCTCAAACTCAACACCCAAAAAACAAATAATCAAGTCAAAAAATGGGCAGAAGACATGAACAGACACTTCTCCAAAGACTTACAAATGGCTAACAGACACATGAAAAAATGTTTAACATCATTAGCCATCAGGGAAATTCAAATCAAAACCACATTGAGATACCACCTTTGAATGGTGGTATCTCACCAGTTAGAATGGCAAAAATGGACAAAGCAAGAAACAACAAATGTTGGAGAGGTTGTGGAGAAAGGGGAACCCTCTTACACTGTTGGTGGGAATGCAAGTTGGTACAGCCACTTTAGAAAACAGTGTGGAGGTTCCTCAAAAAATTAAAAATAGAGCTTCCCTATGACCCAGCAATTGCACTCCTGGGTATTAACCCCAAAGACACAGATGTAGTGAAAAGAAGGGGCACATGCCACCCCATGTTCATAGCAGCAATGTCCGCAATAGCCAAACTATGGAAAGAGCCGAGATGCCCTTCAACAGATGAATGGATAAAGAAGATGTGGTCCATATATACAATGGAATATTACTCAGCCATCAGAAAGAATGAATACTGAACTTTTACATCAATATGGATGGGACTGGAGGAGATTATGCTAAGTGAACTAAGTCAAGCAGCAAAAGTCAATTATCATATAGTTTCACTTATTTGTGGAACATAAGGAATAGCATGGAGGACATTAGGAGAAAGAAGGGAAAAATGAAGGGGGTGAAATTGGAGGGAGGGATGAACTATGAGAGAGTATGGACTCCGAGAAACAAACTGAGGGTTTTAGAGGGGAGGGGGGTGGGTGTATGCGTTAGCACAGTGATGGGTATTAAGGAAGGCACATACTGCATGGAGCCCTGGGTGTTATATGAAAACAAGAATCATGGATCACTACATCAAAAACTAATGATGTATTGTATGGTGACTAACATAATAAAATAAAATTAAAAAAGAGATGTAATATATATATGTATATAGAAGATATTGAAGATAAAGAAGATGTTTTATATATGTTAAAGATATAGAAGATATTAAAGTTAAAGAAGATATCATACACACACACAGGAATATTACTCAGCCATAAGAAGAATGAAATCTGGGGCGCCTGGGTGGCTCAGATGGTTAAGCGTCTGCCTTCGGCTCAGGTCATGATCTCAGGGTCCTGGGATCGAGTCCCGCATCGGGCTCCCTGCTCCTTGGGAGCCTGCTTCTCCCTCTGCCTCTCCCTCTGTCTCTCTGTCTCTCATGAATGAATAAATAAAATCTTTAAAAAAAAAAAAGAAGAAGAATGAAATCTTGCCATTTACAATGATGTGGATAGAGCTATAGAGTATTATGCTAAGCAAAATAAGTCAGTCATAGAAAGACAAATACCATATGATTTCACCCATACGTGGAATTTAAGAAACAAATCAAATGAACATGGCGGGGGGTGGGTGGGAAGAGGCAAACCAAGAAACAGACTCTTAATTGTAGAGAACAAATTGATGGTTAATGGAGGGGGAAGTGGGTGGGGGAATGGGTTAAATGGGTGATGGATATATGTGGTCTTTTGTGACTGTCTTCTTTCATTTAGCATAATGTTTATGAGGTTCATTCATGTTGCAATACTTCATTTCTTATATTGCCAAATAACATTCCATTCCTCTGCATTGATATACCACCTTTTGTATTTAATGGATAGACATTGGGTTGTTTCTACTCTTTAGCTATTATTAATACTGTTATGAGCATTAGTGTGCTGCTTTTTGTATGGACATTTGTTTTCAGTTCTTTAGGGTATATACCCAGAAGTAGAGTTGCTGGGTCTATTATGGTAATTTTTTCTTTTTTTTTTTTTTTAATTTAAATTCAGTTAGCCAACATATAGTACATCATTAGTTTCAGATGTAGTCTTCAATGATTCATCAGTTGCATATAACATCCAGTGCTCATCTCATCAAGTGCCCTCCTTAATGCCCATCTTTTTGAAAACTTGCTGATCTACTTTCCTCAGTGGCTGTACCACATTTTGTATTCCAACCAGCAGGGTAAAATAGTTTCAATTTCTTTACAACTCACCAACACTTATTATTATATATCTTTTTACTTATAGTCATCCTAGTGGGTGTGAAATTGTATGCCATTTTTTTTCATTTGACTTTCATTTTCCTAATGAATAACTAATAATGCCAAGCATTGTTTCATAGGCTTAAAGGCCTTTTGCAGCTCTTCTTATTTTTTTAAACAATTAAAATTTTAATTCCAGTGTAGTTAACATACAGTGTTAGATTAGTTTCAGGTGTACAATATAATGATTCAACAATTCCATATATGACTCAGTGCTCAACAAAGTAAGTGTACTCTTAATCCCTTTCACCTATTTCACCAATCCCCCTACCCACTTCCCCTCTGGTAACCATGTTCTCTTTAGTTTTTTAGTTTGTCTCTTTTTTCTGCCTTTGTTTTGTTTCTTAAATTCCACATATGAGTGAAATCATATGGCATTTGTCTTTATCTGACTGACATTTGCTTAATGTTATACTCTCTAGCTCCATCCATGTTGTTGAAAATGGCAAGATTTCATTCTTTTTATGGCTGAATAATATTACATTGTATATATATATATACACCACATTTTCTTTTTCTATTCATGTATCAGTGGACATTTGGGCTCTTTCCATAAATTGGCTATTGTATATGATGCTTCAATAAACATAGGGGTGCATATATCCTTTCAAATTACTGTTCTTGTATTCTTCTGGTAAATACCGAGTAGTGTGATTATTAGATCACATGGTAGTTCTCATTTTAATTTCAATTTATTTTTATTTTTAAAAAACATTTTATTTATTTATTTGTCAGAGAGAGAGAGAGATTGAGAGAGAGTGCAAGCAGGGGGAGCAACAGGCAGAGGGAGAAGCAGGCTCCCTTCTGAGCAAGGAGCCCGATGAGGGACTCAGTCCCAGGACCCTGGGATCATGACCTGAGTCAAAGGTAGACACTTAATGGACTGAGCCACCCAGGCATCCCTCATTTTAATTTTTAGAGGAACCTCCACACTGTCTTCCACAGTGACTGTATCAGTTCGCATTCCCACCAACAGTGCATGAGGGTTCCTTTTTCTCCACATCCTCACCAACACTTGTTTCTTATGTTTTTGATTGTAGACATTCTGACAGGTGTGTGGTGATATCTCTTTGTGGTTTTGATTTGCATTTCCTGATGATAAGTGATGTTGAGCATATTTTCATGTGTCTATTGGCCATCTGTATGTCTTCTTTGGAGAAATGTCTGTTCATGTCTTCTGCCCATTTCTATATTGGATTATTTGAAATTCAAACAATTATTTTGATTAGAGAATATTATGAAAAATTATATGTCAACAATCTGGGAAATCTAGAAGAAATGGATAAATTCCTAGAAACATACAAATTACCAAATCTGAAACAGGAAGAAATAGAAAATTTGACCAGACCAATAACCAGCAAAGAAATTGTGTCAGTAATCAACAATCTCCCAACAAACCAAAGTCCGGGGCCAGATGACTTCCCAGGGGAATTCTACCAGAAATTTAAAGAAGAATTAATACCTACTCTTCTCAACCTGTTCCAAAAAGTAGAAATGGAAGGAACACTTCCCAGCTCATTCCTTTTTTTTTTAAGGACACATTTATTCAGCGTCATGATCAGACTATTATATTTAGCAATCAACAGCATGGGTGCAAAAAAAAAAAAATCTACATTAAAACCCTTTGTTGGAATGCTTTACACTTGCCACAGAACAGCAACTAAAATAAACTGTTATACAATTATTCACAAATACAGTCCTTGAGTTTTTTGCCCATACACATGAGTATTGTCTAAAACATGTTTTCTTTGTAGCAGCTAGGCCCTGCCACCACTGTGCTTGGCTGAGTTCACAAATCCGTTGTAACCTGTAGCTTCCCTGTCACTTCTCTGGCACTTCTCTCCTGCTAAGTTTTGTTTCCTGGCAGTAATTAAAACCTTCTGCCACAGCCATAGCTACTGCTGCTGCTGGAACCGCCATAGCCACTTTGGTTTCGTGGTTTGGCAAAGTATTGGCCTCTACCACCACAGGGGCCAGAACTTCTGCCTCCATAATTTCCTCCTTCCATGGGTCCAAAATTTGAGGATTGATTGTTGTAATTGCCAAAATCATTATAGCTTCCACCACCTCCAAAGTTGCTTCCATCGTTACCAAATCCATTATAGCCATCTCCACTGCCACCATATCCACCACCACCTCAACTGCCACCAAAGCCACCTCGACCACTGAAGTTTCCTCCACGACCAAACTTGTCATTCCCACCAAAACCACTTCCATGACCACCACCAAAGTTTCCAGAACCACTTCGATCGCTTTGGCTGGATGAAGCACTAGCCATCTCTTGCTTAGATAGGGCTTTCCTTACTTCACAGTTGTGGCCATTCTCAGTATGGTATTTTTGAATGATAGTCTTGTCTAGAAAGTCATGGTCATCAAATGTTACAAAAGCAAATCCTCTCTTTTTGCCACTGCCTCGGTCAGTCATGATCTCAATCACTTCAATTTTCCCATACTGTTCAAAATAATCTCTTAGATGATGTTCTTCAGTGTCTTCTTTAATGTCACCAACAAAAATCTTTTTCACAGTTAAGTGGGCACCAGGTCTTTGAGATCTTCTCTTGAGACAGCCCTCTTTGGTTCCACAACTTTTCCATCCACCTTGTGTGGCCTTGCATTCATGGCTGCATCCACCTCCTCCACAGTGGCATATGTAACAAACCCAAAGCCTCTGGGGTGCTTGGTGTTTGGATCTCTCATTACCACACAGTCTGTAAGCATTCCCCATTGCTCAAAATGGCTCCTCAGACTCTCACTGGTTGTTTCAAAGCTCAAACCTCTGATGAAGAGCTTCTGCAGCTGTTCAGGCTCTTTGGGAGACTCTGACTTAGACCTGACGGTGATGGGAGGGGAGGTTTTAACGATGCTTACTTATTGGAGTCCATGGGCAGAAAGGTGTAATCTAACGAAAGTATCTCTTCCCAACTCATTCTATTGGGCACCATGACCTTATTTTGAAAACAGGACAAAGACCCCATTAAAAAGGAGAGTTAAAGGCCAATATCCCTGATGAACATGGATGCAAAAATTCTAAACAAGACACTAGCATATCGAATGCAATGGTACATTAAAAGAATTATTCACCACAATCAAGTGGGATTTATTCCTGGGCTGCAGGGATTGTTCAATATTCACAAATCAATCAATGTGATACACCACATTAATAAAAGGAAAGGATAAGAACCACACAATCCTCTCAATAGATGCAGAAAGTATTTAATACCATTTTATTACTTGTTTTCTTGTTGTTTCTGGAGATTTTTTCTGTTTTTTCTAGTCTTTGTCACTTTTGGTCTTTCTTTCCCAAAGAGTCCCCTTTCATATTTCTTGCAGGACTGGTTTAGTGTTCATGAAGTCCTTTAGTTTTTTTTTTTTTTTTTTTTTTTTTTTCTGGGAAACTCTTTCTCTCTCCTATTTTGAATGATAGCCTTTGAGGAGTTATTCTTAGAAAATATATTATAAGCCCTAAAGAGTGAGTGTGGAAGCAGCTGAAACGTCAGCAGCAGTCCTGTTCTCGGGCTGTTGGAGACAATGGCCGGATAGGGGCAGGATCCGACAATCCCCAGGGGCAGGGCATAAGTTAGGAGCTATGAAAGAATGTGACCCTCAGTCTCCGCTTTCTGCACCTGGTGATTGCTAGCCCAAACATTCCGCTCCTCCCTTATCCCATGACTGACTGATTGCGTGCCCACGTGTAGGGGAAAATGCAAGCCTGCTTCAAGATATTTGCCATCCCTTTGTGCTCCTTTCCCATGCTCGGAGGCATCTGTCCTTGCTTTTCTGGTGAAAAAAATAAATAAATAAAAGCTATGTGCAGGATTCAGCTGCTGCTGCTTTCCCTTGCAGAAGCAGCTCTTCACTGCCGCTCAGATTGGTGTCTGAGAATTTTATTTCAGTGCGTGACGACATTGGGCACCCGAACAGGGACATTTTCAGGGCTCGATAGAGTCCTGGTCCACAATGTGGGGCGACATTTGGTTCCCGAGGGTGGGGCTTTTTCAGGGCTCAATAGAGTCCCCGGCCGCAGTGTGGGGCGACATTTGGTCCCTGAGGGTGAAGCTTCTTCAGGACCTGATAGAGTACTTGTCCGCACGTCACTCCTCAAGCCCAAGAAAGGGAAAGAACGTCCACTCATCCAGGTAGGAACTACAGGCACTCGATTCCTGCGACGGAGTGACCATTGAACTCATTTTTTCTTTCTTTCAGGTGTGCAGTATTTACTTTCGATTTCTCTCTGATCTATTTTTCTGTCTGTTATAAACCTATTAGTTATGGGAACATCTTTAAGTGTGGCTGCTCATAAAAAGCAGCTACATATGTTGCTACATTCTATAGGATGCAAAGTAACTGTTAAAAATTTAACACAATTTTTGTCTGTAATATATCAACACTGCCTGCGGTACCCACCTGAAGGCTCTTTTTCGGTTGAGGACAATGTATGCATGGGCAAAAGGCTAAAAAATGCCTTTAAATGTCCTGTTAAAATTTCTTATTTGCATACATGGAATCTTTGCCGGATGGCTATCCACTCTTTACAGAAAAAAACCGGCTGAAACTAGTTGGCAGGACCTTATTCCTCTCCCTTCAATCTGCCATCACTGTCCCCAGTCATGGCAAGAGCCCCTAACACCCCACTGGAGGCTTCAATATGATCCCCTAATAAATTGCCTCCTCCTTCGCCCTCTCTAACAGCAAAAAATAAACCTGTCAAAAGAGAGTCCCTCCTTTTCCATAAAAAGGAAAAAAAATGTATAGGAAGCCCCCAAACAAGAAGGCTTTATTGGAGCATTTCCTGTCCTTTAAGCCCAGGAACAAGCTCCAGGGCACAATCATTTGCCATTCCAGGTCTTCAAAAAGCTCCATTGGAACGTCCATATGAATGGACCTTCTCTCTTCAGTTCCCAAGGACTCTCCCTTGGGATGCCCTCTAACTCATTAAAAACAATCTGAATTGCAAAATTTTAAAAAGGCCTGATCTCCTGTAATACTGCATGGCCTCAATGAAATCTATCAATTAAATCTCTTCTGCAGAAAACAGGGCTCTACATCAGAACCCGGACCTAAGGGCCTCTTGCAAAATGTGTTTGCCCAAATATGTCTGGCTGGTAAACTCTCTCCTATTGGATGATAATTATCTAAGTAGCCTCCTCCGAATAAACCCAGGTTGCTGGAGGAAACACAGGCCCTCCCTAGCAAAGGGGACACTGACTCTTCCTCTCTCTCTCTCTCACTGTTCCTCCTAATAAATGTGGGGGCTTCTCCCTCATTTCCTGGGTTTTAGTGGCTATAGTTGGAACCCACTATGTCTGGTTAGTCTACCTCAGGACGGAAACTTTATGGAATATTCCCGAGCAGGTACCAAAACTCTTTGTGTTTCGGGGAACTTCCCTGTCTTTTCTGGCCTCACATGGACTGCCTATTTCCACTTTGGTGGAAAAACAAATAAACAAAAATCTATGTCTGCTCATCTGTCTGAGCTGACAGGCTTTAAACCAGGAAATTTTTTGCTCTGCCTTCTGGCAGCACTCTGTCTCTTCAGCCTCCCCTCCTCCTGTTCCTGTACCACCTTGATGCAGCCTACATACACGGCTCACTTCAGACTTCCCCATCAGTGTCTCCAACAAAAATTGACGATGGGAAACAAACCAATTAACTTCTACAAAAAAAAAAAAATTCCAGGTGAAATATAATCTGGTATTTAAACTAAAGTTTGTTGGTTTAATTAAAATAAACATGTCTTTAAAGTTATCAGCATTAAATGTGAAACTTTTATTCTACCAAAATTTACTAAAGCTCAAACAAGCTTATGTTATCTCTGTTGCAATTTGCTAGCCAAAAATCAACTTAAAATAATGGTTAATTTTCTTTCTTAAAGTTTTCATGGGTAATTGTTAAAACAGCTTTAGAAGTCTTTGGCAACCTAAAACTTCAAAGTTTTGCTTGAATAATAACTTAGAATTAAATTCATTGGACATCTATGTCTTCTCCAAACAAAATGAAGTACTAGAACGTTGATTACTAAATGTAGGTTTATGCTTTTGACTTCCTATTTCAAAAAAACTAAAAATATTTAAATCTGTTGGCAAACATGCTTTATGCTTAACTGATTCACAAATTTGACATCTAAAAAGTTTTTAATATAACAGTTCACACTTGGTTACTATTTAGTTTTCACTAAAGACTAAGGTTTCTAAAAATGCAAAATTCTGCTAAATGTAATTAAAACTGACAAAAAAGAGGGGCTCTTAAATACTTTTACAAAAAATACTCCTATATTTTATATCCCCAAAAACCAGGCAAATGGAAATTGTTACATAATTTACCAGCAATTAATGCTCAAATAATTCCCATGGGGCCCTTGCAATTTGGTCTTCCAAAACCTTCCTTACTTCCTTCAACTCATAATCTCATTGTGATTGATCTTAAAGATTGCTTTTTTACTTCCCTTGCACCCTAAAAATAAAAATAAAAAGAAATATTTGTCTTCTCAGTCCCTAAAATTAACAGTCACAGACCTATACAAAAATACCAATAAAAATATTTACTTCAAGGGATAATAAATAGCCCCATCATATGTCAGTCTTTTGTTATCCCAACCCAACCCAAACATAAGGTTGCCTCTTCCTTTTCTCTCCAATTGCAGCTCCTACAAAATGGTTGAGATGATCAGAAAAACAAAATAAACAAAACAACTCAATTAACTGGATTTAATCCCCAATATATCTATTTAGGCATCGACAACAAAAAAATTGGATCTTTATTCTCCTCTGCTTTAAATTCTCATTCCTTTTTTTCACCAATGGGCAAGGGCTTTGACTAAACAGTTTTCTACCCTCCTTCACAGGCAAAACACATCATACGTTCCTGTCCTGACTGCCAACAATTTTCTTCTGCTCACCTTCCTGGAGGAATTAATCCCCGCAGTTTATCCGCAAATCAACATGGCAAATGGATGTTACCCATTTCCCCTCATTCGGCGGACTACAATGGATACATGTTACTATTAATATTTACTCTAAATATATATGGGCCTCTGCTCAAAGAGGTAAACTCTACTCTCATGTCATTAACCATCTCTTTAAAATGCTTCGCCATAATGGGCATCCCCCCAAAACTTAAAAAGGACAATGGCCCGGCTTATAGGTCCAATCACATAACCAGTTTCTAAATGATTGGAAAATTACACATTCTACTGGCATTCCCCACAATCCTCAAGGTCAAGCCATTGTTAAACGTGCCAATGGTATCTTAAAACTACTTTTATATAAACAGAAAGGGGGAACTGAGGCCCTCAGAATAAGAATCATGAAGGCACTGTTTACTATTAATCACTTACAACTAGGCAAACATTTTAATTCTGCTGATTCAAAGCATTTTGGGGTTGAGGAACCCCTTCCCAAACTACAAGTACGGTATGGACTGCCCGGTGGGGGACCACAATGGAATGGCCTGGCACCTTTGCTCACATGGGGGAGAGGTTGTGCTGCTGCTCTTTCTCCACAAGGTCCTATATGGCTGCCCGCTCGGCTGATTAAGGCTCATCATGAGCTGGTATGAAGAATTCAAAAACCTGCTTCCATGCTTCAGCCTGATGTCGGTGACTCTCTGCCTTTCCACCTTCAACTTTTTTGCAAATGAACATTACCCATGTATATGTTGCTAAGCAGCAAGCCCAAACCTGGCTCTCAGTTCGATTGTCCAGGCCCTCGCAAGGGGGATCCCCCCTACAATAATTGGTCTGTGCTAAGAACCAAACCGTTCTTAGGTATCCCACTGGCAGCTATTTTAGCCATCACTGCTATAGCCACTACTGCAGTAACTACTGCCACATCTTTGGTTATCTCCCTCCAAGCAGCACAAGTGCATTCATATATGTAAAACACTACAACTACTTTAGAAGAACAGGTTAAGATTGATCAACACATTTTTGCTAGACTGCAGACTTTAGAAGCTGCTGTTGTCTGGCTAGGAAAACATCAACAGGCACTCTGGACCAGATCCCAATTAACTTGAGACTCAGAGTTTATCCCCTACTGCATTACTTCAATTCCCTGTAACAAGACTTGAGGGAAATTGAAAACTCATCTTAATCAAGCTTTTTCCTCCTCTTTGAATCTCTCCATTAAAAATCTGAAACTCAGATTATAAGCACAAATACAAGAAAGTCAACAAGCTACCATTAATACTCTCAATGACATTTCTATCTGGCTCATTAAAAGAAAAATGGTTCTCTGGGTTCAATCGCCACTCTTGGTTTTACATGGCTATACTGCTTTTTTTTTTTTTTAAGATTTTTATTTATTTATTTGACAGAGAGAGAGGGAACACAAGCAGGGGGAGTGGGAGAGGGAGAAGCAGGCCTCCCGCGGAGCGAGGAGCCCGACGCGGGGCTCGATCCCAGGACCCTGGGATCATGACCTGAGCCGAAGGCAGACGCTTAACGACTGAGCCACCCAGGCGCCCCGGCTATACTGCTTTTAATGATCTTCTTTCTCGTTATAGTCATCAAGGCAAGCCTCTCCTGCTGTTCTGCCTGGAAGACCTGAAACTCACTCATAGCAACCATCATGCAGATCCTCATCACCCTCTTTACTAGCCCACCTAAAAATCCCAATAAATAGAAAGGGAGAACTGTGGAGTTATTCTTAGAAAATATAAGCCCTAAGGAGTGAGTGTGGAAGCAGCTGAAACGTCAGCAGCGGTCTTGTTCTCGGGCTACTGAACGCAATGGCCTGGTAAGAGCAGGATCCCACAATCCCCAGGGGCAGGGTATAAGTTAGGAGCTATGAAAGAATGTGACCCTCAGTCTCCGCTTTCTGCACCTGGTGATTGCTAGCCCAGACCTCCCGCTCCTCCCTTATCCCATGACTGACTCGTTGTGTGCCCATGTGTAGGGGAAAATGCAAGCCTGCTTCAAGATATTTGCCATCCCCCAGTAGGAGCAGGATCCCATGATCTCCTGGGGCAAGGCATAGATTGAGAGAATATATTGTAAACCCTAAGACGACAGCCTTGTGGATAGAATATTCTTGGCTGTAGATTTTTCCCATTTAGCATGTTGAATATATCATGTCACTTCATTCTGGCTTGCCAAGTTTCTGTGGAGAGATCTGCAGCTAACCTTATGGGTCTTCCCTTGTAAGGTAGAGACTTTTGTCTTGCTGCTTTTAGGATTTTTTTCTTTATCATTATATTTTGCAAATTTAACTACAATATGTCTTTTTGTTGGCCTGCTTTTGTTGATTTTGATGGGATTCCTCTGTGCTTCCTTGATTTGGATGTCTGTTTCCTTCCCCAGATTAGGGAAGTTTTCAACTATTATTTCCTCACATAAAGCTTCTGCCCCCCCTTTTCTCTTCTTCTTTTGGGACTCCTGTGATATGAATGTTATTACATTTGATGTAGTCACTGACTTCTCTAAGTCTATTCTCATGATCCATATTTCTTCTGTCTTTTGTTCAGCTTCATTATTTCCATCCTTTTTAAAAAAAGATCTTATTTATTTATTTGACACAGAGAGAGAAAGCACAAGTAGGCAGAATAGCAGGCAGAGGGAGAGGGAGAAGCAGGCTCCCCTCTGAGCAGAGAGCCTGACGTGGGACTTGATCCCAGGACCCTGGGATCATGACCTGAGCTGAAGGCAGACGCTTAATGGACTGAGCCACCCAGGCACCCTTCCATTATTCTTTTCCATCACTTATTTGTTCCTCAGCTTCTTCTATACTTGTGGTCATTACATTCGGCCTGTTTCAAATCTCAGTTATTGTATTTTTCATTCCTGACTGTTTTTTAATTCTTTTTTCTCTGTGGTAAGAGTCTCCCTGATGTCTTCTATGCTTTTCTCAAGCCCAGTGTGTATTCTTATGATTGTTGCTTTAAATTCTCCATCAGGCATATTTCTTATATCTGTTTTGATTTATCTCTGGCCATGACCTTTTCTTGTGTTTTCTTTTGGGATGAATTCCTCTGTTCTGGCATTTTGTTTAAATCACTGTCTCCTTCTCTATGTTAGAATATCCTGTTATGTTTCCTGCTCCTGAGAGTAATAGCTTTATGAAAGAGGTCATATTGTGTCCAGGGCCTGGCTCTTCAGGATTTGTTTGTGGTGTGTGCTGCATGCCCTCTGCTGCTGTGTTTTGGCTCCCTTACCTATTCGGGCCAGTTGTCTGCAGAGGCTTTCCTTGCCTGCATGGGCAGCATGTGGACCTTGGCCAGAATATGTTGAAAAAAAAAAAAAAAAAACGATGGTTAGATGCCATGAAGTAGGTGGGAATGCCTTCGTTGTATGTGTGTTATGGGGCCTCTTCCATCCTTGTCAAGGGGAATGCTAACCTCTCCTTTCATACAACACTGAAGATCTTTTTGAATGGTATTTGTTTGGGAATCTATGAATTTCATGAACTTGGATGTTCAATCCTCTTCCCAGATTTGAAATATTCTCAGGCATTATTTCTTTAAATATGTTTTCTATCTCCTTCTGTTTCTCTTTTCTTTCTGGGACTCCAATTATTTGCTCATTACTTCATTTGATTATAGCCCATAGTTTATGTAGGCTTTCTTCATTTTTTTGATTGTTTTTTTCTTTGTTCTGTGACTGGGTTATCTTAAGGGCCTGTCTTCTACTTTATCGTTTTTTTCTTCTGCTTGATCCATTCTAGGGTTGATCCTCTCTACTGAATTTTTCATTTAATTCACTGTATTTTTCAGTTTTAGAATTTCTGTTTGGTGTTTATTTTTTGTGATTTCTATCTCTGTTGAATTCTCATTTTGTTCATGTGTTGTTTACTGGATTTTCTTGCATTGTCCTTCTGTGTTTTCTTGTAGCTCATTGAGTTTCCTTAAAACAACAATTTTGAATTCTTTTCAGGTAAATTGAAGATCTCCATGTCATTGTGGTCAATTACTGGAAGATTATTGTGATCCTTTATTGGTGTTATGTTTCCTTGATTTTACATGTTCCTTGAAGTCTTACATTGCTATCCTTGCATTTGAAGATTTTTTTTAATTTTTTTTATTTATTTCAGAGAGAGAGAATGAGAGACAGAGAGCACAAGAGGGAAGAGGGCAGAGGGAGAAGCAGACCCCTTGCTGAGCAGGGAGCCCGATGTGGGACTCGATCCCGGGACTCCAGGATCATGACCTGAGCCGAAGGCAGTCGCTTAACCAACTGAGCCACCCAGGCGCCCCCTATCCTTGCATTTGAAGTAGTGGTCACCTCCTTCATTTTTTATTGACTGACTTCCTGAGAGAAATACCTTCTGTCAGTCTTGTCAGAGATCCTGAGACCTTCTATGGATACAGCTCAGCTCATCCACACTTTTTGCTCCCTCTTGTGGCAGGATTCTTAAACTTGTACGCCTTCTCTCAGTTTTGCAATGCACCAGTCCAAGTTCTGGTTGCTTCCCTTTTGTTTTCCCATGGGTGGTGCTAAATGCCCAAATTTGCCTGCAGATTTGGGTCAGCTTTCTGCTTACTAGCTATCTGCCAAAACTCACTCTTGCTGCCATTTGGAGTATCCAAATGGTGCCAGCCACAAAGTGTGTGAGTGTGGCACATAGAATGCTGGGGTGCTCATGGAGGGATCTGCTCACTAGAAGTCACAAAGGGCACATTGATGGGCTTCCTGATAAATCCATGATGTGGTTAGTAGAATCTTTGTCCCTTTGATACCTTCCAAGCCCTGGCTGCTGTTCTCTTAGCCACTCACCACCCTCCAGTTGTCCAGCTCATAATTCAGTACTCTAGGTGGAGTGAGAGAGAAATAGGCCTCTTTGGCAGTGTCCTGCACAGTGGTGAAAGCTGGACACTTATTCACCCACTTTCACTTTATCTTACAGGAGAAATCATGGGTCAAGGAGGGCACTCTTGGCATTGAACTGGGCCACCTTGGGTGAGGAGTGATGCTAATAGGTAAACTGAAGGGACTTCATTTTAGAAAAATTCTATTTCTTCTGTTTCTCTGCTAAGTCCCTTTATTCATGTTCTATATTTTGCATCTGAGTAAACCAAAGAATCTATGTTTCCACTCCAAGAGGAGACAAGAAAATTAATCATTCTCCAATTTTTGTCCTAGACCCCAATTACCTCATAATATCTAAGAAGGACCAGATCCCAAACATGTTCCAGGACATTAGCTTTGAACAAACCATAGTCAAAACTGGCATCAACACCCACTACTTTTGGTGATTCATGGAATAACACTTATTGTTTACCTGACACTCACCTTTGATTGGACCTTACCCTGGATTCCTGACAGAACATGTATCCTGGACCTCTTTCCAATATAAACCCCTAACCCCAAGTGATGGGGAAACTCACATTTCCTTTTCTGAGTCTCCCAGACACTTTGTCTGCTATATGCAATCACTTATGCTAGTCAATAAACTGCTCTCACTTCCTCCTAGCTTGTGTTTGATTTCTATCATGCACAAAACCAAGGCTCATCTTGGCTGGTCCTGTGAGACCCCCTCTTGGTCCTCAGATGTGTCCTGCCTATGTCAATGCAGGTAAAGTCAAACTGTTCCTCTTATCCTCTTCAACGCATCAAATGTCTGTTTTTCTTTTTTCTCCAACAGTGTGCTAGAACTTCTCTGCCGGACTCCTGGACTTCCACAGTCTCTCTCATCTGTGGATGATTGTACAACTCTCTTCTCCAGAGGTTTGCAGACCATGGTCTAGAGGGCCTGTGCCAGTTCACAGTACATTTCAGGGTCCAAAGCTGGGACTGAGGTCTGTATGCCTGTTACCTGACATATGGGTGGGTACAACTCTTCTTGAGCCATCTGGCATATGGTGCTGGATCTCACAGGTCCTACAAAGGTACTTTTGTCCACGAATTGATGCCAAATTGCTGTTGTTGAAGGGGGTATACAAAAGAGGGACATCTTATTCAGCCATCATCCTGATGTCACTCCCAGATCCTTCCCTTTAAATTACTTCGATGGACTTTCTTTAATCCTAGATGACTTCTTTGTGTCTCTCTTTATTTTTAAAAAATATTTTATTTATTTATTTGACAGAGAGACACAGTGAGAGGGAACACAAGCAGGGGGAGTGGGAGAGGGAGAAGCAGGCTTCCCGCCGAGCAGGGAGCCCGATGTGGGGCTCAATCCCAGGACCCTGGGATCATGACCTGAGTCGAAGGCAGACGCTTAACGACTGAGCCACCCAGGCGCCCCTGTGTCTCTCTTTAAAGAACGACAGCTTCAACTGCTTGGTTTCTTACTTGGCCAAAAGGCTCTTGGATGTTTTACCAATACCACTAGCCACAGTGGTAAAAGGGAGGAATAAAAACATTAGCTTATGTCATATCTGCACTAGACATTAAGGTAATTGAATGATTCACTACGAGAATCAAAGATTTAGAACTACTTAAGATCTCTGATACCATCTTACTTAATTTTCACATTTGACTTATGAGAAAAAGAGGGGAAAGTATTCTCCTGGGTCTTCTGTCTCCAACCCAGGGCCCTTTTCATTATATTGCTTATATTTATCAAATACACACATGACAAGTATCTGGCTTCCATCTTGAAAAAGGAAAACCTTGAGTGCCTGGGTGGCTCAGTTGGTTAAGTGACTGCCTTCGGCTCAGGTCATGATCCTGGAGTCCCGGGATCGAGTCCCGCATCAGGCTCCCTGCTCGGCGGGGAGTCTGCTTCTCCCTCTGACCCTCCCCCCTCTCATGTGCTCTCTCTCTCATTCTCTCTGTCTCAAATAAATAAATAAAATCTTTAAAAAAAAAAAGAAAAAGGAAAACCTTGGTTTTGGCACTGCTTTACCTAGGGGCTCCCACTGGGAACTTGCCCTATATTCTGGGATTTCCCTTTCCTCTCATCATTCATTAATATGTCCTTACCATGGGATCAGCTTTTCAGGGCTCTATTTGCTGATTTTTCCAGGTGGAAAAGGTGTGTTAACAGTGCACCCTGTATTTATAATTGGTCTTCTGGCAGCAGTACCCTAAACTAGAAGAATGGTTAGTAGTATAAACTTCAGGCACTGTGACAGATCAGCAAGAGGGATATTTAGGGATAATGCTATCTTCTAATGGTTCTCAAATCATACTATGTGAGTGGTCTCATACTATGTGAGTTTTTACATCCAGGGCCAGAACTTATGAGGTAAAATAAAAAGATCTTTACAGTTGATAGTGATATCATTCTCCAACCTTACCAGCCTTTCTCTCTCTTTAAATCTAGAGGCACATGAAGAATGAAAAATGATGCAGACTGTTTATCATATCTTGGGATGCCTCATGGACTTGTAGTTAAGTCACTTGCTCTCAAATACCTTGCTTTCCTCAGTGTGGTCTGATGGAAAAGACCACTGGACTAGATGTTAGGAAACCTGGACTCTATTAATACTTCATTCATTAACTGATGTCATCACATTGGGTTCAAAACCTGACCCTCTTTAGGCCTGTTTTCTTACCTGCAAAATGAGGAAATTGGACAAGATAAGTGGTTATCAACCTTCTGTGAATCAGAATCACCTCACTTTAAAATACAGGTGAAACAATACAAATGCCTGATGACTACTTTCAAGAGATTCTAATTTTGGGGGGTGGGCTTAAGCATTGATATTTATTGTATTTACCAAGTAAATCTAAAAAGCTGAGGTTGAGAACCACTGCACTATATGTGATTCTGAGTTGACTCTCTCTCTCTCTCAAAAAAAGAAGTCATAAAGATAAGCGAAATATGTTCCAAAGTATTTCTAAAAGAAACACTAGGAACAGATTGTAAGGCAGAGGATAGAGCGAAAACAATGTGTGTATTATTTCAGTGGTGCTCCATTTTCCCTTCCTGTTTTCTATGTGTCACACAACTTTCCTCACCTTCATTAAAATCTTCAACTCACCTTGTATGTAATATTTCATTTTCTAAACTCTGTAACTCTACTTTCCATATTGGCAAAATGGTAGATCTCTAAAACTTGAAAGTTAGGAGCAGAGCAGACTCTAGAGATAAAGTAGGGGAGGGGGTCAGCTCACCTCTCAACAGCTTGCAGAATATTGCCACTTATGGCTCAGCATTTCCAGTCTCAGTCAGCCTTTCTTAAAATCCATTACAATCTCTCTTAGGTTCTAGATTCTATGCCAGACCGTGAAAGAGATCCAAGATCTCTGTGTAATATAAAGTAATAGGTATGAATTGACACATAATTTTATGAGTATGTACACATTGTGAAAATGCACAGAAATTTCCCAGTTTTCTTTTTTTCCCTCAGGCTTTCTTGCTTCTGCTGTGTACTGGCCCAGGATAAAAAACCAAAATGGAATGCTGGAGGCAAGGGAAACAAAAACAAAAATGAACTATTGGAACTTTTTCAAGATAAAAAGCTTCTTCACAGTGAAGGATAACAATCAGCAAAACTAAAAGGCAACCTGTAGAATGGGAAAAGATATTTGCAAGTGAAATATCTGATAAAGGGTTAGTATCCAAAATCTATAAAGAACTTATCAAACTCAACACAAAAAAACAAATAATCCAGTTAAGAAATGGGCAGAAGACATGAATACAGATTTTTCCAAAGAAGACATTCAGATAACTAAGAGACACATGAAAAGATGCTGAACATTATTCATCATCAGAGAAGTACAAATCAAAACCATGATGACATACTACTACACACCTGTCAAAGAGGTTAAAATTGCCAATACAAGAAACAACAGGTGTTGGCAAGGATGCAGAGAAAGGGAACCCTCTTACACTGTTGGTGGGAATGCAAACTGGTGCAGCCACTCTGGGATACAGTATGGAGGTTCCTCAAAATATTAAAAATATAACTACCCTACTATCCAGCAACTGCACTAATAGGTATTTACCCAAAGGATACAAAAACATTGATTCAAAGGGGCACATGCACCCCAATGTTTATTGCAGAATTATCAACAATAGCCAAACTATGGAAAGAGGCCAAACATCCATCAACTGATGAATGGATAAAGAAGATGTGGTGTATGTATATAGATAGATAGATAGATAGATAGATAGATAGATAGATAGATAGATATAATGGAATATTACTCAGCCATGAAAAAGAATGAAATCTTGCCATTTGCAATGCCAAAGATGGAGCTAGAGTGTATTATGCTAAGAGAAATAAGTCAGTCAGAGAAAGACAAATACCATATGATTTCACCCATATGTGTAATTTAAGAAAGAAAAGAGAAGAACATAGGGGAAAGAATGAAAAAAAAAAAAGAGAGGGAGGCAAACCATAAAAGAAACTTTTTAAAGACTATTTATATATTTGAGAGGAAGGGAGGGGGGAAGGGGCAGAGGGAAAGGGAAAGAAAGAATCTCAAGCAGGCTTCATGCTGAGCATGGAGACCATCGTAGGGTTCCATCTCATGACCTTGAGATCATGTCTTGAGCCGAAACCACCACCCAGGCACCCCAAGAAACTCTTAACTATAGAGAACTAACTGAAGGTTGTTGGAGGATGGGGGAAGGTTGTTGGGGGGGGTGATGGGTATTAAGGAGATCACTTGTTATGATGAGCACTGGGTGTTGTATGTAAGTGATGAATCACTGAATTCTACTTCTGAAACCAATATTGCACTATATGTTAAATAACTAGAATTTAAATAAAAATTTAAAAATTAAAAAAGGTAAATCAACACTAACATGAGCCTTACCTCTATCTCATCTGAATTTCTGTTGTGTCAATTTTAGAGCTCAAGGAGGCTGAAACAAGTCTGAAATTTGCTTGCAAAGATGTTAGGTGAATAGAGATAAGTAAGGGAGAGCAAAGCAGCTGACTGGCCAATTAGAGGTTGCATAATTTTTTTTAAAGATCTTATTTATTTTAGAGAGAGAAAGAGAGGATGAGTGGGGGAAGGAGCAGAGGAGGAGAGACAGGGAGGGAGAAAGAATCTCCAGCACACTTGGAGCTGGGTGTGGAACCTGACACAGGGCTTGATCTCACAACCCTGAGATCATGACCTGAGCCAAAACCAAGAGTTGGACGCTCAACCAACTGAGCCACCCAGGTGTGCCTTTTTTTTTTTAAGATTTTATTTATATATTTATTTGAGAGAGAGAGTGAGCGAGCGAGTGGGGTGGGGGGGGAGGGGTAAGAGGGAGAGAAAGAATCCCAAGCAGACTCTGCACTGAATGCAAAGCCTGACATGGGGCTCGATATCATGACCCATAGATCATGACCTGAGCTGAAACCACGAGCTGGATGTTCAACTGACTGAGCCACCCAGGTGCCCCAGGGTTGCATTAACTTTTTGACCCTGGGAAAGTGGCTTCACCATTCTAGTGTTTAGGGTTTTTTTGCTTGTAGAATGAGAGAGTGGGACTAGAGGATCTCTAAGGTTCCTCCTGGCTATAATACTCTAATTTCCAACATAAAGATAACCAGGATATTTCTGCCTTGTAAAAACCAGAGCTTCAGAATAGGGAAGGTAGCAAGGATTGAGAGCAGGAAATTCAGAACAGGTACACCAAGGTGAGGTCAACATTAGTAGGAAGATCATGATTGTGGTGTGTGATCTTGGGTAAATCACTTTTCCTTTCAGGACTGATTTCTTCATCTTGATTTTTATTTTTATTTTTATTTTTTTTTTAAGTTTTCATTTAAATTCCAGTTAGGTAAAATACAGTGTAATATTAGATTCAGGTGTACAATATAGTGATCCAACACTTCCATATAAGGCCTGGTGCGCATCACAAGTGCACTCCTTAATCCCCATCACCTATTTAACCTATCCCCCCACTACTTCTTTTCCGGTAACCATCAGTTTATTCTTTACAGTTAAGAGTCTTCCTTCCTTCCTTCCTTCCTTCCTTCCTTCCTTCCTTCCTTCCTTCCTTCCTTCCTTCCTTCCTTCCTTCCTTTCTTTCTTTCTTTCTTTCTTTCTTTCATAGGCTCCATGCCCAGTGTGGAGCCCAATGCAGGGCTTGAACTCATGAACCTGAGATCAAGACCTGAGCCGAAATCAAAAGCCAGACACTTAACCAACTGCGCCATCCAGGCACCGCAAGAGTCTGTTTCTTTGTCTCTCTCTCCCTATTTTTTTTGCTTTCCTCATTTGTTCAGTTTCTTAAATTGCACATATGATTGAAATCATATGGTATTTGTCTTTCTCTGACTTACTGCATTTGGGAAAATACTCTCTAGCTCTATCTGTCTTGTTGCAAATGACAAGATTTCATTCTTTTTTATGATTGTGAGATATATCTGTCGAGGGACACATAGGCTGTTTGCATGATTTGGCTATTGTAGAAATGCTGCTATAAACATTGGGGTGCATGTGTCCTTTTGAATTAGTATTTTTGTATTCCTTGGGTAAGTGCCTAGTAGCACAAATGCTAGATATCAGGGTAGTTCTAATTTTAACTTTTTGAGGAACCTCCATATTGTTTTCCACAGTAGCCACACAGTTTGCATTCCCACCAACAGTGCAAGAGGCTTCCCCTGTCTCTGCATCTTTGTCAACACTTGTTGTTTCCTGTGCTGTTGATTTTCGCTATTCTGAGAGTTATGAGATGATATCTCATTGTAGTTTTGATTTGTATTTGCCTGATGATGAGTGATGTTGAGCATCTTTTCATGTGTCTGTTAGCCATCTGAATGTTTTTGGAAAAATGTTTATTCATGTCTTCTGCCCATTTTTAATTGGATTATTCCTTTTTTGGATGTTGTTTTATAAATTCTTTATATATCTTGGATACTAACCTTTTATCAGATATGGCATTTGCAATTATCTTCTCCCATTCCATAGGTTGTCTTTTAGTTTTGTTGTTTCCTTCACCGTGCAGAAACCTTTCATTTTGGTGAAGTCCCAATAGTTTACTTCTGCTTTTGTTTCCCTTGCTTTGGGGCACCTATCTAGAAAGAAGTTGGTATGGCCAAAGTCAAAGAGGTTATTGCTGGGTGCCTGGGTGGCTCAGTTGGTTAAGCGATTGCCTTCGGCTCAGGTCATGATCCTGGAGTCCCGGGATCGAGTCCCACGTCGGGCTCCCTGCTCAGCAGGGAGTCTGCTTCTCTCTCTGACCCTCCCCCCTCTCACGCTTTATCTCATTCTCTCTCTCAAATAAATAAATAAAATCTTTACAAAAAAAAAAGAGGTTATTGCTTTGTTCTCCTCTGGGATTTTTGTAGTTCCAGGTCTCATATTTAGGTCTTTCATCCATTTTGAATTTATTTTGGTGTAGGGGGTAAGAAAGTCCAGTTTCATTCTTTTGCACGTTGCAGTCCAATTATCCCAACACCACTTGTTGAAAAAACTGTCTCTTTCCCACTGGATATTCTTTCCTCCTTTGTCAAAGATTACTTGACCATATAGTTTTTTGTTGTTGTTGTTTGTTGTTTGTTTGTTTGTTTGCTTGTTTTGAGAGGGAGAGAGAGTCGAGAGAGGGGGAGGAAGTATGAGAGGGAGATGGAGAGAGAGGGATTCTCAAGCAGTTTCCACACCCAGCATTGAGCCTGATGTGAGGCTCATCCCACAACCTTAGATCATGACCTGAGCCAAATCTAAGAATCGGCTGCTCAAATGAATGACTCACCCAGGCGCCCCTAGTCGTGGATTTATTTTTTCATTTTCTATTCTGTTCTCTTGACCTATGTTTCTATTTTTGTGCCAGTACCATACAGCTTTCTAATATAACTTGATGTCCAGAATTGTGATGCTTCCAGCTTTTCTTTTTTATCCAAGGTTGCTTGGCTATTCAGGGTCTTTTTAGGATTGTTTGTTCTAGCTCCATGAAAAATGCTGCTGGTGTTTTGATAGGGAATGCATTAAATGTGTACATTGCTTTGGGTAGTATAGATATTTTGACAATATTTGTTCTTCCAATCCATGAGCATGGATTGTCTTTCCATTTCTTTGTATCATCTTCAGTTTCTTTCATCAGTGTTTTATGGTTTTCAGAGTACAGTTGTTTCACCTCTTTGGTTAGGTTTACTCCTAGGTATATTATTGTTTTTGCTGCAATTGTAAATGGGATTGATTCCTTAATTTCTCTTTCTGTTACTTCATTATTGGTGTATAGAAATGAAACAGATTTCTGTATGTTGACTGTATATTCTATGACTTTCCTGAATTCGTTTATCAATTCTAGCATTTTTTTTTTTGGTGGAATCTTTTGGATTTTTTATATAGAGGGTTATATCCTCTGGAAATAGTGAAAATTTGACTTCTTCCTTGCCTGTTTGGATGCCTTTTATTTCTTTTTGTTGTCTAATTGCTGTGGCTAGGACTTCCAATACTATGTTAAATAACAGTGGTGAGTGTGGACATCCTTGTCTTGTTCTTGACCATAGAGGATATTGGCTGTGGGTTTTCCCATATATGGCCTTTATTATGTTGAGGAATGTTCCCTGTAAACCTACTTTGTTGAGGATTTTTCATCCAGAATGGGGCACCTGAGTGGCTTGGTCGGTTGGGTGGCTGCCTTTGGCTCGGGTCGTGTGGTCCTGGGGTCCTGGGATCGAGCCCCGTGTTGGGCTCCATGCTCAGTGAGGTGTCTGCTTTTCCCTCTGCCTCTGCTCCTCCCACTTGTGCTCTCTCTCTCAAATAAATGGATGGAATCTTTCTTGTTTTTTAAGAATGGATGTTGTAATTTGGCGAACCCTTTTTCTTTTTTTAAAAAAATTTCCTACATACGAGTATTTTTTAATATTTCAAGTTTTTACTTAAATTCTAGTTAACATATAGTGTAATGGTAGATTCAAGAGTAGAATTTAGTGATTCATCACCTGCATATAACACCCAGTGCTCATCACAAGTCCCCTCCTTAATACGCATCACCCATTTAGCTCATAGCCCTGCCCACCTCCCCTCCAGCAACCCTCAGTTTTTTCTTTATAGTTAAGAGTCTCTTTTATGGTTTGCCTCCCTCTCTTTTTTTTCCATTCTTTCCCCTATGTTCATCTTTTTTTTTGTTTCTTAGATTGCACATATGAGTGAAATCATATGGTATTTGTCTTTCTCTGACTGACTTAACTTTGCTTACCATAATACACTCTAGCTCCATCCATGTCATTGTAAATGGCAAGATTTCATTCTTTTTGGTGGCTAAGTAATATTCCTTTGTATATACATACCACATCTTGTTTATCAATTCATCAGTTGATGGATGTTTGGGCTCTTACCATTATTTGGTTATTGTTAATAATGCTGCTGTAAACACTGGGATACATGTGCCCCTTTGAATCAGTATTTTTTTATCCTTAGTGTAAATACCTAGTAGTGCATTTACTGGGTCATAGGGTAGCTCTATTTTTACTTTCTGAGGCACCTCCATACATATCCCAGAGAGGCTGAACCAGTTTGCATTCTCACCAACAGTGTAAGAGGGTCCCCCTTTCTCTGCATCCTTGCCAACACCTGCTATTTTAGCCATTCTGACAGGTGTGAGGTGCTATGTCATCGTGGTTTTGATTTGCATTTCCCTAATGATAGTGATGTTGAGCATCTTTTCATGTGTCTGTTGTCCATCTGGATGTCTTCTTTGGAGAAATATCTACTCATGTCTTCCTTCCATTTCTTAACTGGATTATTTGTTTTGGGGGTGTTAAGTTTAATGAGTTCTTTATAGATTTTGGATGCTAACCCTTTATCAGATATTTCATTTGCAAATACCTTCTCCCTTTCTGTAGGCTGTTTTGTTGACTGTTCTCTTTGCTGTGCAGAAGGTTTTATCTTGATGAAGTCCCAATAGTTTATTTTTGCTTTTGTTTCCCTTTCCTCAGGAGACATGTTACTGAAGTTAGTACAGCCCATGTCAAAGAGGTTGCTACCTGCATTCTCCTCTAGAACTTTGATGGTTTCCTGTCTCACATTTAGGTCTTTCATCCATTTTGAATTTATTTTTGTGTATGATGTAAGAAAGCGGTCCAGTTTCATTCTTCTGCATATTGCTGTCCAGTTTTCCCAGCAGCATTTGTTGAAGAGACTGTTGAAGAGAGAATTGGATATTCTCTCTGCTTTGTCAAAGATTAGGTGACCATATAGTTGTGGGCCCATTTCTGGGTTTTTCATTCTGTTCATTAGTCTATGTGTCTGTTTTTGTGCCAATACCATACTGTTTTGATGATCACAGCTTTGTAATATAGCTTCAAATCCAGAATTGTGATGCTCCCAGCTTTCCTTTTCTTCTTCAAGATTCTTTGGCTATTTGGGTTCTTTTGTCATTCCATACAAATTTTAGGATTGTTTATTCTAGCTCTGTGAGAAATGCGGGTGGTATTTTGATAAGGATTGTATTAAATATGTAGATTGCTTTGGGTATTATAAACATTTTAACAACATTTATTCTGCCAATCCATGAGCATGGAATGTTTTTCCATTACTTTGTGTGATCTTCAATTTCTTTCACAAGTATTCTACAGTTTTCAGAGTACAAATATTTTACCTCCTTTGCTAGGTTTATTCCTATGTACCTAATGGTTTTTGGTACAATTGTTAATGGGATTGATTCTTTGACTTCTCTTTCTGCTGCTTCATTATTTGCTTGTAGAAATGCCATAGATTTCTGCCCATTTGTTTTGTATCATGCAAATTCACTGAATTTGTGTGCTAGTTCTAACAATTTTTTGGTGGAGTCTTTTGGGTTTTCTACATAGAGTATTATGTCATGTGCGAATAGTAAAAGTTTGACTTCTTCCTTGCCAATTTGGATACCTTTTTTTTTCTTTTTGTTGTCTGATTGCTGAGGGTAGGACTTCCAGTAGTATGTTAAATAATAATGGTGAGCATAGACGTCCCTACCTTGTTCCTGATCCTAGAGGAAAAGCTCTCAGGTTTTCCCCATTGAGGATATTAGCTGTGGGTATTTCTATGTGGCCTTTATGATGTTGAGGTATATACCCTCTATTCCTACTTTGTTGAGGGTCTTTCATCAATAATGGATGGTGTACTTTGTCAGTGCTTTTTCTGCATCTATTGAGAGGATCAGTATTTGTTCTTCCAATCCATGAGTATGAAACGTTTTTTTCCATTTCTTTGTGTGTTCCTCAATTTCTTTCATAACTGTTCTATAGTTTTCTGAGTACGGATCTTTTGCTTCTTTGGTTAGGTTTATTCCTAGGTATCTTATGGTTTTTGGTGCAATTGTAAATAGGATCGATTCCTTAATTTTTCTTGCTTCAGCCACATTGTTAGTGTATAGAAATGCAACTGATTTCTGTGCATTGATTTTATGTCCTGCCAAGTTGCTGAATTCTTGTATGAGTTCTAGCAATTTTGGGGTGGAGTCTTTTGGGTTTTCCATATACAGTATCATGTCATCTGTGAAGAGTGAGAGTTTGACTTCTTTGCCCATTCAGAAGATTTTATTTCTTTTTGTTGTTTGATTGCTGAGGCTAGGACTTCTAGTACTATGTTGAACAACAGTGGTGAGAGAGGGCATCCCTGCCATGTTCCTGACCTTAGGGGAAAGCTCTCAGTTTTTCCCCATTGGGAATTAATTTGCTGTGGGCTTTTCATAGATGGCTTTTATGATATTAAGGTATGTTCCCTCTGTCCCTACAATGTGAAGAGTTTTAATCAAGAGAGGATGTTGTACTTTGTCAAATGCTTTTTCTGCATCAATTGAGAAGATCATATGGTTCTTGTCTTTTCTTTTATTAATGTGATCTATCATGTTGATTGATCTGTGATTGTTGAACCACCCTTGCAGCCCAGGAATAAATCCCACCTGGTCGTGGAGAATAATCTTTTAATGTACTGTTGGATCCTATTGGCTAGTATCTTGGTGAGTATTTCGGCATCCATGTTCATCAGGGATATTGGTCTGTAATTCTACTTTTTGATGGGGTCTTTTTCTGGTTTGGGGATCAAGGTAATGTTGGCTTCATAGAACGAGTTTGGAAGTTTTCCTTCCATTTCTATTTTTTGAAAAAGCTTCAAAAGAATAGATATTCTTTCTTTTTTAAATGTTTGGTAGAATTCCCCTGGGAAGCCATTTGGCCCTGGACTCTTGTTTTTTGGACGATTTTTGATTACTGCTTCAATTTCCTTGCTGGTTATTGGTCTGTTCAGATTTTCTATCTTTTCCTATTTCAGTCTTGGTAGTTTATAAATTTCCAAGAATGCATCCATTTCTTCCAGACTGGCCTAATTGTTGGCATATAGTTGCTCAGAGTATGTTCTTAAAATTATCTGTATTTCCTTGGTGTTGATCATGATCTCTCCCCTTTCATTCATGATTTTATTAATTTAGGTCCTTTCTCTTTTCTTTTGGATAAGTCTGGCCAGAAGTTTATTGATCTTATTAATTCTTTCAAAGAACCAGCTTCTAGTTTCGTTTATCTGTTCTGTTCTGGTTTCTATTTCATTGATTTCTGCTCTAATCTTTATTCTTTCTCTTCTGCTTGGTTTAGGCTTTATTTGCTGTTGTTTTTCCAGGTGTAAGGTTCGTTTGTGTATTGGGGATTTTTAAAATTTTTCGAGAGAGGCTTGTATTGCTGTGTATTTCCCTATTAGGACCACTTTTGCTACATCCCAGAGGTTTTGAACGGATGTGTTTTCATTCTCATTAGTTTCCATGAATTTTTAAAAAAAAGACTTTATTTATTTATTTGTCAGAAAGAGAGAGCGAGAAAGAGAGGGGGAGAGAGAGATTGGCTGAGCACAAGCAGGGGGTGGGGAGCAGCAGGCAGAGGGAGAAGCAGGCTCCCTTCTGAGCAAGGAGCTTGATTTGGGACTCAGTTCCAGGACCCTGGGATCATGATCTGAGCTGAGGGCAGACGCTTAGCCAACTGAGCCACCCAGGTGTCCCGGTTTCCATGACTTTTTTTTCTTTAATTTCCTGGCTGACCATTCGTTCTTTAGCAGGATACTTTTTAACCTCCAAGTATTTGAGTTCCTTCTGAATTTCCTATTGTGATTGAGTTCCAGTTTCAAAGAATTGTGGTCTGAAAATATTCAGGGAATAATCTCAATATTTTGGTATCGGTTGAGACCTGGTTTGTGACCCAGTAGGTGGTCTATTTTGGAGAAAGTTCCGTGTGCACTTGAGAAGAATGAGTATTCTGTTGTTTTAGCATGGAATGTTCTGTATATATCTGTTAAGTCCATCTAGTCCAGTGTGTCATTCAAAGCTCTTGTTTCTTTGTTGATCTTCTGCTTAGATGATCTGTCCATTGCTGTGAGTGGGGTGTTGAAGTCCCCTACTATTAATGTATTTTTATCAATATGTTTCTTTACTTTGGTTATTAATTTGTTTATATAATTGGCTGCTCCCATGATGGGGGCATAAATATTTACAATTGTTAGATCTTCTTGTTGGATAGACCCTTTAAGTATGATATAGTGTCCCTCTCCATCTCTTACTACAGTGTTTGGTTTAAAATCTAATTTGTCTGATATGAGGATTGCTACGCCAGCTTTCTTTTGAGGTCCGTTAACATGGTAAGTGGTTCTCCACCCCCTCACTTTCAGTCTGGAGGTGTCTTTAGGTCTAAAATGAGTCTCTTGTAGACAGCATATGGATGGTTCTTGCTTTTTTTTTTTTTTTATCCAAACTGATACCCTGTGTCTTTTGGTTGGAGCATTTAGCTCATTTACATTCAGAGTTAACTATTGAAACATATGAATTTAGTGCCATTGTATTGCTTGTAGAGTCCCTGTTTTTGTAGATTGACTTTGTTACTTTTGGTCTATGTTACTCTTGGGGTCTCTCTTTGCTTACAGTATCCTCCTCAATTTTTCTTGCAGGGCTGGCTTGGTGGTCACATAGTCTTTCAGTTTCTGTCTGTCCTGGAAACTATTTATCTCTGCTTCCATTCTGAATGACAGCCTTGCTGGATAAAGTATTCTTGGCTGCATGTTCTTCTCATTTAGTAACTTCAATATATCTTGCCACCCCTTTCTGGCCTGCAAGGTTTCTGTGGATAGGTCTCATGTTATTCTGATGTTGCTTCCTCTGTACATAAGGAACCTCCTCTCCCTAGATGTTCTCAGGCTAGTTTCTCTTTCTCTAAGATTTGCAAGCTTCACTATTATAAGTTGGGGTGTTGATCTATTTTTATTGATATGGGGAGGGGTCCTCTCTGCCTCTTGGACATGAATGCTTATTTCCTTCACCAGATTAAGGAAGTTCTCAGCTATGGTTTGCTCAAATATACCTTCTAGCCCTCTTTCTATCTCTCCACCCCCTCAGGGATCCCAATAATTCTGACATTGGTTCACCTGAAGGCATCATTAAATTCTCGAAGCCTTTCTTCTTGGGCTATTGGTTGTCTTTCTCTCTTTTCCTCTACTTCCTTTCCATCAGCCTGTACTCTCCTCTAGATCACTTATTCTCTCTTCTGCCTCATTGACCCTAGTTGTTAGAGCATCCAATTCAGACTGCATCTCATTCATAGCATTTTTAAGTTTGGCCCGGTTAGATTTCATTTCCGCCCTTAGAGATTCTGTACTGTCACTTTTGCTTTTTTCCAGCCTACCTATTAACTTTGTAATTGTTATCCTAAATTCCATCTCTGACATCTTACTTATATCCACATTGATTAGCTCTGTGGCAGAGAACATTGCCTCTGGTTCTTTCTTTTGTTGTGAATTCCTCTTTCTAGTTATTTTGCCCAGAGAAGGATGGGTGAGTGAATGAGCAGAGTCCAAAATATCAACCATGACCCAAACAAAATACACCCTAGAAAAATCTGAGGTGGTCAGAAGACCCAACAGAAAAGCAAACAAAACCAAAATGAAACAAAACAATAAAAAAAGGTAGGGGAGAGAGACTATAATCTCACAGGGTGGACAAAGCAGGGTGATCCACTTGTTCCTGATTGAATTTTGGTCTGTGTGTTAGAAGACACTACATCCCAAAATTGCAAAGAAAGCAAAACTTACATAGTTTATATAAGGGATATATATATATGTAATATATATTTTATATGTAATTTATATAATATATAAAAAATATATAATATATATAAAAATAAAAAATATATATAAAATATATATAAAATTGAATAGAGTGAAAAAAGGACTAAAATGAAGCCTATATCTATAAAATGTAGATGTAAAAAATAAGTTAAAAAACATCTTAGAAACATAATTTGGTAAAATAAGAATCTAGTTGAAATGGGAAAAATGTAAAGAAAAAAAGAAATGGAATATTTTAGTCCGAAAGATAAACAAGTTGTGAGAAAACATCTGTAGCTCAACATCCTATTTTCCCCTGGTGTTGGAGTTTTACAGTCTTGTGGAATCCATAAAGTTGTAATCCGCCTATTCTTCCAGTCTGTCTTCTGGGGGAGGGGCCTGCTGTGCTGCTTCTCAGGTGTCTTTGCCTAGGCGGATTTGCCCCAACCCTTTTAGGAAGATAGGCTCAGTGGAAGCTGGACCTCTGTGTGGCTTTTGTTCCCTGGAGGCTTTCTGCACCTCCTCAGAGGATCAGAGCAAAAATGGCTGAGCCCAGATCTCTAGCCCAGAGCTGAGACATCGTGGACCCCCTCTTCAATAAACCCTCTGGGACAAACAGTTTTCACTTTTGTGTGTGCCAAATTCTGCCGACTCTTGCAGTACGCACCCACTGCAATCCTTCCGTGGGGAGTCCCAGGGACCCGCCAGCGTTACTGCCCTTGGTGTGCCCTGGGACCATGAGTGGTTGCAGGCTCCTGCGTGCACCCTGCTCCACTGCTCCTGGGCCATGGATGGGTGCCCCCGTACTGTCCTTTCTGGGGCTGCTGCCACCCTGAGAGCTGTTGTCTTGTCATGGGCACAGCCATTTCACCCCTCCCAGGAAATGGTAAATAGCCTGTGCTTTCCAGTCCTTTTCAGGGTGCTCAGGCAAAGAGTGGACACCCGACTGGCCTGGCTCACGGTTTATGGCAGCCCAAGCTGAGAGTCCCTCCTGGGCTCGCTGACTATAACCAGTTTCATTGCTCCACTGCTTGGGTACTCTATCAGTTCAGGCACCCCCATTCTTTCTGTGTCTCCTGAGATCCTGAGACCACAATGACTCACTTAGAATTCTGCCCTTTTCATCTCCAGATGTCTCTCACTGGAGCAGTTTTCTAAGGGTTCCGATTTTATGCTCTGGTGTTATATTACTTTCCAGTGGCCAGCTTGCGGAGGCTTCCTCCCCCCTCCATTCATCTTCCAATATCTCCCTGAAAATTCACAACTCCGCACCTCCCACCTTGCAAAAAGCAATCGTTTTTCTACTTGCAGAGTTCCAGATATATTTTCTTAGATCTTAGGCTGAATTCATGGGTGTTCAGAATGGTTTGCTAGATATCCATCTAAATTCAAGGGACCAGATGAAATGAGGTCCCCTACTCTTCCGTCATCTTGCTGCACCTCTTGGGTCTGTTCAGGTTTTATATTTCTTCCTGTTTCAGTTTTGGTAGTTTATACATCTCTAGGAATGCATCCATTGCTTCCAGATTGCCTAATTTGTTGGCCTATGGTTGCTCATAACATGTTCTTATAATTGTTTGTATTTCTTTGGTGTTGGCTATGATCTCTCCTCTTTCATTCATTATTTTATTTATTTGGGTCCTTTTTCTTTTCTTTTTGAGAGGATCACATGGTTCTTATCTTTTCTTTATTAATGTGGTGTGTCACATTGATCTGTGAATATTGAACTACCCTTGCAGCCCAGGAATAAATCCCACTTCATCATGGTGAATGATTCTTTTAATGTATGTTGGATTCAAATTGCTAGTATTTTGTTGAGATTTTTTGCATCCATATTCATCAGGGATATTTGCCTGTAATTCTCCTTTTTAATGGGGTCTTTGTCTGGTTTTGGAATCAAGGTAATGCTAGCCTCATAGAATGAGTTTGGAAGTTTTTTCCTTCTATTTCTGTTGTTTGGAATAGTTTGAGAAGAATAGGTATTAACTCTTCATTATTTTTATTTTTTAAAGTTTTTTTTTTAATTCTAGTTACTTAACATGTAGTGTAATATTGGTTTAAGGAGTAGAATTTAGTGATTTATCACTTACATATAACACCCAGTGCTCATCACAAGTGCCCTCCTTAATACCCATCACCCATTTAGCTCATCCCCCAAACACCTCCCTTCTAGCAACCCTCAGTTTGTTCTCTATATTTGAGACTCTTAGGTTTTGCATCCCTCTCTTTTTTCTCCCTTCCCCTATGTTCATCTGTTTTGTTTCTTAAGTTCCAATATGAGGGGAATCATATGGTATTACTCAGCAGAAAGAGAAATCAAAGAATCAATCCCATTATGTTTAGCATAATACACTCTAACTCCATTTACGTCATTGCAAAAGGCAAGATTTCATTCTTTTTGATGGCTGAGTAATATTTCATTGTAAATATATACCACATTTTCTCTATCCATTCATCAGTTGATGGATGTTTGGGCTCTTCCCATAATTTGGCTACTGTTGATAATGCTGCTGTAAACATCAAGGTGCATGTGCCCCTTGGAATCAGTATTTTTTTGTATCCTTATTATAAATACCAAGTAGTACAATTGCTGGGTCATAGGGTAGTTCTAATTTTACCTTTTGAGGAACCTCCATAGTGTTTTCCAGAGTGGTTGCACCAGTTTGCATTCCCACCAACAGTGTAAGAGGTTCCCCTTTCTCTGCATCCTTGTCAACACTTGTTGTTTCCTGTGTTGTTAATTTTAGCCATTCTGACAGGTGTGAGGTGGTATGTCATCGTGGTTTTGATTTGCATTTCCCTGATGATGAGTGATGTTGAGCATCTTTTCATGTGTCTGGTATTAACTCTTTAAATGTTTGATATAATTCTGGGTAGCCATCTGGCCCTGTACTTTCATTTGTTGAGATATTTTTGATTACTGATTAAATTTCTTTGCTGGTTATCAGTCTGTTCAAATTTTTCTATTTCTTTCTGTTTCAGTTTTAGTAGTTTATATGTTTCTAGTAATTTCTCCATTTCTTCCACATTGCCCAATTTGTTGGCATATAATTTTCCATAATAGTCTCTTATAATGTTTTGCCTTTCTGTGGTGTTGGTTGTGATCTCTCCTCTCTCATTCATGATTTTATTTATTTGGGTCCTTTCTCTTTTCTTTTTGATAAGTGTGGCTAGGGGTTTATCAGTTTTATTAATTCCTTCAAAGAACCAGCTCTTAGTTTCGCTGATCTGTTCTACTGTTTTTGTTGTTGTTGTTGTTTGTTTGTTTCTATATCATTTATTTCTGCTCTAATCTTTATTAATTCCCTGGCTGGCTTTAGGCTTCATTTGATGTTCCTTTTCTATCTCCTTTGGGTGTAATGTTACAGTGTGTATTTGAGACTTTTCTTGCTTCTTGAGGTAAGCCTGGACTGCAATATACTTCCCTCTCAGGATCATCTTTGTTGCATCCCAAAGGTTTTGGACTGTCATGTTTTCTTTTCTTTTTTTTTTTTTAAGATTTTATTTATTTATTTGAGACAGAGAGAATGAGATACAGAGAGCATGAGAGGGAGGAGGGTCAGAGGGAGAAGTAGACTCCCCGCCGAGCAGGGAGCCCGATGCGGGATTCGATCCCAGGACTCCGGGATCATGACCTGAGCGGAAGGCAGTTGCTTAACCAACTGAGCCACCCAGGCACCCTGGACTGTCATGTTTTCATTTTCATTTGCTTCCATGTATTTTTTTAATTTCTTCTTTAATTTCCTGGTTAACCCATTCATTCTTTAATAGGATGTTCTTTAACCTTCATGTATTTGTCATCTTTCCAAAATTTTTCTTAATAATCTATCCATTGACGTCTGTTAATAGATTGTTAATCCATTGATGGGGTGTTAAAGGCCCCTCCTATTATTGGATTATTATCAATTAGTTCCTTTATGTTTGTTATTGTTTTATGTATTTGTATGTTCCCATGTTTGGTGCATACATATTTACAATTGTTATATCTTCTTGTTGGAGTGTCTCCTTTATGGTCATATAGTGCTTTTCTTTGTCTCTTTTTAGTCTTTGTTTTAAAGTCTAGTTTGTCTGATATAAGTATTCATACTCTGACTTTCTTTTGACATCCATTTGTATAAGAAATATTACTCCATCCCCTCACTTTAAGTCTATGGTTGTCTTTAGGTTTAATATAAGTCTCTGGTAGGCAGCATACAGGTGGGTCTTGATTTTTATCCATTCTGGTATCTTATGTCTTTTGACTGGAGCATTTAGTCCATTTACATTCAGTGTAATTATTGCCATGTATGTAGTGCCATTTTGTTACTTGTTTTTTGTTGTTGTTGTTGTTTCTGGAGATTTTTACTCTTTTTTTCTTGTCTTTGTCACTTTTGGCCTCTCCTTTGCACTCAGAGTCCCCTTTAGCATTTCTTGCAAGGTTGTTTTAGTGGTCATGAGCTCCTTTAGTTTTTATTTGCCTGGGAAACTCTTTATCTCCCCTTCTATTCTGTATGATATCTTGTTGGAGAGAGTATTCTTCGCTGTAGATTTTTCCCATTTAGCACATTGAATATACCATGCCACTCTCTTCTGGCTTGTCAAATTTTTGTTGAGATGGGTCTTGTCTTAAGGACTTCTTTGGTCTTGCTGACTTTAATATTTTGTTCTTATCACTATATTTTGCAAATTTAATTACAATGTGTATTTGTGTTGGCCTGATTATGTTGATTATTGATATTACTATTATTTTAAAAGAGAGAGAGAGAGGCAGAGAGAATCCCAAGCAAGCCCCATAGCTAGTGCGTGAGCCTGATGTGGGACTCAGTCTCACAATCCTGAGATCATGACCTGAGTCAAAATCAAGAGATAGATGCTTAACAGAGCCACCCAGCACCTCCCACTCCCAATTTTGTTGATTTTGATGTGAGTTCTCAGTCTCTCCTGGATCTGGATGACTGTTTCCTTCCCCAGATTAGGGAAATTTTCAACTATGATTTCCTCAAATAAATTCTCTGCCCCCTTTTCTCTCTCTTCTTCTTCTGGGACTCCTATAATAAGAATGTTATTACATTTGATGGAGTCACTGAGTTACCTAAGTCTGTTCTTGTGTTGTATAATTGTTCTTTCTTTTGTTTAGCTTCATTTTTTCCATTATTTTGTCTTCTATGTCATAAATTCATTCTTCTGCTTTTTCCAGTCTACTGCTCATTGCTTCAAGCCTGTTTCCCATCTTGTTTATTGCATTCTTCATCTCTGATTCATTCTTTTTTAGCTCTTTTATCTGTGTAGTAAGCATCTCACTGATGTCTTCCATGCTTTTCTCAAGCCCAGTGAGTATCCCTATGATTGTTGCTTTAAGTATTCCATTAAGCATTTTAGTTATATCTTTTTCCCTTAGATCTCTGGCTGTGGCCTTATCTTGTTCTTTAAATTGGGATAAATTCCTCCATCTTGGCATTTTGTTCAAGTCTCTGTTTTTTTCTGGATGTCAGAAAAGCCAATTACGTCTCCTACTCCTGATAGGAAAGAAGAGGTCATGTCATGCCCAAGGCCTGGCACTTCAGAGAGTGTCTCCATTGGGTGCTGCATGTCCTCTGGTGTTGTGTTTTGGCTGCCCTATCCTTCAGGCCAGTTTTCTGTAGAGGCTCTCCTTGTCTGCAGTGGGCAGTGTTTGGTCCCTGGCCTGAGTATGGCAAGTTTTAACTGGGTATGCTCTGGTCTGCTTGTGAAATGAGACCTGACACCACTTCCCTGCAGAACTCTCTGGTTGGAAGGCACTGTGTGCAGGAGTTTGTGTTGGTCTTTTGAGGGAGGGGCCTGACATGCTGGAACAGAGTAACCCGAGAAGGGCTGTCCTGCCAGAGGGTGGGTGGGGTTGTGGAGGTGGGTGGGTGGGTGGGGTGGGGTGGGGCCTGGTGTAAGCAAGGTAGACAGCCAGGGTCAGCAATCTCCTGCTTCCTGCAGGTTCCTCTGTGCTTAAATTGAGGCTCAGGGGAGGAAAATGGCACAACCAGCTCCTTTGTTCCCCGAGAAGGGTCTCCATGAGTTATGCCTGTCAGGGTGTGCTCTGAGCAGAGCAAATAATCTCTCCGCTGTGTGTCCCAAGCATTTTTCAGATGGCTGTGTCCATGTTGTCTGCCCCTGGGTTGTTTGCCTGCCTTCTCTACAGGAGCAGGGCAGTGTCCTTCAGGCTCTATCCCAGCCAAGCCTGCTGACCTTTAAAACTCCAGGCTTTAAGTCTTGTTGGTTGCAAGAACTCACGAAATTCAACCCCTTTCATTTTCCAAGCCATTGGCTTTGGGGAAACCTCCTTGTGCATTCCCCTGTGTGTTCCTCTCTCTTTCACCCTTGCCTGCAACCAGGGCTTCCCCTCCATAGCACCTGTGATCTGTTTCTCCCTATATCACATATCCGTCCTTCCTACCTTCTTAGATGTTGCCTCTTCTTTCTCTTTACTTGTGGAGTTTGTTCTGTCAGTCTTCAGGTAAATTTCTGTGTTATTTAGGATGATTTGATAGCTACCTAGTTGTGTTTGTGGTATGAGATGAGCCCAGGGTCCTCCTACTCAGCTGCCATCTTCCCTCTCCTGATTTCCTTATCTTTAAGGTGGAGATAATAATGTCTGATTTACTTATCTAGAGATCGTTTTGTGAGAACTGAGAGAAATTAGTAAAGAGAACTAATTTGAGAGAAGAGAAAAATCTGTAAAAGTGTTAAAAGTCCTTTAGATATGAAAGTGGTGGTTAAATATAAAAAGTCCTGGTTAGATCACTCTAGTAAAGGGAAAGGAGTGAAAGCAAATGGGATTACAGAGCATTTTTGCTGTGTATTATGTATCCACTGTTTACAAGCTATATACAAGTTATCTGTAGAGTAGCATTCTTAGATTCAAGGACATTTAGCATATCCCACATCTGGGAATCTGCTTATTTCCAGGAAATGTGTACATTTGATTGGCCCATACTGACCCAACTATTGATCAATCTCCCTTATCTAATGCCTACTCTGTTCCCAATTCTGTACTAGGGACCTGAAATAGAAGAATTTCAAAATCTCAAATGTGCCTCCTTCCCTTGATGACATCATATTTTAACTGTGGGGACAAGATACACTATTCCTATTTTTCATATAAAAAATTTGGATTTGTGGTGAAGTATACATGTTCCTATGGAGACATTGGAATAACTTTTTAAAATCTGTACTGTAATAAAAGAATCAGGATGTTTGGTTATAATACATGCAGAAATAGCATATGCTATATACTACTTAAGTGTGAAAGGAGTGAGAGAGTGCTACAAGGAAGATTTCTTTGATATAGGGTGGTCAAGAAAGTTTTCATTGAAGAAGCAAGATATATAAGCTTATGAAAAAGAGGGAGAGGGCATACTAAACATGAACACAGTGATTATCAGAATAGCAATTGTTTCATATTGGAGGGAATCCAGTATTGGGCAAGAATTATTATATTCTTCCCATTTCATAAGTATATCAAAGACTTTAATTGATCTCAAAGTTAGAAAAGGGTAGAGCCAGCATTTGAATCTAAATAATCTGATTCGAAGTTCAGTGTTCTTTCCGCAAGGCCACTTTTCCTCTACTTCAGGTGCAAGATCTCATAGCAGTCTCCAAAGGCCGCCTATTCCTTCTTTTTCTACTCACTAGTCCATCATCTCTTTTAATCTTTATCTATAGTTTTGTTTTCCATTCTGTTGTAGTGCAACAGACTAGAAAGTGGAAAAGACCCATTGTATACCTAGAAAACAGATTTTAAAGTAGACTGTGAGTGTGCTGTAGGCTTAGTTGTTGGCATGTCTTGAGGAACTATTCATTTTCACAAGTTACAAATCATTTTTTTTTTTACAAGAGAGAACATCTTAAAACCTCTTTACATGCCATGTCCCATTACCAATCTTTTCTATTAAACAACTAGACAATATGAGCATAAATTGTCTCTGTCAGATACTACTGATCTGAGGAGAAACTGGAACATAGGTGACACTGTTACTGACTTATTTGGATCCAACAACACATATCCCTCCATTCACCCTGTTCTTTATGGTAAGTCTTGATCTCATTTCTATCTTCATTACAACTTCTAGAGTCAGCCTAGGCCTGCTATGAGTGATCAAACCATTTCTCTTAATCTCATGGTATGGCATTCTGATATCTTTTAACCAGGTACTCATTCCTCCCAATTGAGACTTAATTCTGACTTGGTCCCTGAAATACACCAAAGCACATTATTCTTAGAGGCCGAGCCAACACTAACATGACTCAGATGAACTCAGTGGGGTGGCCAGTAGAATTCCCATTCTCATTTGTGGGCACAGATTTATTTGTTGACTGTTTCTATCACTTTGAGCAAACAAAAGTTTGAGACAGAGATGAATAAAAGCCAAGGTTGAGATAAAAGCCAAACTGAAAGACAAAATTAAGGATTGTAAAACACAATAGTTGATTACTTATTAAGCTCTTTATAGAGTAGCAGACTAACAGAGATATCGTGGAAAATGGGGCTCTGCATGCAGAGGTGTTCCCCTTCAAATATGGATGTTATGAGCATCCAGTTGAAAGGTCGGTTTATTCAAATTTTCCCCTTCTCTAGTCACTTCAAATAATCAGCTGGAGGAAAAAAGGTCCCAGAAAATTTCTTCTACATCCAAGTTTCAAGTCCTTGTTTATAATTCATCACTCTTGCTCTTTGGCCCCCTTTATGTACATCCTATCTTAGCTTGTTGAAAATTCACTAATCCTTGGAGATTTCTCTTTTGAAAGCACTTGGAGTTCTCCTTTGATCTTCCTCTACCTTTCATTCTGATCATCTATGCCACTCTGATTATCTGCATTGCTGCCTACTTTTCATCTGTGAAAACCCTGATCAAACTCTAAGTACAGTTGGTCCTTGAACAACATGGGTTTGAACTGCACAGGTCTGCTTATAGATTTTTTTACAGTACAATACTATAAATGTATTTTCCTTATGATTTTCTTAATAACCTTTTCTCTAGTTTATTGTAAGAATACAGTATATAATACATGTAATGTACAAAATATGTGTTAATTGTTTATGTTATCAGTAAGGCTTTCGGTCAACAGTAGGCTATTAGTAAAGCTTTTGGGGAGTCCAATTTATATGTGGAGTTTTGGCTGCATGGGGGGTTGGTGCTGGTACCTCTAACCCCTATGTTGTTCAAGGGTCAGCTGTATTTCAGGATGTTTTTTCAGAAAAGAGAAATGAGACATGACAGGGGCCATGCACATAATGGGTGTACAAAGAATGCCAAAAGAACTTGAGGAGTGACCCCAAGTAAAAAAGAACTGAGAAAGGACACACTACTTCTGCATTGGCAGAGTTTCGAATGATCAACATTTTTTTTGACATAAGCAGCAGTAGACAATCCTGATGGAAGAATTAGATTAATTTATTCACCTATCAGAAGGCATAGACTGTGAAATTACTCTTCCACAGAAACAAAAGTACTGTGATTTGATATCTTCCCAGCCCTTTCACATGTTACCTTACTTAATCCTAACAATTCTGTTAGGTGTAACTATTTCTGTTTTACAAAAGAAACAAAAGCTAAGAGTTAAACTGCTTTCTCAGATTTGTCTAGTGGGGAATAGCAGGCAGGAAGCATACAGCCAGATTTACAATAAATGTAATATAGATACAGTGCTTCTTTCCCTGAACCATGGCTGCCTTTCCAGAATTGGTAAAGCAGGTAAGAGGCAGCCATTTTAGCAGAGTGAGAAATAATCCTGTAGGAACACAGAATATGGCATATAGTACGTTAGGAAGGGCCTTTTTCATAAGGTGAAATTTTAAAAGCTATCAAGGGAAGCAGTATATCTGACTGCTAAAAGATGAGAGGGTAATTACAGACTGATACAAATTGTATTTGCTGTTTTTTTACTGAGCTATCAGAGCTCTGTAAATCATAGAATTTGAAAGTCAGTGGTTTTCAAGGGATGAGGTGTCTAACACTGACTTTTTAAAAATTTTTATTTTTTAAAATTTAAATTCAATTAATTAACATATTATGTATTATTTGTTTCAGGGGTACAGGTCTATGATTCGTCAGTCTTATATAATACCCAGTGTACATTACAACACATACCTTCCCCAAAGTCCATTAACCAGTTACCCCATCCCTCTACCCTCCTCCCCTCCAGCAACCCTCAGTTTGTTTCCTATAATTAAGAGTCTTGGGCGCCTGGGCGGCTCAGTTGGTTAAGTGACTGCCTTCGGCTCAGGTCATGATCCTGGAGTCCCGGGATCGAGTCCCGCATCGGGCTCCCTGCTCGGCGGGGAGTCTGCTTCTCCCTCTGACCCTCCTCCCTCTCATGCTCTCTGTCTCTCATTCTCTCTCTCTCAAATAAATAAAGAAAATCTTAAAAAAAAAAAAAGAGTCTCTTGTGTTTGTTTCCCTCTCTGGTTTCGTCTTGTTTCATTTATTCCTCTCTTCCCCTATGATCCTCTGCCTTGTTTCTTAAATTCTATGTATCACTGAGATCATAAGGGAATTGTCTTTCTCTGATTGACTTATTTCACTTAGCATAATACCCTCCACTTCCATCCATGTTGTTGCAAATGGCAAGATTTCATTTTTTTTTAAGGCTGTGTAATATTACATTGTGTGTGTGTGTGTGTGTGTGTGTGTGTACCACATCTTTATCCATTCATCTGTCGATGGACATCTGGGTTGTTTCCATCGTTTGGCTATTGTGGACATTGCTGCTATAAACATTGGGGTGCAGGTGCCCCTTCAGATCACTACATTTGTATCTTTGGGGTAAATATACAGTAGTGCAATTGCTGGGTCATAGGGTAGCTCTATTTTTAACATCTTGTGGAACTTCCATACAGCCACTCCACATACAGAGTGGCTATACCAGCTTGCATTTCCACCAACAGTGTAGAAGGGTTCCCCTCTCTCTGCTTCTGCACCAACATCGGTTGTTTCCTGACTTCTTAATTTTAGTCATTCTGACTGGTGTGAGGTGGTATAGCACTGACTTTTTTTTTATTCTTATGTTAATCCCCATACATTACATCATTAGTTTTAGATGAAGTGTTCCATGATTCATTGTTTGTGCATATCACCCAGTGCTCCATGCAAATGTGCCCTCCTCAATACCCACCACCAGGCTAACCCATCCTCCCACCCCCCTCCCCTCTAGAACCCTGTTTGTTTTTCAGAGTCC
>NW_023270513.1:4328771-4625144 GCF_011800145.1 Mirounga leonina | reverse complement strand
AAAAAGGGATTGATAAGATGTTGGTTGAAAAAGGGAAAAAGAAAAATTCAAAAAGAAATAAAAAGACAAAAAGACAGTTTAAAAAATTAACTTTAAAAGACTAAAGAATCATGGTAAAAAAGCCTTGAATTCTATGTGCAGTATTCCCCTAGCGCTGGAGTTCTGCCGTTCTCATTGATCGGTGAACTTGGTCTTGGCTGGCTGTTCTCGCTGATCTTCTGGGGAGGGGCCTGTTGCCGTGGTTTCCAAATGTCTCTGCCGGAGGCGGAATTGCCCCGCCCTTGCCCCCTCCCGGCTAAGTCATCTGCTCGGGTTTCCTCTCCGGGGCTTTTGTTCCCTGCGAGCTTTCCGTACAGCTTTGGAGGCAGAGAGTGAAAATGGCGGCCTCCCAATCTCCGCCCAGGAGGAGCCAAGAACTCGGGGCCCCGCTCCTCAGTGAGCCCCCAGAGGAAAGCCGTCAGTCACTCCCGTCTCCCCGGTCTCCGGCCGCACTCCGTGCTCACCCGGCCTGTGACCGCGCGTTTCTATCTCTGGCACCCGACCCCGGGTGGAGTCTCCAAACCCAGCAGATCCCTGCGGTGCACTCCCGCGCGGCTCCTCCCGGGGGAGGAAGGGGAGTCTCCCCGGATCTGCCGCTTGTTGGGTCCCTGCTGGAGGAGCAGGGGCCCGGCTGTGCCGCGGATCCCGGTTTATGGCAACCCCGAGCTGAGGGCCCGCGCCTGGGCTCCGCCTCTGCAGCCGGCTTCCCTGCTCTGTTACCTGGGAGCTCTGCCACACTCAGGCACCCCCGGTCTTTCTGTGACCCCGAGGGTCCTGAGACCACACTGTCCCGGAGGGTTCCACCCCCCGCTTAGCCACCAGAGTGACGTCCCTCGGCGGATCAGACTTTTAAAAGTTCCGATTTTGTGCTCCGTGGCTCTATCACTTGCCAGAAGCGGCCGACGGAGGCCCCTCCCCCGCCGTCTATCCTCCCAAATATCGCCTCGGATTCACTTCTCCGTACGTCCTACCTTCCAGTAAATGGTCGCTTTTCTGTTCAGAGTTGTCGGTATTCCTTTCTTCGATCTCCTGTTGGGTTTGTAGGTGTTCAGAATGGTTTGATCCCTATCCAGCTGAATTCCTGAGAGGAGAGGAAATCCAGGTCTCTTACTCCTCCGCCATCTTGCTCCGCCCCTAGCACTGACTTTTAAGGACAGATCTGCAGAGCTGAGGATGGTGTCCTCATGCCCTTAAGTGGAGAAGCAAGGACCCTCTGTTCTATTCTTAGCTGCTGGGAATGCCAGTTTGAGCCTTCCAATTTTTGCCAGTATCCCACCCCAATTAGCATCTCTAAATAGTGTGTCTGTATTAATTCTTACTCTTAATTCTTCTCATCTATCCAGAGGAAGACAGAAATACTTTTTCTGAGTGTCATATCTCCCATGCCTCTCTTAAAGCAATTTTGGAATATACATCAAGAGCTATAAAGACTTCATATCCTTTCACCTAATAATTTATAGGAATCTTTCTGAAGGAAATGACCAGATTCAGGTGAAGATTTATGCATAAAAATGCTCATGAAGTCATTATTTGTAATAGTAAAACCCTGAAAACAGACTAAAGACCAAACAGTGGGAAGTTAGGGCATATTCAAACATTGTATTTCTATATCACCATAATTTAGTTTCAAAGACTACACATTAATATGGGAAAATATGAAACTGTAAAAGCAGCATACAATATGCAATCTAATTAAAACTTTTAAAAAATGCATTTACACATACACATAAAAATTTTATGTTGTAACATTTAAAACATTAGAATGGTTGTAGATGGTGGGTTATGGGAAACTTTTATTTTCTTCTTCATACTTATATTTTCTAGTGGAAGCCAATATTTTTATAATAAGGAAAAAATGATCTTAATGGCCATACTTTTCATCCATCAAACCATAATACAGGTCCTAGTAAAGTAAAAACTTAGTTCTGGTTGTAGAATCTAAACATATTGAGTCTAACCTATTTTTAAAAAATGTTTTATTTGAGTATAGTTGACACACAATGTTAGTTTCAGGTGTACAACATACTGATTCAACTTCTTTATATGTTATGCTATGCTTACCACAAGTGTATCTACCATCTGTCACCATACAATGCTATTACAATATTATTGACTATGTTCCCTATGTTGTGCCTTTTATTCTAGTGACTTGTTCATTCCATAACTGGAAGCCTATATCTCCCATTCTTCACTCATTTTGCCCACTCCCCCAAACCCCTTCCCTCTGTCAACCATCAGTTTGTTCTCTGTATTTATAGGTCTGATTATTTTTATTTATTCATTTTTTTTTGATTCTACATATGAGTGAAATAGTATTAACCTAATTTTTGTATTTTTTACAGAAGGGAAAAATAATAAATAGCCTAATTTTGAAATGTCTAAATTTTATTTTTTATTTACTTAAAAGATTTTACTTATTTGTCAGAGAGAGAGAAAGAGAGCACAAGCCCAGGGAGCAGCAGGCAGAGGGAGAGGGAAAAGCAGGCTCCCTACTGAGCAAGGAGCCTGATGAGTGACTCGATCCCAGGGTCCCCGGATCATGACCTTAGTCAAGGGTAGATGCTTAACTGACTGAGCCACTCAGGCATCCCCTAAATTTTCTTTTTGATCAATATCATCTTGGTTCAACATATTGTGAAAAAAGAGAAACTTATACTAGTCCTATGTAAATTAACAAAACATAGGATAGGTTTTACAGATTCCTACCTAGAATTCTTACCATGGTAGTGTCACCTTGGGCAGTATTACCCTTGGGAGATAACAAGGTAGGTGCTGCTTTGGATGTTTGACCAAACCTTTGTTGAAAAGCTATAAAGCAAAGATTAGTTCTGAAGTAATGTTTATCCTCCCTGCTTGTGGCTTGTTTCACTAGGTGGTCTTTGATGCCACTATTCTATTTGGAAGCCTGACCAGTTTCATAAACACTATCCATTTATCATACACAGACCTTCAAAGGCATAACAATTTGAAATACAATGTTATAGAATCATCTCATGGAAACTTAAAATGTCAGAATTAAATGAGGCTTTAGAGATCATCTAGCTCAGGAATTATGAAATCAGTAGGGCATTTGTTAAGAAAACAGTTCCCCTCCACCAAAAAAACTAACACCACCAAAAGCCCAAACAGCTCTCCCCACCCCCCCAAAAAATTTTTTAAAAAGAGTATATGGAACTATCATTTTTTCTCAATTTTGAAAGAGGCATGGGTTCAAGAAATATTTTGCTTTCTTTTTATCTGTATCATAACATAACCTGAGTTTTAGTGAGACAAGAGAAAATAGTAATGACCATGGCAAAACAAAGAGTAAATGCTCCCTCCAAAAGGGGCTGGCAGCTACTCAGCTCTAGCTAATTGTTCACATATGAAATTTATACGCAAACAATGAATCATGGAACACTACATCAAAAACTAATGATGTAATGTATGGTGATTAACATAATAAAAAAAACAAACAAAAAAATAAGAAATTTCTCAAAAGAAGCCAGAAATCTGGATTTCTATGTGAAATCTCTTAATTTTAATTGCTGGCAACTAATTCAAAATGTGTGAAAAAAAATTCTGCAAGTCAAGAAGACATGTCTGTTGGAGGAGTGGCTGTATCTTAGTTTGCAACCTTGCTCTAACTCAACCTACCTGGGGATGATGTATAAAATCAAGCTGAGTGTCCTGATTTTTGCTAGAAGTCACTCAGGCAACAGAACAGAGATCACAATTCAGATTTATGGTAATTATAGATGGAGAATTCTAGTATTCCCCAGATAATTTCCTACATTTAGGTAGGTAAATATCCTATACTGTGTTAAATATTATTTAATGACAGATATAAAGGCATGTGGCTTCAGCCCCCAAATTAGAAAATGTAATGTAAAAGTATTTTCCACATAGCACATCCTACTCCACACCTAAATAATTATCAATAAAAAGTATAGATTTTGCTCATCCATAAAGTTTCAAAAAATAATTTTAAAACAAAACATGAAACTTCCCCATAGGTTTAAGTCTGTCATCTCTGCTTTAACAGTTCAAAATTTAAAGTCTTTAAAAAATACTCAGTATAATTATCAAAGAAGATGGGAAACATTGTTTTTCTTATGTTACATTTTCCTGCTTTGCTGAATTTGCAAAAGTTTGGCATAATTTAAAAAAATCTAATATTGCATGCTAATCAGCTTGAGTAGTAAATCAAGTAGAAGATGTTAACACTTGAATTCTTTTAATAACAAACTGTTAACAAGAGAGTCAAAACTTTTGCCAAGTAGCTTCACATTTCAACATTTCTTTCACTAAAAAACTATGCTTATTAAGGTGGAATGCCACTTGACTTTACTTTTAATTTTATAGTTCACAGGCAGGCATGCAAAGTAGTTTAGAAACAAATTCCTACTTAGGCAAATACCAAACAATGGGCACCACAAAGGCCCCCAAAGCTAATACATAGCATGAATTATAGGATCAGGTACAATACTAGCAAATGAACAAAGAGGCAATATGCAAAATACAATTTTTTAAAGGAAGCCTTAAGTAACTACCTTAGAATGATGAGAAGGAAGAAAGGAAGATGCACCAAAGAACACACAATTCATTAACATAGATTTGCACTTTATTGTAATTTTGCATCCTGAGATAATAAAATTTTATATCTGACAAGTGAACAACAGAAGCAGCAGTGAAAGTTTCAGAGAGGCAGGTGTCCTTCATTTTGGCACAGCTGTATATAGGTTGAGTTCTTTCAGGGGAGTCACTCTCAAACTTGGGAGAAAAATAAATTCATTCCACAGGCTATGTAACAATACAAGATGCACGAATGTTCTTGGTTTGAATGGACATATCCACTTTTATTCTTTTCTGGTAAAGCTGTCCCAATAGGAATCCTCTGCCAAAAAGTAGAAATCCTAGGCTTTTCAAACAGGTGTTTTGATCAATGCCCATTTTCCAGCTACAAGCATTTCCTGTTTTTGCAGCTGAGATTCGTATTTGTATGTGGTTAGTCATGGAGGGCAAACTAGCTTGTAGATTATATAATTTCAGACATTTGTAACTTGTTCAAAGTTCAGGCATTAAAATAATTTTATAGTATCTGCTTACTAGAAAAATGGAAAATTAAGAAAATTAAGCCAAGATAAAAGCAACAAAATAAGCAGGAATAAAAGAGACATTTGAGAAATTATTGCCTAGACTCATAATGAGTTTATACACAGAACTACTTTAAGACTCAGAAGTTGATATTTACTCCAATGCTAGAACATATAACACTTTCCACATTTGCAATCCTATGTGTGTATATGTAATTTACAAATACACACTCAAATAAATTAACTCAGTTATCCTGAAACAGAAGAGAACAGAAGGCAAATTCTAACCTGAAGTTATATAGCCCAACCTAGCCAAAACACAGACACACACACAGACACAGACACAGACACACACACACACACACACACAGTCTGGCATTTCATTATTTACGGACTGGGTAAGTAACTTGTGGAGAAGGTCAAATAATCTTAGTTCCTTTTTAAAAGTGGCTTCCAACATTTTCACCATAAGGATCCCTTTATTATTCCTTTTCCATGTTTTAAAGAATTTTATTTACTAAACTGCATGTGATAATAGGCTTTTTCATTCTTTTATTAATCAAAAGCAGAACTGTCATTCACAACTTCTGATCAGTGTGTGATAACCAGTGTTATGTTAGGCAGGATTGAAAAAATATCAACAAAATGCATGGAAATTCAATGTCTTAGTTGGTTTATGTGGCAGGAACGTGGGTAAATGTATGATTTCTAGTATATGTTTTGAAATATTAAAAACAGGTTCAAGGATGCCCCCACTGCTATCTTTATCTGTCCCAAGTCGGGAACCACTGGTTTACATCCACCTGCTTTTCCTCCCTAAGTCAAGTATTAACATAACACAATTACTCATGTTAACATATAGGGCATTAATAACAAAATTTACTACAGATAAAATAGATTAAATACAACACTCATTCTGTAGGGTTTGAAAAAGAAAACATAACAACATAGACTTAAAGGAATCTATTTAGAAATTACAAAATTATGATATCCAGTATATCTTTCAGTCAACTTCAAAAGCACATTAATATATGAAAAAAATCCTCAATTCCCCTGTGAGGTAGGTCCAGATTATTGTCCCCACTTCCACAATGAGGACATGAGGTACAGAGGAATTAAGCAGCAGAGCTAAGAATTAAACCAGAAGTGATTTGGGTTTGAATTCCATACCACTTTTCTTTCCATCTAATATCAATTTTTTCCAACAGATCTTTTGAGGATATGGAACCTAGTAAGACACTGAAGCAGATATTGGATAGGATATGAAAACTTTTCACATCAATGTCAAAGTGGGTCCTCCCATATCTCCATTGTTGTCACAGTTATAATTCTTGCCTCGATACCAAATGCATAGTCAGATTCCACATATGCAAAGCCCACAGATCTTAGCCTTTAGTTCCTAGGGAAACTAAATTTATTTTTATTACCATAGAGGGGCTGAGGTCTAGCAGGTATCAGGTTCTTTGAGTCTGTGTGACATGAACACACATCAGCTAGGAGCCAGTTGGCAAATCAAACATTTACTGTGTGCAAGGCACTGTGAGAATTTCCACCAAGGGTAGTAGATCTGAGAAAAATCATTCTGGGATTCTGTAGACTAAAAATTTCCTAAGGATTCCTAGAATCACAGAATGTTAGTTTATCTCTAATTTTCTGTCCAGCCCTAGGTTCAACCCCATGATTTTACAGATGAAGAGACTGACATGTAATTTAAGTGGCTTGCCCAAAACCCATAATATTAGATCATTTCCTCATATAGTAAGAATTTGACAAAGTCCACAGGAAATGGAATATATTCTCAGGTTGCCATCATCAAAATGAAAAGCCGGCTCAGAATCAAAAAAGAGAAATTTGGGGCAAGATAAGGATATACATATCCTTTCTTTTTTTAGTCTCCATGTTACATGAACAAGTATTATTAATAAAATCTATTCCTTTTCTACGGAAAATTTCCCAATAGTTCACCATTTAAAGGAACCCAAACAATTGGACAACTGTTGCAAAATGAATTTTTTAAAGCAGAATTTTATAGGCATAAAGAGGACTTCAGTGAATTTAGGCATGTTATAATCAAATTAGCAAAATACATTTCCATATGTGAAACTGCTCCAATTAAACGAGTGTATATAATTTCTATATCAACATAGTTAATTCTGGTCAACATAGTTAATTCTGATGACATGTTTGGGGCTTTATGTTCAAGTAGTGAGGTTTGATTTTAAGTGGTGGCTTATTTGTAAACAAAATTAAAATGCTAATAATTTTTGAAAGCTCTAATACATTTGGAAAAACCCTATTTGTTCTCAGCCTTAAAAATATTATGAACACGTAACTTCATTCAAATTATGAAAAAATAAGAATACATTAAAATGGTAGAGTGCTAAATGTTAACACAGATTAATTGATCACGTATTAGTGTTTATAGATCATAATAATATAAATAGTATGTACATTAAATACTTAAGTGGGTTTTGGTAGGGCTTCAATCAAAGACCATTGTTCTTCCAGAACCATGTTAAATTACATATTCACTAGCATTAGAATTATACCAGTTTTGTAAGTGATAGTCCTGTTCTGTAATATTTTATCACTAACATATATGATTGGGGGAAAACAAGGAAACAGTCTTTAAATAATAAATAGAAGAAATATAATATGCTAATGAAATAAATGAAATATTCTTATACTTGAAAAGGATAGTTTTAAATCTAATGATCTGTCAGTTCATCCATTCTGTTTCCTTCAACATAAAATGTTATCTTTGTTCAAAAAAGACAAGGCACTTCTCCATCTACTTCTAATGTTTGACTACAATGATCTCTTTCTTAAATTAATATCGTGGGTAGGAGGGAACAAAAAGTAGTCGAAAAAGGTTAGGCCTTAATTTCATTTTATACATAATTTAGGTGTTTAAAGGGGCACTGGGGATGGACATGTGTAATGGAAGGTTAGAGAAGGAACAGTTTTAACTTGTAACTTCAAAGCTTTGTGAGATTTATACACTTTGGCAAATACATGTTATTTTCTCTGGAACCTACCACAGCAGGTTTCATAAAAGAATATCATGTAACAAAGAAATTCACAATTAGTTTCTTCAACCTAAAAACAGCTTTCATAAAAATATTCTACTAACTTGATAGAAATATCCAAGTATGTTCTATCCTAAGGATAAAAGAAAAAAAGGTCAATGGGGGAGGAATTAATGACCACACAGTGTGCTTTGTCATTTCATCATTCACTGCTGCCAATTTCACTGAAAACATCCCCTCCAAAGCACTCCAGAATACCCAACTGCTAAATAGCCCCTTACATAGGAAAATAGTTTGAAAAAGCAGTCATATAAGAAAGAAAAAGGAAAACTGGGTATTATCTGAGTGGTTCAAGAAAATAAGATGAGTCAACCAGCATAATGAACAATAAAATAATAAATTTAAAAGCAATTAGAGTAGGCTTTTAAATTAAGTTTACAAATGCTGGCAAATTATTTTTATGACAAATACTACTGTAACTTAAGTTATATTCTGTCACCTTCAGATACACACTATTTTTGTCTCAATATTTGTTTCATGGAAACAATTCACCACTTCTTGCTGTTCTTTGAGCAAAACCAAGTGTGATTTATACATGGCAGAAAAAGTTACAATGAACAAATTCTAAATACACATGGCCAAATTCTAAATATACAGAAAAAGATGAGATTTTAAGGACTGACACTTAAAATTGTTCTATCACTGCTAATTAGAAATTTTGTATTATTCTGGAAATCAATTTTGGTATTAAACAGTCACAGTTTGAAGCATAAACCTGATGATATTAGCTGGAGCATAAACCACAGATACAATTTTTCCCTGACCTTAGCTATAAAACAAGACATTTGGTATGCATTTTCAGAGGTTTCCACCTTGTCTATAAAAATACATATTTAATTTTGCAGCAGACAGACAAATGGTATTTGCAGGCACACATATTAAAAGTTAGAGATTCCGGGTGGCTTGGTGGCATGGGGGTAATGGGACTCTACAGAGGGAGGTGGAAAAGTGTGCAAACAATTATAGTCATATATCAAATAGTGTCTCTTTTTTCCCTCTTCTTTTACTTGTCCAGGACTATGGATTTCAAATTCGGCATAAATTTTAAAAGTGACTTTTAAAATACTGGACTTTGTATGAAGAAATGACTATTCTCTTCACTGGGATAAATGTTTATCTAAAAAATTTTTTACTAAAAGTAGTAAGAGTAAGATGACAAATAGGATATTATTGAGTCTCAGATTCTTTTAATTTATTTTTAGCAATAGGAATTACAAATTATGCCTATATACAGGCATACATTTGCAGTTGAATTAACACAACATAAAGCTTTATAATTATGTTAAAAATTCAAACTAAGTGTGGTATTCTCACTCATCTTGTGAAGAGAAAAAGAAAAAAATAGGTACATATAAATGAAACGGCTACATGTGTGGGGAATTTCTAAACTAAAATACTTTAGTCTAAGTACTTGTCTGTCTAAGTACTTGTCTTTCTTCATTAATAATATCCAAATACGTAAAAAAGATTCTCAAAAAATAAAGAATATTTTTTATCAATTATGAACCAGCCACTATATATTCTTTAGGTACAGCTTCTCAATTAGCTCTCTCTCTTTCCCAGAGCAGAATATCAGAACTCCAAAAAGGGATTAGCAGTGGCTTTCATGAGGATCTAGACACCTCCCCAGATATGTGAAATCTTCAAACACTCCTTAAAGATCATAATTGTGTGTATTTTCAAATGAGGGAAAGGATACATAAAGGGAAATAAATAAGGACAGTGAAGCTGTGAAATGTGTCGGATGTCAAATGAATTTTTTGGAGGGTGGGAGTGGAGGACAACATGGGAATTACTGAATTAAATGAAAAACTAAGGTTCTTGGTTTCAGGTGCAATGCAGAATATCTCAGACAATGATTTCAATTTTAATCCACTCATTACAAAGGGCAATCCTGCCCTCCACCTGAAATTTTTAACAAACTCATTATGGCTCTGCCATAAAATAGCATGTTAACAGTCTATACATTCAAAAGGATGCTTGCAAACTTCATTCATATTAAAATCTATGCAGATTTGTTGGCAATACAGTAAGAGTAATATTACATTCTGTAAACCATGGCATATCACATTTTATGTTATGCAAAGAGACAATATTTACAAGTCTTTTAAGAGTTTAAATATTTTATCCACTAACATAAGTGATAATTTAGCAAAGTGCAGGACAAAACCAGTGCTATTAATTGCATGTCCTTTAAAAGCAAGTAAGAGTAAAACCATTTCTAAAAGCTACCAAAAGCTTATTTACTTATATCCAGGAAGGGATTACAGAGCATTAAGTAGCCTAGAAAAATGATGCATATTTAGAAACAGTGAGTATGAAAATAATAAGGCAGCATGCTCAGAACAAAATTTTGTTTTTGTTTTTTAAACACCGGCACTGATGTTTTATCTTTAGTGGCAACTATATATATACATATACGTCTCTGTGTGTGTATTTATTTAAAAATTGAGAGTGCAAAACACAAGCCTCATTTAACAAAAAGATGTGCAAAGTTTCTTCTTAAACCAACACAAATAAAAGAGTAAGGAGAATATTCTAAAGAATAATAATAAGAAATAAAGAATAAGTTGAACACAGCAAAGGAGACCATCTTCATTCCAAAATCATCTACAAGGCACTAAGGGTAGGAAATGACAAGTAACACAGAAGTGACTGAATAAAATTCCTCAGTCAGGTCGGAATATGGGATATTTTGGTAAGAATTCTATTAGTATTACCTGTAAAATAAAAACAAACAAGAATATATTGACAAAATAATTTTCATTTACTAGAACATATATAACCCAGAAAGTCTATGATCATTTTTCACAGGACTCTACTTTGGTCCTCTAGTATTAAGTAAGTGAAATATATAAAACAGTTACAAAGAGAATTTACTACAAGTTATCATTAGATTGGCAATTAAATCAAATTGGCAAACATAACTACTTATTGTAGCTAACAGTTTCTATGACCTAATTTATAATAATTATTTGTTTAGGTGCAGAAAAGCAAGCCCTCTTACATTATTATCTCCCTCTACACCCCTTCTCCCCTGCCCCCTTTTTTTTTTGACAAAGTAGAAGGCATTAAAACTGTGTTATATAGATTAGAAAAAATACCTTTATCTATATATTTTTCAGTTAAAGCAGCTGATATTGGTTATTACTATCTTTTACAAGTTATTTATAAAAAATAATGAAACATCCAAATGAACTGATTAAAACATTTTAATTAAAGACTGGAAATATAATAATAAAAACCTAAGATATTTACAAACTTATACAAATTTATATACTAAATTTATATTTAATATTTTATTTATAAATTTAATATGTAAATTTATAATATATTTATAATAAATTTATAATACTTTATATAAGGTTTTATCTATAGTGGATTTTAGATTTGTGGTCATTTGCACATTCTTTCCCCCTAGCTATTCAAAGTGGAGAAAAATAACATAATAATCCTTATTTATGATATAGAAATGGAATGTTTATATAGTAAATCTATATATGTCAGCAATTTCAAGCTTAGATAAATTTCATATTCTTTTGAATGTTTATGATGCTGAAGTTATCACATTGGTTATATGTAAATTTGTGTTTTGTGATTAAGACTGCATAGCTTTCAGTAAAAAAAAAAAAATAGAGCCTATCATTTCTTTATTGAAAATTAAGTGTTAGCTAAGACAAAAAGCCAGGAACATGAATTCAGAATTCAATTCCTATTTTATGCAAGTTTTGTCAAGATCACATTTAGAAATATTTTGTTCAACAGCAGCTGTGCTCATTACCATATGTGCTGGTCTGCACCTATGTGAAAAGAAGATTAAGGTTGTGCAGTTTTCATTGCAGCATACTAGCTGAGATTTTTCTCAGATCTAAGTAATTACTAGCTTTCAAGATATTTTATATTGGCTACAAATCTAAGGAAGATGGAAGGAAACCTCTATGTTCCAAAACTGACAGAAGTTTAGGCTGAGGAGAAAAAAAACTGAGAAAGAACTGACAAATGATAAGCATAGTAAAATATAACATTTAGAATGGAATCCAAAGAAAGTAACTAAAAACAACTGCATACTTACATACTCCATCATATTGCTAGTTTCGCATTTCCTTTTAGTCAACTTCCAGTGCAAAGCGAGCTAAGAAAGTACAGTTAGGAATTTCGATATCAATTTATATTAATTATTACCTATAACATTTGAATAAATCACCGAGAACCATCCAGGAATAAGCATAAGACACATAAAATAGCGTTTAAAAGTAACTTGTAAAGAATATACATTAAAATTGAATATTCTCTAATCCATTCTTTCATGGCCTGAAAAATTCCCATTTTTTTAAATTTAATAATGCAAATATATAAGTGGGGAACTTATTTGCTTAAACTTTCTTACCTTGTGATATAATCTGTTATTTTCCCATTCTAATAACTTCTGAATTGATCTTCTGGTCTAAGAGGAAGAATCAAGACTTTGTTACAAGATGAAGAACTTTGTAAACTATGTGTATATTTTTCTGCTTGTTTGTAAAATCCAATTATTTTCTCTTCTTGTTTTTCCATTAGAAATCAGACAAAAAGCAATGTAACTGACAGAAACTGCGAAAAGAAGAGTAGTATTTTGAGCAATTATTATACTGTTATTATAAGATCTCTCTTTCTCCCTCTTCACACACCCACATCCATGTATATGGGATTTTAATATATGCTTTTCAAAATGAAATATGTACAAATTGTTCTGTGTTGTGAGTCCGTGCACTGGACTACTGTGAAATCATTACCGATACAGCTAGTAGTCCACTTATGGACCTAATCTTGACTTTCACATGTCTTTTCATAGGGTTACTTTTTCAATATACATGTAATATGCTAAGTTAATCTGAGTCCTCACAGGAAGTCTTCCTATAAGAGCTCCTAGCACAAATGCCTGGCATATAGTACCCAAGGTCTACAAGTTGAATAAAGCAAGCCAACATACATCAGAATTTCCACTGAGAAGAACATGTTAAAAACAGCTAGTCAGAAAACTTTATTTAGAGGAAAAAAATATAAATGAGAAGCAGCACTGTCCTAAACAAGGGGACAGAGACTGAATCTCTCTATTTTGTAGGGAGGAAGAAAAGGTTGCAAAACTTTCAAAAAATTAAAGTAAAAGATAACTATGCATTTTCAACTCTTATTTGGAAGAGTTTTATTAGGCTTCTGATAAAGAAGGCACTGTTAAATTTTAAAATTACTCCTCAAAATTGAATGATTTACCAACCCGTATCTGAAATGATTTCCAAAGCACCAACATAAGAAACTATTCTATTTGTTTAACTATGTTAGTTAACAATCAATGGCAATTGTATTCAGTTCATTCACAGTGGGCCAGAAAACAACAACAATGCCAGCTAGAGTATCCCGTGTGGTTACTGTACTTGATAGAATCTCTAAACAAAATCAGATGGGTAACAAAGAGACTGAATTAGTAATTATAAATCTTTTCCCAAAGAAAAACTCAGGCCCAGATGGTTTCAATAATGAGATCTACCAAACAGTTAAAGAAGAAATAATACCATTAATATAAACACAAACTCAACAAAATACTAGCAAACTGAATCCAACAACATATGAAAAAGATTATACATCATGACCAAGTGTAATTTATCCGAGGAACACAAAAATAAATTGCTGCAATACATCATATTAATAGAATAAAGGACAAAAATGATGTGATCATCTTAATAGATTTAGAAAAAAGCCTTGGACAAAACCCAATATCCATTCATGATAAAAATCCTTAAAAAACTAGGAATATATGTGAACTTCCTCAACCTGATAAAGGGCATCTATGAAAAAACTACAGCTAATACACCTAATGAAGAAAGACTGTTTTCCTCTTAAGATCAGGAAAAAGACAAGAATGTCTCCTTCCACTACTTTTATTCAACATTGTACTGGAAAGAATAGTGTGGGCAATTAGACAAAAATAAGAACTAAAAGGCATCCAGCTTGGAAATGAAAAAATGAAACTGTCTTCATTTGCAGACATGATCATGCATAGAGAAAACCCTAAGGAATCTGAAACCATGCTCCATAGGGTTAATGAAGCTAAAACTGTCACCCGCAAGACCCTCACTGACTATCCCTTCTTCACAAGAATGTTAGCCTTATCTTTTAGAGGCAAACAACAGGAAGAGCTCAGGTAGGCTTAGAGCAGTTTGAGCTTGACTACGGACTCACCCCTATGCAGATGGACCATGGAGTGTCTGACAGTAACTTCTACCTCATTATAATATCTGCCCAAGGAGGAATACAAACCTCATTAGCATAACATACAATGCATGTACAGGCATATTTCCTAAATATGTGTATATGACCTTACACCTCTACATGCAGTGACAAATCCCTCCCCCCTTTTCCGAATATTCATCCTATCCCTAAATAAAAGAAATCTATTTACCCCCACTCAGGTGTCATAGCTTTGGAAGTTATGCCCCATGATTTCCTTATTTGTTGAAGTAAAGTTTTGTGTGACAACTCCACCTGATGTAGTCTCTATCTGTAATTTACCAAGGAGTGAACTCACTTTAGTTATTAGGTTACAAATCCACTAAAACATTACTAGAATAAGTTCAGCAAGTTTGCAGGAAACAAGATTTTGATAGGTAGAATTCTGGCTCCCATGATCCTCACCTCCTGGAGTTACACCTATGAATATGTTACATTATGTTGCAAAAGGGATGTTGCAGATGTAATTAAAGTTACTAATTATTTGGCTTTAAAATAGGGGGAGATTATCCTGGATTGCTTTGGTGGACCCAATGTAATCTCAAGGGCCCTTAAAAGTAGAGAACATTTTCTGGCAGATGGAAGGACAGTCAGAGGGATCTGAAGCAAAAGAAGAACTCAAACCACCATTGCTAGCTTTAAGACAGAAAGGGCCACATAGAAAGTATAAGAAAGAAATGATTTCTGCAAAAATCTGAGGGAGTTTGGAAGCAAATTCTTTCCCAGAATCTCTAGAAAGGAATACAGACAGCCCTGCCAGCACCTTGATTTTGGCCTTGTGAGATCCTAATATGAGAACCCAATTGAGCCATGCTCAGACTTCTCACTGTGAAATAATAAAAGTTATTGTTTTAAACCATTAAGTTTGTTACACTAGATAGAAAAATAATATGAGGCTCAACCCATAAAAAATCAATTGTATTTGTATACACTAGTAATGAACAATCTGAAAATGAGAGTAACAGACCATTTACAATAGAATTAAAATATTTAGAAATAAATTTAACAAAAGTATAGACTTGTAAATTGAAAACTAAAAAAAAAAAAACTGCTAAAATACATTAAAGAAGAGGTAAATAAATGGAGAGAGATCCTATGTTCATTAATCAGAAGACTCATGAAATAGTATTCACAACAATGGTGCTAGGACAATTGGATATCCAAAAGAAAAATTATGAACTCAGACACCTATCTCACACCATGCACAAAAATTAACTCAAAATGGATCAAAGACCTAACCATAAGAGGTGAAATTTTAAAACAATTATAAGAAAACATAGGAGTAAATCTTTGTGATCTTGAGTTGGGCAAAGCCCTCTTAGATTTGATGCAAAAAGTACAAGCAAGAAAAACTTAAAAGTGATAAATACAGCCTAATCAAAATTAAAAATTTTTGTGTGTCAAAGATACCATTGAGAAAGTGAGAGCCCTTCCAGAATGGCCATGTGAGGACCTTAGGGAAATCTCTTCCTTGTAGAAACAACTATTAAATTGATCAAGTATTAGCAAAGGATACTCAATCAAATGTTCCTGAGATTGATCAAAAGGATTATAACAGATTGAGAAGTATTTATTCAACAAAGTTATGGATAATAGCTAAGAACATTAGGAGGCCTTGGTAATGAAGTTAGGTAATACTCCCACATCTCCATTGCTCTGCCTCGCAGAAGAACTATTTTAACAAGCTTGGGAGCTGTGTGGCAGGTGGTTCCTGATAGCTCCCAGCTCCCTGGAGTGAAACTGCTTTCCTGGGTAAGGGCAGCATCCACTCTCCTACTGCCAACTTCTGCAAAATAGGCAAAACAGTTGGTGAAGGGTGCAGTCCCCCTTTCTGGCACATATCTGTATTGTGGGAAAGCTGATATACTTGGCTTGACAACTGAGTGGCAGTTCCCATCTTCTCAGCTTCCTAGGGCAGACATATTCTGCATTGATTTGACAGATGGTGAATATTAGCAGATCCTACACTCCATGGCTCTGGGCTAAAAAAAAATCCACAGCTAATATCATACTAAATAAGAAAAAAATCATAAATCATAAAATTATACCAAAAACTGAAAGCTTTTCCTCTAAGACAGGAAAAAGACAATGATGCCCACATTTGCCACTTCTATTCAACACACTACTGGAAATTCTAGACAGGTCAGTTAGGCAAGAAAAGCCATAAAAGGTATCTAAATTAAAAAGGAAGAAGTAAAATTATCTCTATTTGCAGGTGATATTATCTCATGTGTAGAAAACCCAAAAGAATGTACAAAAAAATCTGTTAGAGTTAAACAAATTCAGCAGTGTTTCAGGATACAAAATAAACATTCAAAATTCAGTTGCATTTCTACTTTTTAAAAGATTTTATTTATTTATTTGAGAGAGAGAGAGAGAGAGAGAGAATGAGCCAGAGGGAAAGGCAGAGGGAGAGGGAGAACCAGACTCCTTGCTGAGCAGAGAGCCTAATATGGGGCTCGATCCAGGAACCCTGTGATCATGACCCGAGCTGAAGACAGATGCTTAACTGACTGAGTCACCCAGTTGTCCCCCAAATTCAGTTGCATTTCTATATGATAATGGTAAACAATTCAAAAAAGAAATTAAGAAAATAACTGCATTTACAGTAGCACCAAAAAGAGTAAAATACTTAATAATAAACTTAAGCAAAGAGGTGAAAGACGTGTGCACAGAAAACCACAAAGCATTGCTAAAAGAATTTAAAAACCTAGGGGCGCCTGGGTGGCTCAGTCATTAAGCACCTGCCTTCGGCTCAGGTCATGATCCCAGGGTCCTGGGATCGAGCCCCGCATCGGGCTCCCTGCTCTGCGGGAAGCCTGCTTCTCCCTCCCCCACCCCCCCGCTTGAGTTCCCTCTCTTGCTGTGTCTCTCTCTGTCAAATAAATAAATAAAATCTTAAAAAAAAGAATTTAAAAATGTAAATAAATGTAAAGACATCCTGCATTCATGGATTAGAAGACTTAATATTGCTAAGATGACAATATTATCCAAAATGATCTATAGATTCAATGCAATCCTTATCAGAATCCCAGTGACTTTTTTGTAGAAATAGAAAAACATCCTAAAATTCGTATGGAATGAAGAAACCACGATTTAGGCAGCAATCTTGAAAACGAAGAATATGAAGGACTCACATCTCCTGATTTCATAACTTAATACAAAGCAATGGTAACAAAAAAAATGGTGCTGGAATAAAGACAGATATGTAGACCAAAGGAATAGAATAGAGCCCAGAAATAAACTTCTGAATGTATATGGTCAACTGTTTTTCAACAAGAGTGCCAACCATTCAATGGGGAAAAGGAATAGTCTTCAATAAATGCTGCAAGAAAAACTGGATATCCACATGCAAAAGTATTAAGTTGGACCCTAAACCTACACCATATATGAAAATTAACTCAAAATGGATCAAAGAACCAAACAGAAGAGTGAAAACTGTAAAAGTTTGTGAAGAAAACATCGGAGACAATCTTCATGACATTGGATTTTGCAATAATTTCTTGGCCCTTGACACTGAAAGCACAGGCAAAAAAGGGGAAAATAGTTTAATTGGACTTCATAAAAATTAACATCTTTTATGCATCAAATGACACTATCAAGAGAGTGAAAAGATTATCTACAGAATGGAAGAAAATATTTGCAAATAATCAGAATATATAAAAACTCCCCCAACTCAACAACAAATAAACAACTCAGTTGCAAAATGAACAAAGTACCTAATACCAGAAATGGCCAACAGTACATGTAAAAATGCTTAACACAAGTCGTTAGAGAAATGCAAAGCAAAATCACAGATACCACTTCACATCTACTAGAATGGCTATTATCAATAAGATGGAATATAGCTAATGTTGGTGACGATCTGCAGAAATTGGAATCTTTATGCATTACTGATGGGAATGTAAAATGGTGCAGCTCCAGTGGAAAAGTTTGGCAGTTTTTCAAAAAGCTAAACAATTACCATATGTTTACATACTCTATTCCTAGGTATACTTCCCAAAAGAACTGAAAGTTTGGACTTGAACAGATATTTATATGGCAATGTTAAATGCAGTGTTATTCACGATAGACAAAAGGTGGAAAGAATTCAGGTGTCCATCAACTGATGAGTGAATAAACAATGTGGACTATGCATAGAATGGACTGTTATTCAGCCATATAAAGGAATGAAGTTCTAAAACATGCTATGACATGGATGAACCTTGAAGACATTAAGCTAAGAGAAATAGTACCAGGACAAATATGGAATTACGCTATTTACATGAGATACCCTAGGATAGGCAAATTTGTAGACACAGAAAGTAGATTAGAGGTTACCAGGGTCTGAGGGGAAGGGGAATGGGGAATTATTATTTAATGGCTACAGAGTTTCTGTTAAGGTAATGAAAAATTTGGCAATAGGTAATGGTAATGGTTATACAACATTGTGAATGTAGTTAATGCCACTGAATGCTTAAAATGGTAAACTTTATGTTATGTGTATTTTACCACTATAACACATTTTCAGAAAAATCCAGTAAACACAGTAGAGACCAAGAAAGGATATCATTAACTGACCAAAATACAAGGAATTTCTGTATGATATAGATGACCCCACCCTCAAAAAGAAAAACTGAACTTTAAAAAATTATTGCCTGACCGCAGACAGCTTGGTATGAAAGTATAGGAGTCTGAAAAAGAGACAAAGATGAATTTGAAGTAACTTTAAATATGCACAGCAAGGAGGACATATGCACCAAAAAAGGAATTAAGATTCTTACAATAAAGGAATATAATATGCCATGTTATGACCAGAAATAAAAAAAATGAAATTACGATGACAATGGCTCATTAAGTAGAAAACATCTACAAGGAGATAGAAATTATTAAGAAGAACCAAATGGAATTCTGGAGTTGAGGAATACAAAACTGAAATAAAAGAACACAAAGTAGATTTGAACTAGAAGAATGATCAGTGAACTTGAAGACAGATCAAATGATAATATGTAATCTCGGGGCACCTGAGTGGCTCAGTCATTAAGCATCTGCCTTCGGCTCAGGTCATGATCCCAGGGTCCTGGGATCGAGCCCCGCATCAAGCTGCCTGCTCAGCAGGAAGCTTGCTTCTCCCTCTCCCACTCCCTCTGCTTGTGTTCCCTCTCTTGCTGTCTCTATGTCAAATAAATAAATAAAATCTTTAAAAAAAAAGATAATATGTAATCTCAAAGCACAGAAAAAGAGAATGAAGGAAAATGAATACAGCCTCAGAGAAATGTTATACATCATTAAGGGCACCAATATACATATACTGGGAGTACAATAAGAAAAGAGCAAAACAAAAGAAATATTTAATGCAATAATGGTGAAAACTTCTAAATTTAATGAAAAATATTTATCTACATATCTAGGAAGCTCAAGAGCTCCATGTAGGAATAAACCACAAGGAGAGCCATAGCAGATACATAATAGTATAATGTTGAAAAATAGAAAAATTGAAAATCATGAAAGCAGCAAGATGAAATGACTCATTACTTACAAGGAAACTATAGTAAGATAAATAGCTGACTTCTGATTTGAAACAACGTAGGGCAGAAGGCAGTTGGATAACAGATTGAAAATGATGAAAGAAAAAAAGACTGTCAACCAAGAATCCCATATGCATCAAAATTAACTTTAGAAAATCAAGGTAATCCATTTAGGCATGTAAAGGCTTGGAAGTTAACTCTCCTGCCCACATATCAAGAAGAAAAGAAAAAACCGAGAACAACCTGAAACCAACTCCTCTTAGATTCATCAGAAAAGAGAGATCATAAGACTGGAGAGATACACAGATGGATACAAATAAGCACAATTTACCAGGGTAGAAACACAGGAGAGGAAAACTCTGTGGGAACCAGGACTAGGGTAGCAGGACCTGAACTTGATGAATTGCTGGAAGCTCAGTGGGGACAAGTTTGAGAGTTAAAAATTCCAAAGAGGCCCAGTCTTGGGGAAGACCCCCACACTTTGAATTTTATTACCAGGAACCTTATCAGGTTCTCACAGTGATTGGAGAAAAATCTCTTCAGCCTTCCAGTAGGGAAAGGGAAAGAACAGCCACTTTTAAATATGCCCAGAAGGGACACCTGGGTGGCTCAGTGAGTTAAGCATCTGCCTTCAGCTCAGGTCATGATCCCAGGGTCCTGGGATCGAGTCCCGCATCGGGCTCTTTGCTCAGTGGGGAACCTGCTTCTTCCTTTGCCTGCCGCTCCCCCTGCTTGTGCTCTCTCACTCTCTCTGACAAATAAATAAATAAATCTTTAAAAAATACGCCCAGAACATTCTGTTCTTAAAGACTGGTCTTAAGAGAGGCTATTCCCCAATCTTGGGGAAGGGAAAGACCCAACTCCAGCACCCTCTAGCCTTCCTGTCTCACCTAAAGGGGAAAACAAAACAAAACAAAAACTGGGAAGCCCTTGTGAAGGGCACAGCTCAGGGTCACAGAGTCACTAAAAAACTTAGGCCAAATCATAGTACCACAGAGTAATTCCAAGTCTTCCAACACCTTACCACTACATCAATAAGTTTTCTTATAATACAGGAATACAACTGAAAGAACTGTCCATCTCAGACAATATCCAAAATAAATAAGTCCTATTGGATGAAAAGTATAGCATAAGAAATATAGTCAATAATATTGTAGTAACTTTGTATGACAGATGGTAAATATATTAATTGTGGTAATAAGCATTGTGCAATGTAGAGAATTGTTGAATCACTATGTTGTACACTTGAAACTAATATAACATTGTATGCCAACTATACTTCAAAAAACAAAAAATAAAAACAGGCAGAAAGTGAAGATAATTTCCCTACACTAGGGAATTTGTTAAATAAATTATGTTAGATTAAAAAACAAAAAAAGAAATCTCTAGGGAAATCTAAGGAAAAGAGGCCAGACAAAAACAAGGACAGTGGGGAAAGTTTAGCTGCCAACATTGACAACTACAGCAAACAGTAAATATAGCCAAATGCCTAGCCTGATAACATAAAATCTTATTTAAAGGCCTATTTACCTCAGTTTCTTTTACCTAGGACATATGTGTGGCTTTCAAAGAAAAAGTAGAAGTCATACTAAAAGATACCACAAGCATCAGAACCAGACATAGAAGTGGCAGAAATGTTGAAATTATCAGACTGGGAATATCAATCAACCAAGACTAATAAGCCACATGTAATGCAAAAGTGGACAACATGAAAGAACAGATATGGATAATGTTAGCAGAGAAATGGACAGATATAGATAATGTTAGTAGAGAAATGGCAACTGTAAGACAAATTCAGAAGGAAATGGTAGGAAGCCAAAATACCATAACAGAAATAAAGAATGCCTTTGATGGGCTCATCAATAGACTGGACATGCTTGAGGTATCAGTAAAGATTGAAGATATACCAACAGAAACTTTCAAAACTAAAATAAAAGGAAAAAAAAAGAAAAAATAAATTGAATATCCCAGAACTAGGGGCCAATTATAAGAGGAGCAGTAGACATATAATAGAAATACCAGAAGGTAAAGAGGAAAAGGAACAGAGGAAGTATTTAAAGTAATAGTGACAAGATAATTTCCCAAAATTAACAAAAGGCATCAAACCATAGGTTGAGGAAGCTCAGAGAGTACAAAGCTAGAAACTCAAAAATCTATACCTAGTAATCTCATATTTAAACTGCAGAAAATCAAGGAAAAGTCTTGAACAAAAGCCAGAGGGAAAAATGCCTTACATATAAAGGAGCAAAATAAGAGTTATACAGACATCTCTTTAGAAATCATGGGAGATAAGAAGAGAGTTGAATGAAATAAAGTGTTAAAAGTATCTCCAACCTGGATTTCCACACCCAGCAAAGAAATAGACTTTTTCAGACAAAAATTTGAGGGAACTTGTCACCAATAGAAATGTCTTGCAAGAAATGTTAAAAGTTCTTCAGAGAGAAGGAAAATGCTATATTTAAGACACTTAGATCTTCAAGAAGGGTTAGAAAAGGAAAAAAATGAAGGTAAAATAAAATAGTTTATTTCTTTTATTCTTGTTTTTTTAGTAAAAGTTTTTATGCTTCCCAATTTAAGGGTTAAATTGGGGTATTTCTCTTATTCTTAATTGATCTAGCAGGTAATAATTTGTTCAATAATAACAATGTATTCAATGATTATAGCTTATGGATAAGTAAAACAAATGGAAGCAATGTTATAAGGGATGGGAAGGAGGAATTGGAAATACTCTGCAAATAAGGTACTTCTACTACCTGGGAAATGGTATGGTGTTATTTGAAAGTGGTCTTGAATATATATATATATAACAAACTCACTTTAGTTGGCAACACCCCCAAAAAATATTTAAAAAGTAGGATTATTGATATTCTAAGGGAAGATAAAAAAAAATGATATCATACAAAATACTCACTTAAAACCAGACAAGACAGAAAAAGACTAGGAGACAAAAACAGGAACAAAGAACAAGAGCAATGAATAGAAAACATTAACGAACATGGTAAATATTAATCCAACTATATCAATAATCACTTTAAACATCAATGGTCTAAATACATTAATTAAAGATTGTTAGTGGATCAAAAAAAAAAAGATTCAACTATGTATTGTCTATGAGAAACCCACTTTAAATTTAAATGTAAAGTCATATAGAAACTAAAAGTGAAGGGATGGAGAAAGATATACCACAGTAACACTAATCAAAGGAAAGCCAGAGGTACTTTAGTAATTTCAGACAAAGCAGACTTAAGAGTGGGGAAAATTATCAAATACAATGATAAAAAGATCAATTCTTAATATGTTATGGGCATATCAAAAGAGCATCAAACTATGTGAGGCAAAAATTGATGGAACTGCAAGGAGAAATAGAGGAGTCCACTCTTTTTTTTTTTTTTTAAGATTTTATTTATTTGACAGAGAGAGACACAGAGAGAGAGTGAACACAAGCAGGGGGAGTGTGAGAGGGAGAAGCAGGCTTCCTGCTGAGCAGGGAGCCCGACTCGGGGCTCGATCCCAGGACCCTAGGATCATGACCTGAGCCGAAGGCAGACGCTTAACAATTGAGCCACCCAGGCACACCGAGGAATCCACCCTTGAACAAGTTGGAGACTACAACAGCCCTTTATCAGTAATGAAGAGATCAAGCAGGCAGAAAGTCAGTAAAGACATAACTAAACTCAACAGCACCATTGATGAGCTGGATATAATTGACATCTACAGATTACTTTATCAAACAATAGCAAACAATTTTAGGATCCATTCTGGGTCCTAAAACACAACTTAACATATTTCAAAAAACAGAAATCATACAATGCATACTCTCAGATAGTGGAATTAAACTAGAAATCAACAACGGAAAGGTAGCTGGAAAATTCCCACTTAAGAGATTAAATGGCACATTTCTTTTTTTGGGGGGGAGGGGCAGAGGGGGAGAGAGAATCCCACGCAGGTTCCATACCCAAGCACGGAGCCCAGTGCAGGGCTTGATCTCACAACCCCAAGATCATGACCTGAGCTGAAATCAAGAGTCAGATGCTTAAATGACTGAGCCACCCAGGTGTCCCTAAACAGCACACTTCTTTTTTTTTTTTAATTTAAATTCAATTAGCCAACATCATTAGTTTCCAATATAGAGTTCAGTAATACATCAGTTGCATGTAACACCCAGTGCTTATCACATCACATGCCATCCTTAATGCCCATCACCCAGTTACCCCATCCCCCCACCCACCTTCCCTCCAGCAACCCTCAGTTTGTTTCCTATAGTTAAGAATCTCTCATGGTTTGTCTCTCTCTCTGATTACTTCCCAGTTTTCCCTCCCTTCCCCTATGATCCTGTGCGCTATTTCTTATATTCCGCATATGAGTGAAACCATATGATAATTGTCTTTCTCTGATTGACTTATTTTGCTCAGCATAATACCCTCCAGTTCTATCCACATAGATGAAAATGGTTAAGATTTCAACCTTTTTGATGGCTGAGTAATATTCCTTTGTATATATACCACATCTTCTTTATCCATCTGTCGATGGACATCTGGGTTCCCTCCACAGTTTGGCTATTGTGGACATTGCTGCTATAATAAATATTGGGGTGCATGTGCCCCTTTGGATCATTACATTTGTATCTTTGGGGTAAATACCTAGTAGTGCCAATTGCTGGGTTGTAGGGTAGTTCTATTTTTAACTTCTTGAGGAAACTCCATACTGTTTTCCAGAGTGGCTAAACAGCACATTTATAAATAGTACATAGGTCAAGAAAGAATCTCAGGAGAAACTTAAAAATATTTAAAACTAAATACAAATGAAAACACAACTAATCAAAATCTGTGGGATGCAGTGAAAGCAGTGCTTAGAGGGAAATTCACAGCATCGAATGCATACAGTAGAAAAGAAGACCTAAAATCAATCATGTAAGCTTGTACTTTAGAAAAAGAACAAGTTAAATCCAAAGTAAAAAGAAAGAGGTAATACAAACTAGAGCAGAAATCAGTGAAATTGATAATAGGACTTCAACAGGGGAAATCAACAAAATCAAAAACTGGTTCTTTGAAAGATCAGTAAAAATAGTAAATTTCTAGCCAGGTTAACTAAGAAAAAAGAAGACAAAAGTTACTAATATCAGAAATGAAGTGAGTTATCATTAATGATGCCATGAGTATTAAAAGGCTAATAAAAGGGGCGCCTGGGTGGCTCAGTCGTTAAGCGTCTGCCTTTGGCTCAGGTCATGGTCCCAGGGTCCTGGGATCGAGCCCCGTGTCGGGCTCCCTGCTCCGCAGGAAGCCTGCTTCTCCCTCTCCCACTCCCCCTGCTTGTGTTCCTGCTGTCGCTATCTCTCTGTCAAATAAATAAATAAAATCTTTAAAAAAGAAGGCTAATAAAAGAATATTATTAACAGCTCCATGCCCATGAATTTGATAGGCAAGATGAAATGGACCAATTACCTGAAAGATACAATTTACTAAAACTCACACAAGGAGAAATAGACAATTTGAATAGGCCTATATTTATTAAAGAAACTGAATCAATAATTAAAAACCTTTCCAAATAGAAATTCCCATGGCCAGGTGGGTTCATGGGTGAATTCTACCAAACATTTAAAGAAGAAATTATACCAATTCTTTACAATCTCTTCCATGAAACAGAAGCAGAGGGAATACTTCTTAACTCATTCTATAAGGCCAATATTACCCTAGTGCCAAAACTAGACAAAGATATTATATGAAAGGAAAACTGCAGATCAATATTTCTCATGAACATTGATGCAAAATTCCTGAATAAGACATTAGCAAACAAATACAACAACGTATATACCACAATAAGTGACCTTCGGTTTGGCAGTGAATTCTTAGCTACAACCCAAAGCACAAGGAATAAAAGAAAAAACTGGTAAGCAGGACTTCATCAAAATTAAAAACATCTATTCTGCAAAAGATGTTGTTAAGAGAATGAAAAGACAAGACATGGGCTGGAAGAAAATATTTTGAAAACAAATACCTGATAAAGAACTGGTATCCAAAATATATAAATAGTGTTTAAAACTTCACAATAATGAAACAGAATCCCAATTAAGATATGGGCATATGTCTAAAAAGAAAAATCTCAAAGAAGATATACAGATGACAAATCAGTACATAGAAAGATGCTCAATATCATATAACTTTAGGGAATTGCAAATTAAAAAAAAAAAAGTGAGATACCACTACACACTTTTTAGAATGGTCAAAATCCAAAATACTGTTAACACCAAACGTTGACAAGGACAAGGAGCAACAGAAAGTCTTTTTATTTTTTTAGGTTTTTATTTATTTATTTGAGAGACAGAGAGTGAGTGTGTGAGAGAGAGAGAGAGTGCACAAGCAGGGTAAAGGGCAGAGGGAGAATCAGACTCCCTGCTGAGCAGGGAGCCCAATGTGGGCCTCCATCTGGAGATTCCAGGATCATGACCTGAGCCAAAAGCAGATGCTTAACTGACTGAGCCCCCAGGTGCCCTGCAACAAAAAGTCTTATGCATTGCTAGTGGGAATGTAAAATAGTATAGACACTTTGGAAGAGGACTTGGCAGTTTCTTACAAAACTAAGCATAATCTTACTATATGATCCAGAAATTATACTCCTTGTTTTTTTACCCAAATTACTTGAAGTTTGCTGACACAAAAACCTGTACATAGAATGTTTGTAGCAGCCTAATTTATAATTGCCAAACCTTGAATGCAATGAAGACATCCTTCACTAGGTGGATGGGTAAACAAACTGTAGTACATCCAAACAACAGAATATTATTCAGTAGGGGCACCTGGGTGGCTCAGTTGGTTAAGTGGCCAACTCTTGATTTTGGCTCAGGTCATGATCTCAGGGTCCTGGGATGGAGCCCTGTGTTGGGCCCCATGCTCAGTGGGGAGTCTGCTTGAGGATTCTCTCTCCCCCTCTGCCCCTCCCCCCACTCATGCCTGCTTCTCTCTCTCAAACAAATAAGTCTTTAAAAAAGAATATTATTCAGCAAAAAAAGGACCTATCAAGCCACAAAAAGACATGGAGAAACTTTAAATGCATTTGGCAAGTGAAAGAAGCCAATCTGAAAAGACTACATCTTATATGATTTAAACTATATGACATTCTGGAAAAGGCAAAACTATGGAGACAGTTAAAAGTTCAGTGATTTTTGAGACTCAGAACAAGATGGCAGAGGAGTAGGAGACCTGGATTTCGTCTCCTCTCAGGAATTCAGCTGGATAGGGATCAAACCAATCTGAACACCTACGAACTCAACAGGAGATCAAAGAAAAGAATAGCAGCAACTCTCTGAACAGAAAAGCGACCACTTTCTGGAAGGTAGGACGTGCGGAGAAGTGAATCCGAGGCGATATTCAGGAGGATAGACGGCGGGGAAGGGGGCCTCCGTCGGCCACTTCTGGCAAGTGATAGAGCCACGGAGCACAAAATCGGAACTTTTAGAAGTCTGCTCCTCTGAGGGACATCACTCCGGTGGCTAAGCAGGGGGTGGAACCCTCGTGGGACAGTGTGGTCTCAGGACCCTCGGGGTCACAGAAAGACCGGGGGTGCCTGAATGCAGCAGAGCACCCAGGTACCAGGGCGGGGAAGCCGGCTGCAGAGACAGAGCCCAGGAGCGGGCTCTCAGCTCGGGGTTGCCATAAACTGTGATCCGGGACACAGTCGGGGCCCTGCTCCTCCAGCAGGGACCCAACAAGCAGCAGATTCGGGGAGACTCACCTTCCTCCTGCGGGAGGAGAGGTGCGGGAGCACACCGCAGGATTCTGCTGGGTTTGGAGACTCCACCTGGGGTCGGGTGCCAGAGATAGAAACGCGCGGTCACAAGCCGGGTGACCACGGAGTGTGGCCGGAGACCGGGGAAATGGGAGTGACTGGCAGCTTTTCTCTGGGGGCTCACTGAGGAGCGGGGCCCGAGTTCTCGGCTCCTCCGAGGCAGAGATTGGGAGGCCGCCATTTTCACTCTCCACCTCCAAAGCTGTACGGAAAGCTTGAAGGGAACAAAAGCTCCGGAGAGCAAACCCGAGCAGATTACTTAGTCCGGACCGGGCAAGGGCGGGGCAATTCCGCCTCCGGCAAAGACATTTGGAAACCACGGCAACAGGCCCCTCCCCAGAAGATCAGCGAGAACAGCCAGCCAAGACCAAGTTTACCAATCAATGAGAACGGCAGAACTCCAGAGCTAGGGGAATACTGCACATAGAATCCATGGCTTTTTTACCATGATTCTTTAGTCTTTCAAAGTTAATTTTTTATAACTGTCTTTTTTCTTTTTTGAATTTTTCGTTTTCCCTTTTTCAACCAACATCTTATCAGTCCCTTTTTTAAAAAAAAATTTTTTTATTTTTCATTTTTATTTCTCATTTTTAGAGTCATATTCTATCCCTTCATAGTAGTTACCTGTATTTTTGGCATATATATAAAGTTGTTCTCTCTTTAAAATTTTGAGATCGTTTCTTCTAACAGATCAAAATATACCCTAAATATCTATTGTATGGTTTTTTTTCTACTCCCCTGCCTGATCACATTCTCTCCCTTTCTTTTTCTTTTTTTTTAAATCCTCTTCTTTCTTTTTTCAAACAACTTCTTATCAATTCCTTTTATAAAATTTTTTATAATTTTCATCTTTACAGTCATATTCCATCCCTTCATCATATCAACCCTTATTTTTGTACATATATAAGTTTTTCTTTCTTTAAAATTTTGGGAGGCACTTTCTTCTAACAGACCAAATACACTCAAAATCTAGTGTGTGGCACTGATCTATATACCACCCTGATCATATTTGATCACATTCTGTTTTTTTTTTGTTTTGTTCTGTTTTTGTTTGTTTTTATCTTTATCTTTTCTTTTCCTCTTTTCTATTCTTTTTTTCTTTTTCTTTCTTCTCTCTTTCCCTTTCTTTTCCCACTGCTTCAGGTCTTTTCTGATTTGTTTAGAGTATATTTTCTGGGAACATTGTTACCCTGTTAGCATTTTGTTCTCTCATTAATCTATTCTCCTCTGGGCAAAATGACAAGATGGAAAAAATCACCTCAACAAAAAGAACAAGAGGTAGTACCGACTGCCAGGAACCTACTCAATATGGACATTAGTACGATGTCAGATCTAGAGTACAGAATCATCACTTTAAAGATACAAGCTGGGCTTGAAAAAAGCATGGAAGTTATTAGAGAAACCCTTTCTGGAGAACTAAAAGAACTAAAATCTAAAGTCGAAATCAAAAAGTCTATTAATGAGGTGCAATCAAATATGGGGGTGCTAACTGCTAGGATAAATGAGGCAGAAGAGAGAATCAGTGATATAGAAGACCAAATGATGGAAAATAAAGAAGCTGAGAAAAAGAGAGATAAACAACTACTGGATCACGAGGGCAGAATTCGAGAGATAAGCGATACCATAAGACAAAACAACATTAGAATAATTGGGATCCCAGAAGAAGAAGAAAGAGAGAGAGGGGCAGAAGGTATAATGGAGCAAATTATAGCAGAGAACTTCCCTAATTTGGGGAAGGAAACAGGCATCAAAATCCAGGAAGCACAGAGAACCCCCCTCAAAATCAAAAAAATAAGTCAACACCCCGACACCTAATAGTAAAACTTATGAGTCTCAGAGACAAAGAGAAAATCCTGAAAGCAGCTCGGGAGAAGAGATATGTAACCTACAATGGTAGAAACATTAGATTGGCAACAGACCTATCCACAGAGACCTGGCAGGCCAGAAAGGACTGGCAGAATATATTCAGAGCACTAAATGAGAAAAATATGCAGCCAAGAATACTCTATCCAGCTAGGCTGTCATTGAAAATTGAAGGAGAGATAAAAAGCTTCCAGGACAAACAAAAACTAAAGGAATTTGCAAACACGAAACCAGCCCTACAAGAAATATTGAAAGGGGTCCTCTAAGCAAAGAGAGAGCCTAAAAGCAACATAGACCAGAAAGGAACACAGACAGTATACAGTAAGAGTCACCTTACAGGCAATACAATGGCACTAAATTCCTATCTTTCAATAGTTACCCTGAATGTAAATGGGCTAAATGCCCCAATCAAAAGACACAGGCTATCAGATTGGATTAAAAAACAAGACCCATCGATATGCTGTCTGCAAGAGACTCATTTTAGACCCAAAGACACCTCCAGATTGAAAGTGAGGGGGTGGAAAACCATTTACCATGCTAATGGACACCAAAAGAAAGCTGGGGTGGCAATCCTTATATCAGACACATTAGATTTTAAACCAAAGACTGTAATAAGAGATGAGGAAGGACACTATATCATACTTAAGGGGTCTATCCAACAAGAAGATCTAACAACTGTAAATATCTATGCCCCTAACATGGGAGCAGCCAATTATATACGGCAATTAATAACAAAAGCAAAGAAACACATTGACAACAATACAATAATAGTGGGGGACTTTAACACCCCCACTCACTGAAATGGACAGATCGTCTAAGCAAAAGATCAACAAGGAAATAAAGACGTTAAATGACACACTGGACCACATGGACTTCACAGACATATTCAGAACATTCCATCCCAAAGCAACAGAACACACATTCTTCTCTAGTGCCCATGGAACATTCTCCAGAATAGATCACATCCTAGGTCATAAATCAGGTCTCAACCGGTACCAAAAGATTGGGATCATTCCCTGCCTATTTTCAGACCACAATGCTTTGAAACTAGAATTCAATCACAAGAGGAAAGTCGGAAAGAACTCAAATACATGGAGGCTAAAGAGCATCCTACTAAGGAATGAATGGGTCAACCAGGAAATTAAAGAAGAATTTAAAAAATTCATGGAAACCAATGAAAATGAAAACACAACTATTCAAAATCTTTGGGATGCAGCAAAGGCAGTCCTAAGAGGAAAGTATATAGCAATACAAGCCTTTCTCAAGAAACAAGAAAGGTCCCAAGTACACAACCTAACCCTACACCTAAAGCAGCTGGAGAAAGAACAGCAAATAAAACCCAAACCCAGCAGGAGAAGAGAAATAATAAAGATCAGAGCAGAAATCAATGAAATAGAAACTAAAAGAACAGTAGAACAGATCAACAAAACTAGGAGCTGGTTCTTTGAAAAAATTAACAAGGTTGATAAACCCCTGGCCAGACTTATCAAAAAGAAAAGAGAAATGACCCAAATCAACAAAATCATGAATGAAAGAGGAGAGATCACAACCAACACCAAAGAAATACAAACAATTATAAGAACATATGAGCAACTCTATGCTAGCAAATTCGATAACCTGGAAGAAATGGATGCATTCCTAGAGATGTATCAACTACCAAAACTGAACCAGGAAGAAATAGAAAACCTGAACAGACCTATAACCACTACGGAAATTGAAGCAGTCATCAAAAATCTCCCAAAAAACAAAAGCCCAGGGCCAGATGGCTTCCCAGGGAAATTCTACCAAACATTTCAAGAAGAATTAATACCTATTCTTCTGAAACTGTTCCAAAAAATAGAAATGGAAGGAAAACTTCCAAACTCATTTTATGAGGCCAGCATTACCTTGATCCCAAAACCAGACAAAGACCCCATCAAAAAGGAGAACTACAGACCAATATCCCTGATGAACATGGATGCAAAAATTCTCACCAAAATACTAGCCAATAGGATCCAACAGTACATTAAAAAGATTATTCACCACGACCAAGTGGGATTTATCCCTGGGCTGCAAGGTTGGTTCAACATTCACAAATCAATCAATGTGATACAATACATTAACAAAAGAAAGAACAAGAATCATATGATCCTCTCAATACATACAGAAAAAGCATTTGACAAAGTACAGCATCCTTTCTTGATCAAAACTCTTCAGAGTATAGGCATAGAGGGTACATACCTCAATATCATAAAAGCCATCTATGAAAAACCTACAGCGAATATCATTCTCAATGGGGAAAAACTGAGAGCTTTCCCCCTAAGGTCAGGAACGCGGCAGGGATGCCCACTATCACCACTGCTATTCAACATAGTATTGGAAGTCTTAGCCACAGCAATCAGACAACAAAAAGAAATCAAAGGCATCCAAATCAGCAAAGAAGAAGTCAAACTCTCACTCTTTGCAGATGATATGATACTTTATGTGGAAAACCCCAAAGACTCCACCCCAAAACTGCTAGAACTCATACAGGAATTTAGTAAAGTGGGAGGATATAAAATCAATGCACAGAAGTCAGTGGCATTCCTATACACCAACAACAAGACAGAAGAAAGAGAAATTAAGGAATCAATCCCATTTACAATTGCACCCAAAACCATAATATACCTAGGCATAAATCTAACCAAAGAGACAAAGGATCTTTACTCAGAAAACTATAAAATACTCATGAAAGAAATTGAGGAAGACACAAAGAAATGGAAAAATGTTCCATGCTCATGGATTGCAAGAACAAATATTGTGAAGATGTCAATGCTACCTAGAGCAATCTACACATTCAGTGCAATCCCCATCAAAATACCATCCACTTTTTTCAAAGAAATGGAACAAATCATCCTAAAATTTGTATGGAACCAGAAAAGACCCCGCATAGCCAGAGGAATGTTGAAAAAGAAAAGCAAAGCTGGCGGCATCACAATTCCGGACTTTCAGCTCTATTACAAAGCTGTCATCATGAAGACAGTATGGTACTGGCACAAAAACAGACACATAGATCAATGGAACAGAATAGAGAGCCCAGAAATGGACCCTCAACTCTATGGTCAACTAATCTTTGACAAAGCAGGAAAGAATGTCCAATGGGAAAAAGACAGTCTCTTCAACAAATGGTGTTGGGAAAATTGGACAGCCACATGCAGAAGAATGAAACTGGACCATTTCCTTACACCACACACAAAAATAGACTCCAAATGGTTGAAAGACCTCAATGTGAGACAGGAGTCCATCAAAATCCTAAAGGAGAACACAGGCAGCAACCTCTTCGACTTCAGCCGCAGCAACTTCTTCCTAGAAACATCGCCAAAGGCAAGGGAAGCAAGGGCAAAAATGAACTATTGGGACTTCATCAAGATAAAAAGCTTTTGCAAAGCAAAGGAAACAGTCAAAACCAAAAGACAAGCGACAGAATGGGAGAAGATATTTGCAAATGACATATCAGATAAAGGGCTAGTATCCAAAATCTATAAAGAACTTATCAAACTCAACACCCAAAGAACAAAGAATCGAATCAAGAAATGGGCAGAAGACACGAACAGACATTTTGCCAAAGAAGACATCCAAATGGCCAACAGACACATGAAAAAGAGCTCAATATCGCTCGGCATCAGGGAAATCCAAATCAAAACCTCAATGAAATACCACCTCACACCAGTCAGAATGGCTAAAATTAACAAGTCAGGAAATGACAGATGTTGGCGGGGATGTGGAGAAAGGGGAACCCTCCTACACTGTTGGTGGGAATGCACGCTGGTGCAGCCACTCTGGAAAACAGTATGGAGGTTCCTCAAAAAGTTGAAAATAGAGCTACCATATGATCCAGCAATTGCACTACTGGGTATTTACCCCAAAGATACAAAAGTAGGGATCCGAAAGGGTACGTGCACCCCGATGTTTATAGCAGCAATGTCCACAATAGGCAAACTGTGGAAAGAGCAAAGATGTCCATCGACAGATGACTGGATAAAGAAGATGTGGTATATATATACAATGGAATATTATGCAGCCATCAAAAGGAATGAGATCTTGCCATTTGCAATGTCGTGGATGGAACTGGAGGGTATTATGCTGAGCGAAATAAGTCAAACAGAGAAAGACATGTATCATATGACCTCACTGATATGAGGAATTCTTAATCTCAGTAAACAAACTGAGGGTTGCTGGGGTCGGGGGTGGGGTGGGAGGGATCGGGTGACTGGGTGATAGACACTGGGGTGGGTATGTGCTCTAGTAAGCGCTGTGAATTGTGCAAGAGTGTTGAATCTCAGATCTGTACCTCTGAAACAAATAATGCAATATATGTTAAGAAAAAAGAAGAAGAAGAAGAAGATAGCAGGAGGGGAAGAATGAAGGGGGGGAAATTGGAGGGGTAGACGAACCATGAGAGATGATGGACTCTGAAAAACAAACTGAGGGTTCTAGAGGGGAGGGGGGTGGGAGGATGGGTTAGCCTGGTGATGGGTATTGAGTAGGGCACGTTCTGCATGGAGCACTGGGTGTTATGCACAAAGAATGAATCATGAACACTACATCTAAAACTAATGATGTAATGTATGGGGATTAACATAACAATAAAAAAATAATAAAAATATCAAACACTTGGGCGCCTGGGTGGCTCAGTTGATTAAGCGACTGCCTTCAGCTCAGGTCATGATCCTGGAGTCCCAGGATCGAGTCCTGCATCGGGTTCCCTGCTCGGCAGGGAGTCTGCTTCTCCCTCTGACCCTCCCCCCTCTCATGCTCTCTCTCTCTCTCTCATTCTCTCTCTCAAAAAAATAAATAAAATCTTTAAAAAAAAATATCAAACACTAAGAAAGAAAAAGTTCAGTGATTCTCAAAAAACAAATAATCAAGTCAAAAAATGGGCAGAAGACATGAATAGATACTTCTCCAAAGAAGACATACAAATGGCTAACAGACACATGAAAAAATGTTCATCATCATAAGCCATCAGGGAAATTCAAATCAAAACCTCATTGAGGTGAGATACCACCTTACACCAGTTAGAATGGCAAAAATTGACAAGGCAAGAAACAACAAATGTTGGAGAGGTTGTGGAGAAAGGTGAACCCTCTTACACTGTTGGTGGGAATGCAAGTTCGTACAGCCACTTTGGAAAACAGTGTGGAGGTGCCCCCCAAAATTAAAAATAGAGCTACGCTATGACCCAGCAATTGCACTACTGGGTATTTATCCCAAAGACACAGATGTAGTGAAAAGAAGGGCCATATGCACCCCAATGTTCATAGCAGCAATGTCCACAATAGCCAAAGTGTGGAAAGAGCCGAGATGCTCTTCAACAGACAAATGGATAAAGAAGATGTGGTCCACATATACAGTGGAATATTACTCAGCCATCAGAATGGATGAATACCCAACTTTTACATCAACATGGATGGGACTGGAGGAGATTACGCTAAGTGAAATAAGTCAGGCAGAGAAAGTCAATTATCATATGGTTTCACTTATTTGTGGAACATAAGGAATAGCATGGAGGACATTAGGAGAAGGATGGGAAAAATGAAGGGCGGTGGAAATTGGAGGGAGAGATGAACCAAGAGAGACTATGGACTCTGAGAAACAAACTGAGGGTTTTAGAGGGGAGGGGGTTGGGGGGATGGGTTCGCCCGGTGATGGGTATTAAGGAGGGTACATATTGCATGGAGCACTGGGTGCTATACGAAAACAATGGATCATGGAACTCAACATCAAAAACTAATGATGTACTGTATGGTAACTAACATAACATAATAAAATAAAATTTAAAGGAAGTTCAGTGATTGCTTGGGATTTTGGGGTGGGAGGGAGAATGAATACGTGTAGCATGGTGGATTTTTCAAGCAGTGAAATTATTATTCCATGATACTGTAATGATGGATACATGTCATTATACATTTGTCAAAATCCATAGAATGTACAACACAGAGTGAACTCTAATGTAAATCAAGGACTTTAGTTAATAATAATGTGTCAGTATTGGCCTCATCAGTTTTAACAACTATACTTCAATAGTACAAGATGTTAATAATAGGGGAAATTGAGAGTTGGGTGAGGAGGGTATACGGGAACTCTGGACCTTTTTCTCATTTTTTCCCCATAAACCTAAAATTGCTCAAAAATAGTATGTTAATTAATTTTATACATTAAAAAGTGGAGATGAAATGAGGATATTCATAGATAAAAACTGTCAGCAACTGTTGCCTGCAGACCTACTGTACGAAATTCTTCAGGCTGAAATCAAGGGACACCAGATATTAATTTGAGTCCACATACAGAAAAAGGAAAATTCTGGGGCACCTGGGTGGCTCAGTAGGTTATGCATCTGACTTCTGGCTCAGGTCATGATCTCAGGATCCTGGGATTGAGCCCCGTGTTGGGCCCTGGGCTCAGCTCAGAATCTGCTTGTCTCTCTTCCTCTGCCCCTCCTCCTGCTCACGCTCTCTCTGCCTCTCTCTCAAATAAATAAATAAATAAATAAATAAATAAATAAATAAATAAATAAGTATATTTTTAAAAGAAAGAAAAAGGAAAATTCTAAGAAGCTCAAAAGAATTCCGACTAGGATAAACTCAGAGAGATACATTCTGAGAGAAACTATAATCAAACCTGAAAGCCAAAAACAAGGAGAGAAATCTTGAAAGCAGCAAAAGAGGAGTGACTTGTTATATTCAAGGGATCCTCACTAAGATTAACTGCTGTTTTCACATCAGAAACCATGAGGTTCAGAAGCAGTGGAATGGCGTATTTCAAGTGCTAAAAGAAAAACTGTCATCCGAGAATTCTAGATTTCACAAAACTATCCTTCAAAAAAAAAGGGAGGGGTGCCTGGGTGGCTCAGTCGTTAAGTGTCTGCCTTCGGCTCAGGTCATGATCCCAGGGTCCTGGGATCAAGTCCCGCGTAGGGCTCCCTGCTCTGTGGGAAGCCTGCTTCTCCCTCCCCCACTCCCCCTGCTTGTGTTCCCTCTCTCTCTGTCAAATAAAAAAATAAAAACTTCTAAAAAAGGAGAAATTAAGACATTCTCAGATAAATAAGCACTAAGGGAGTTCATTCCTATGAGAATTATCTGTAAGAAATGCTAAAGAGAGTCCTTCAGGCTGAAATAAAAGAACATTAGACAATAACTCAAGCCATATGAGGACATAATGCCAGTAAAAGTAACTCAATAAACAAATGTAAAAGACAATATTGTTCTGTTTTTATTTTGGAACTCCTCTTTTCTTCCTACGTGATTTAAAAAATGCATAAAATAATAATTATAAATCTATGCCAATGACATAAATATATAAGATATAATTTGTGATAACATATAAGGGGAAGTATGGATATGTACAGGAGCAGAGTTTGTGTATTATCAAAGCTAAGGTGATATTAATTCAAACTAGTGTGTTATAAGTTTACGATGTTAATTACAATCCCCAAGAAACAACTAAGAAAATAACTAAGAAATATACTCAAAAAAAGGACATGAGAAGGTACATGGTACATTACAAAAATTAGTTAAATGTAAAATAAGGAAGCAATGGAGTAATTGAGTTAAAAAATATATGACATATAGAAAACAAATAGCAAAATGGCAGAAGTCCTTCCTTATCTGTTACAGACTGAATTACTTTCCCCCAATTCATTATATTGAAGTCACAACTGCCAGTACCTCAGAATGTGACCATATTTGGATATCGGGTTTTTAAAGAGGTAATTAAGTTAAAGTGAGGTAATTAGGGTGAGCTGTAATCCAATATGACTGATCACTTCTGGTAAGGATACAGACCTGTTTAGAGGGAAGACCAGGTAAAGACTCAGACAGAAAATGGCCATCTACAAGTCAAGGAGAGAAACTTCAGAGAAAAAATGAACTCTCCCAACATCTTGATCTCAGACTTATAGTCTCCAGAAGTGTGAGAAAATAAATTTGTTGTCTAAGCCACCTAGTCTGGGGTACTTTATTAAGGTAGTGCTAGGAAACTAATATGTTACCATTAATCACTTTAAATGTAAGTAGGCTGAACTCTCAATTCAAAGGCAGAGATTTGCAAAATTAATTTAAAAACAATCCACCTGGGGTGCCTGGGTGGCTCAGTTAGTTAAGTGTCCAACTCTTGATTTTAGCTCAGGTCTTGGTCTCAGGGTCATGAGTTCAAGCCCTGCACTGGGCTCCATGCTGGGCGTGGAGCCTACTTAAAAAACAACAAAACATAATCTATCTATATCCTGTCTACATAAGAATTCATTCAAGATTCAAAGACAGAAATAGTTTGAAAGTGAGAGGATGGAAAAAGCTATTCCGTGTAAATAGTAACAACAACAACAAAAAGAGCTGAGGTGGCTATAATGATATGAGACAAATAGATTTTAAGTAAAAAAATGTTACAATAGAAAGAGATGGACAGTATATATCTTTTTTTTTTTTAAAGATTTTATTTATTTATTTGACAGAGAGAGACACAGCGAAAGAGGGAACACAAGCAGAGGGAGTGGGAGAGGGAGAAGCAGGCTTCCCGCAGAGCGGGGAGCCCGATGTGGGTCTCGATCCCAGGACCCTGGGATCACGACCTGAGCCGAAGGCAGACACCTAACCATCTGAGCCCCCCAGGCGCCCTGGACAGTGTATATCTTAATATGCTCAGGATGCTATAACAAAATACAATAGACTCAGTTGCTTAAATAGCAGAAATCTATTTCTCACAGTTCTAACAGATGGGAAGTCTTAGATGAGACGGTTTGTGGAGTTCAGGTGAGAGCCCTCTTTCTTGGCTTCCTTGGCCCCTGGCTTGCAGATAGCTGCCTTACCGCTTGACCTCACATGGTAGTGAAAGAGCAAGCTCTGGTCTTTTCCTATAAAGGCACTAATTCCACCATGAGGACCCCACCCTCATGACTCCATCTACACCTAATTACCTCTCAAAGATCAAAATATCATCCACTGCCAAATATCATTCAATTAGTGGGGAGAGTTTCAACATATAAATTTTGGGGGCAAACAAACATTAATTCCATACCAGCATATTTGATAAAAACATAAACCAATCAATAAGAAATTACAATTATAAGCACAAACCTAACTAAACACACACCTACAAAATGTGTGAAGCAAAATGGACCAAACTGAAGAGAGAAATAGATAGTTCTACAATAATAGAGACTTCAATACCCCACATTCAATAATGAGTAGAACAACTACAAAGAAGATCAGTAAAGAAATATAGGGCTTGGACAACACTGTCAACCAACTATACCTAACATATATATGGAATACTCTGTCCCACAACAATATAATACAAATTCTTCTGAAGTGTACATGGAGAATTCTCCAGGATAGGCCACATGTTATGCCACTAAGCAAGTCTCAATAAATTTAAAAAGAGTTAAGTCCTACAAAGTATGAAACTAGAAATCATAAGGGAAGGAAAACAACATCATATTCATGTTGCAAGACTGAGAAAAGAGTCCCTTTCCTCTGAACATCCCTCTCAATTTAGCAAATATTACAGCAAAAAAGGGTAAAACTTATTTAAAAATGGTGGCATGAATAGGCCTGAAGGTTGACTTATAATATCACAGTTGTTTCAGTGGTAAATGTAAGAATGGGTAAATGAAAACCTTCATTTCGTATATCATGTAGCCATAGAATCCTATTAGAGCCAAGAGTGACTACGAGGAGCTCAGGGCACCCTCATTTGTATTTCTTTTCTTTTACCTAATTTGCTATAAAATATATTCATGAAGTATACTGGCTAAAAAAATGTTCATAAGGCAGACAGTTTACAAAGAAGTTCTTTTCTTGGAAACATTTTACAATCAGTTTACATTGCAACCTTGTGACATAGGGCAGTGTAACCACATTATTTCCATTTTATTTTGTGGGTAACACATATATGACTTTCATAAAGCTAGATACCCATTAGAGTTGGCTAGAGCAGGATGGCAAACAATAGCTCACAGGCAAAATCTGGCCTGCTGCCTGTTTTTGTAAATAAAATTTTACTGGAACACAGCAATGCTCACTCGTTTGCATATTGCTTGTGGCTCCTTTCATACTAAAACCAGAGAGCTGGGTAGTTGCAACAGAGACTTCTGGCCCACAAAGCCTGAAGTATTTACTACTTCATCCTTTAAGAGATATCTGTCTGCTAGAGAATTAAAACTCATTGGGCTGTTTATCATACCACTTATCCTAATGTTTCTTGTCCCAGCAATAGGAAATACAACCTAGAAAACATGATATAGTCAAGAGAATACAGTGTTACAAGAGACAGAAACCAAACAAAACAGAAAAAAAAAATTTTTCTGGATGTGTCATTTACTATGTGACACTGGGAAACTCACTTTATCTCTCTGGATCTGTTTCCACACCTGTAAAATAAGGGATTTGGACTACATGAATGCTAATCATCTTTCCAATTAAACTATTAGAGCTTATACAACTTAGTTTACAGATTAGGAAGCAGTAGTGAAGGCATAAAAGTTCTTAAATTATTGTATTTTATTTTTAAAAATTTCTCCATGTGGACAAAAAAGCAGGGAGGCACCTTAAATTTCCTTATCATCACACCACCTTAAAAGTAAGTAGTACTGAGGCACCTGGGTGGCTCAGTTGGTTAGGTGACATGATCCCAGGGGCCTGGGATCAAGCCCCTCATTGGGCTCCCTGCTCAGCTGGGAGCCTGCCTCTCCCTCTCCCTCTGCCATCCCCCCTACTTGTGCTCTCTGGCTTTCTCTCTCTGTCAAATAAATAAATAAAATCTTAAAAAAAGTAAGTAGTATTGTCCCAATTCTATCAGTGAGGAAACCTGAAGCTCCAGAAAGGGCAGTATCTTACACAAGGTTACCAACATGAGGTTAGTGTTTTGTCTAGTGTGTTAATAGCATAGCACGTACAAAATCAAGGGCCGTAAAAAGTGTACAGAGCAAAGCAGATAATGTAAATGCTGGGTGGTTCTGGGGTGAACCAGAGACCTCACGTCCTATTTAAAGGCAGAAGCCACCACTCAGCTAGGGCCAATTGCTGAAATATAGGCATGTGGGTCCAATATTGCCAGATGTTTAAATTTTAAGAGAGGCTGGCTATCTCAAATTTTATTTTAAATATTCCAATTTTTAAATGTTGGTAATTCATTCAAATGTTTAAAAAACAGAATGGTCTAGATTTGGCCCAGAGGATGACAATTTGAAAATTTGTATTAAAAAAACCTTTTTATTATTTTTAAAAGATTTTATTTATTTATTTGACAAAGAGAAAGAGAACACAAGCAGGGGGAGTGGCAGGCAGAGGGAGAGGGAGAAGCAGGCTCCCCATTGAGCAGGGAGCCTGATGTGGGGCTTGATCCCAGGACCCTGAGATCACGACCCAAGCCAAAGACAGATGCCTAACCGACTGGGCCCCCAGGCGCCCCTAAATAAACATTTTTAATTTGAGAGATTAGTGATCTAAGACTACAGATGGTCCCTGACCATTAATGGTTCTACTTATGATTTTTTCAACTTCTTGAAGGTATGAAAGCTATATGCATTCAGTAGAAACCGTACTTCCAATTTTGGATTATGATCTTTTCCTGGGCTAGTAATATGCAGTATAATACTCTCTTGTGATGCTGGACAGTGGCAACAAACCACAGCTCCCAGTCCTCTATGCCATCATGAGGGTAAACAACTGATACACTTACAACCATTCTGTACCCATGCAACCATTCTGTTTTTCACTTTCAGTATAGTATCCAATAAATTACATGAGCTGTTCGACCTTTATTATAAAATATGCTTTGTGCTAGATGATTTTGTCCAACTATAGGCTAATGTAAGTGCTGTGAACACATTTAAGGTAGTCTAGGTTAATCTATCATGTTTGGTAGGTTACATGTATTAAATGCATTTTCAATTTGTGATATTTCTTTTTATTTTCTTTTATTTTTTTTAAAGATTTTATTTATTTGAGAGAGAGAATGAAAGAGAGCACAAGAGCGGGGAGGGTCAGAGGGAGAAGCAGACTCCCCGCTGAGCAGGGAGCCTGATGCGGGACTTGATCCTGGGACTCCAGGATCATGACCTGAGCCGAAGGCAGTCGTTCAACCAACTGAGCCACCCAGGCGCCCTCTTTTATTTTTTAAAGATTTTATTTGAGAGAGAGAGCACACGCATGCGTGTGTGCACGAGAGGGACAGAGAGAGGGGGAGAAGCAGACTCCCTGCTGAGCAGAGAGCCCCACGTAGGGCTTGATCCCAGGGTCCTGGGATCATGACCTGAGCCAAAGGCAGACGCTTAACTGACTAAGCCACCCAGGCGCCCCCCAGCTCATGATATTTTCAATTTACAATGGATTTATCTGGATGTAATCCCATCATAAGTGCAGGAAGATCTGTATACTAATACCTCAACTTCATTTTTTTAAAAAAATTATTTATTTATTTAAAGATTTTATTCATTTATTTGAGAGAAAGCGAAAGCAAGAGAGATCGCAGAGGGAGAGGGAGAAGCAGACTCGCTGCTGAGCTGAAAGCCCGATGTGGGGCTTAATCCCGGGACCCTGAGATCATGACCTGAGCCAAAGGCAGATGCTTAACTGACTGAGCCACCCAGGTGCCCTGATACCTCAACTTCAATGTGAATAATTAACTAACCAAAGTAATGGGGGCAAGGGTGAAATCATAGCATCAGTATTAATATCATATTCTATTAGAAGTTTGCATAGTAAAGTCACATGATTGAAAAAACTGCTTCTATTTCAGGCCATGTGGTGAAAGTATCGACAAACAGACAGAGTAAACAGGTCATCAGTAAAAACGATAGATCCCAGATAATATTAAAACCTAAAATTCTGTTCTTAAGTAATTAAAATTGGCTGAATTTGTGTGATTGAAAATCTAAATCATAATTAATTCACACTGAGTCTTTAAAAACAATGGGAATGGATAGGAGTTATTGATTTGTAATTGTTAAAAATGACAACTAGAGAAATTTATGCTGTCAATTTTTTTTTTTAAAGATTTTATTTATTTATTTGACAGAGAGAGACACAGCGAGAGAGGGAACACAAGCAGGGGAAGGGGGAGAGGGAGAAGTAGGCTCCCCGCAGAGCAGGGAGCCCGATGTGGGACTCGATCCCGGGACTCCAGGATCATGACCTGAGCCGAAGGCAGTCGCTTAACCGACTGAGCCACCCAGGCGCCCTGCTGTCAATTTTTTTAACTTACAGAAAACCATCTGAAAATATTGTACATGCTTTGATAAATAATAAACTAAGCTTTACTTAAAATTAAGCTTTGACCTACTGGTAGTTACCAAGGGAATCAAAAAAATGTTTAACTTTTTCATTCAAAAAGTCATACAGATGGCAGTGTTTCATTATTTTCCTTTTGAAGTACACATTAAGAAAGGCAGGAGAAAGATGGAGACGGAAAATGAATGACTATTTCTTGGGAATATTTTTGGCCTTTATCAAACAACTGTACCATTTATTATAGCTGCACAAGGTGCTATGATTCTAAAGACAGTTTAGTAGGCTAATTATTATTTAAAAGTTTAAATGAAACCATCAGTGTGGTACCGGGTGGCTTCAGTCTTTCCACTGGGAAAAAAAAAACATTCCAAAGACTAAAAGTTTTAAAGATGAGATTAAGATAGTAGTCTTAAATCCATGATGTAACTAGTAATGTCTTGTTATAATAATGTTATTTCAACATGTTCAAAACTAAGGATTTCTTGCCAACTATGTAGGTTACTCTCACTTTTGCTTTTCTCCAGAGCAGAAGAAACTCTTCCATATAGTTGTAGCTTAGAAATACTTTATTTTTTTAAAGATTCTATTCATTTATTTGAGCCAGAGAGCCAGAGAGAGGGCATGAGCAGAAGAGAGGGGCAGAGGCAAAAGCAGACTCCCCAATAAGCAGGGAGCCCAACATGGGGCTCGATCCCAGGACCCTGGGACCATCACCTGAGCCAAAGGCATATGCCTAACCAACTGAACCATCCAGGCACCCTGCTTAGAAATACCTTAAATTACAGATTTGGGTTTTGAGAAAAGAATTAAGTAGCCTAGTTACATTTATATTTACTCCAGTACTCCATTTATATTTCACTTATTTAAAATGATGGGAACTGAAAACCAAAGACCCCACCTAAAAGGAGAATCACAGACCAATATCCCTGATGAACATGGATGCAAAAATTCTCACCAAGATACTAGCTAATAGGATCCAATAGTACATTAAAAGGATTATTCACCACAACTAAGTGGGATTTATTCCTGGGCTGCCAGGGTGGTTCAACATCTGCAAATCAACCAATGTGATACACCACATTAATAAAAGAAAGGACAAGAACCATATGATCCTCTCAACAGATGCAGAAAAAGCATTTGACAAAGTACAGCATCCTTTCTTGATAAAAACTCTTAGCAGTGTAGGGGTAGAAGGAACATACCTCAAGATCATCAAAGCTATATAGAAGGACCCACAGCTAATATCATCCTCAATGGGGAAAAACTGAGAGCTTTTTCCCTAAGGCCAGGAACATGACAGGGATGTCCACTCTCACCACTGTTGTTCGACATAGTACTAGAAGTCCTAGCCTCAGCAATCAGACAATAAAAAGAAATAAAAGAATAAAAGGCATCCAAATCGGCAAAGAAGTCAAACTCTCACTCTTAGCAGACAACATGATCCTCTATGTAGAAAACCCAAAGACTCCACTCAAAAATTGCTAGAACTCATACAGGAATTCAGAAAAGTTGCAGAATATAAAATCAATGCACAGAAGTCAATTGCATTTCTATATACTAACAATGAGGCAGAAGAAAGAGAAATCAAGGAATTGATCCCATTTACAATTGCACCAAAAACCATAAGATACCTAGGAATAGGTATTCCTAACCAAAGAGGTAAAGGATCTGTACTCTGAAAATTATAGAACACTTATGAAAGAAACTGAGGGAGACACAAGAAATGGAAAAACTTTCCATGCTCATGGATTGGAAGAACAAATATTGTTAAAATGTCTATGCTAACCAGAGCAATCTGCACATTCAAAGCAACCCCTACCAAAACACCATCAGCCTTTTTCATGGAGCTGGAACAAATAATCCTAAACTTTGTATGGAACCAGAAAAGACCCTGAATAGCCAGAGGAATGTTGAAAAAGAAAAGTAAAGCTGGTGGCATCACAATTCCGGACTTCAAGCTCTATTACAAAGCGGTAATCATCAAGACAGTATGGTACTGGCACAAAAACAGACACATAGATCAATGGAACAGGATAGAGAACCCAGAAATGGACCCTCAACACCATCGTCAACTAATCTTTGACAAAGCAAGAAAGAATATCCAATGGAGGAAAGCAGATGGAGTGCTGGGTCTGGCACAGGTCTGACAAAATCAAAGCTGCAAGAGAATGGACAGTGAGGTACAGAGAGATGGAAGGATCTTGGACTTGACTGGTGATGCTTGGCAAGAAGACAAGCTGCCATATGAGGATGCTGCAATACCACTGAATGAGCTTCCTGAACCTGAACAGGACAACGGTGGCACCACAGAATTTGTTAAAGAACAATAAATGAAGTGGACCGACTTGGCCTTACAGTATCTCCATGAGAATATTCCCCCTATAAGGAAACTAACACCCGGCTCCTTCTTCATGGACAGATTTTTGAAAAATATATAGATACAAAATGTTAAAAAAAAAAAAAAAAAGAATATCCAATGGAAAAAAGACAGTCTCTTCAACAAATGGTGTTGGGAAAAATTGGACAGCCACATGCAGAAGAATGAAACTAGACCGCTTTCTTACACCTTACATAAAGACAAACTCAAAATGGATGAAAGACCTAAATGTGAGAGTGGAATCCATCAAAATTCTAGAGAAGAACACAGGCAGAAATCTCTTTGACCTTGGCCGCAGCAACTTCTTGCTAGACACGCCTCCAAAGGAAGGGAAACAAAAGCAAAAATGAACTTTTAGGACCTCATCAAAATAAAAAGCTTTGCACAGCAAAGGAAACAGTCAACAAAACTAAAAGACAACCTACAGAATGGGAGAAGATATTTGCAAATGTCTTATCAGATAAAGGGCTAGTAACCAAAATCTATAAAGAACTTATCAAACTCAACCACCAAAAACCAAATAATCCAGTCAAGAAATGGGCAGAAGACGTGAACATACAAATGGCCAACAGGCACATGAAAAGATGTTCAACATCACTCAGTATCAGGGAAATACAAATCAAAACGACAATGAGATACCACCTCACACCGGTCAGAATGGCTAAAATTAACAAGTCAGGAAACAACAGATGTTGACAAGGATGTGGAGAAAGGGGAACCCTCTTACACTGTTAGTGGGAACGCAAGCTGGTATAGCCACTATGGAAAACAGTATGGAGGTTCCTCAAGAAGTTAAAAATAGAGCTACCCTATAACCCAGCATGTGCACTACTAGATATCTTTCCAAAGGATACAAACATAGTGATTCGAAGGGGCACCTGCACCTGATGTTTATAGCAGCAATGTCCACAATAGCCAAAATATTGAAAGAGCCCAGATGTCTATCAACAGATGTATGGATAAAGATGTGGTATACATATACAATGGAATATTACTCAGTCATCAAAAAGAATGAAATCTTGCCATTTGCAATGATGTGGATGAAACTAGAGGATATCATGCTAAGCGAAATAAGTCAGTCACAGAAAGACAAATACTGTATGATTTCACTCATATGTAGAACTTAAGAAACAAAACAAATGAACATAGATGAAGAGAAGGAAAAATTAAATAAGATGGAAATTGAAAGTGAGGCAAACCGTAAGAGACGCTGAACTCTAGGAAACAAACTGAGGGTTGCTGGAGGGAGGGTGGGTGGGGGGAAGGGATAACTGGGTGATGGGCATGAAGGAGGGCACTTGATGAAATGAACACTGAGTGTTATATGCAACTGATGGATCACTAAATTCTTTCCCTGAAACTAATAAAAAAATAATAGTAAAAAAAATAAAATAAAATGATGGGAACTCATATTAAGTGACAAAGTGTTAATAAAGGCTGGACAAATCACTTTATCTCTCTGTCCCCAAGCTTGTCTCCAGAATGAGGCTAACACTGAAGAGAATTTTTAAAAATCATGTAACATACTTGGTACATATAAGTATTCAATAAATGTTAGTTAGCTCTATGGTTATACAATAAAATGGTTACTCACTCTTTTGTTGAGACAAATAACAGGCCACAGGCTGCAACCCAGGGTGCAACAGCAGCAGAGACAACCACATAGCAGCCATTTCACATTGACTGGGAGAGCCTTTTTCAAACATGCATTCACACGGCCAATGCTGGTCTTAAATTCTTCTGGGGCCACCTATAACAAGGGCGCAATCTTTATTTAACAGTTTGTGGGCAGCTTTTCACTACTTATCTCTAAACCTAAAGAAAATGTTTGTCTTTTACAAATACTTCAAGGAATTACACGTCTAAATAGATTGCCTCCTTTTATGTATTACATACTCTTGGATGACATTAGAAAGCAAAACAATATAATTTCATGTTTACAGAACTTATTCTGATGTTCAAAAATAATCTTCTGAAATTACCAGCATTAAAAGGACAACAAAATTGGTGGTAAAGAATACCTGTCAAGCAGTTTTTCTACCAAACATTCTCATTATTCAGGCAATATTATAGTCGCCAATCATTCTGACTAGTAAGACTAGAAGCATAGTGTAACAATAAAAACCTAAATACTATCAGAGGAAATGGAATTAAAATTAGGCTTTGGCAATATTCCTGGATTACTTTTAAATAGGCAACTCTCGACACTTTTCTCCCTGGCAAATTTGCGGTGAAACAATTTTAACACTTGCCATTGTTTGTAGGGAAAAGCTATACTAATAAGACAGCGAGGAGTAATTACATTTTAAAAAAAGGGTCTTAATATTCAGCATAAAATGGACTCAAAAAACTGCTGTAAATTTTGAAATTTGAAAGGTCCTTAAATATACAAATTTAATATTTTAATTACTACTTCCATTCCTGGAAGTGGCTGCTTGTGCCTCTTTGTAAACAACGACAAAGTCAGTTCAAAGGCACAATTAGATTTATACCGAAAACTCTTGCTTGAAGGCCATACAATTCAAAGGCATACTAAAAATCGTTTGCTTTTGGTGAAATCACATTTCTGGATCACTAAAATTATTCCTTTTCATTTAGAAAGCTGTCAGACTGCAAAATCTATGGGAAAAAAATTCCAGCATCTGGCTGTGAAAACAGAATTTATGAAAGTATTAGAAAAAATAAGCTGCTATAAAATAAAAACCCCATTAACATGTTCGGTATATAAAATATGGAGCTTTACAACTCTTCCATTAATATGTTTGGCACATAAAATATGGAGCTTTACAACTCTTCCAAGTAAAAACTGTACTAGAGGATTTCAATTTATTACATATCTTAGAATCAACACTACAAAACATATACCTATTAGCAGATGTTATAAAGATACATGACCAAAGAATTCAGCCCCATCATGAATAAAACATTACTTATACTAGCTTTATTAGAATTGTTCATGCCACCCAATAAAGTTAATTGCTTAACCCATAAATTTGATTTTCTTCCCAATATGTTAACCAACATATAGTTGTAAAATTGCAAGCTCAAAACTGTTTTTACATGGGTATGTAAACTAATCTATTCTCCAACTAAATTGTTGGCAATATGACCTAAAGACAATCACGGAGTAAAAAGAATTCCAATTAAATGACTAACTTCCTGGGGTAAATATGAAAATAAATTCAGAGAACCACGCCTTATAACTGAAAAACAGAAAATGCTAACAGGCTAAGCATATTAGACAATAAATGAAGATTTTGATTCTAGTTACTTATTAGCTATGAAAAATCATAGGCAAGTTCATTTAATTTTTCTGAGTTTCAGTTTCCCATGTATAAAATGAGAATAATAATCTTTGCCTTATATATCTCACAGAAAATGGAAATCGTATCTTAAAAAGAACCTCATTAATAACAAGAATGCTTTGAAAAAGGAAGCCAGTGAATCCTATCTCTTGATGAGCTTTGAAGAAAGAAAAGCAAAGCTCTCTTTTGCCTGGTCTCACCTGAATGCAAGGCATTTGATCAGGTAACCATTAATAATCCATGGCCTTGCTATACATTCTATTATAAACAAAAGGCTAAATAGCTACATTTTGTTTTTTAATTTTTCATTTTAATTCCAGTATGTTAACATACAGTGATATATTAGTTTCAGGTGTACAACAGAGTATTTCAACAGTTCCATACTTCACCCTGTGCTCATAGAGACAAGTGCACTCCTTAATCCCCATCACTATTTCACCCATCCTCCCCTTAACCATCAGATTGTTCTCTATAATTAACAGTCTGATTCTTGCTTTGTCTTATTTTTTCCCCTTTGCTTGTTTTGTATCTAAAATTCCACATATGAGTGAAATCTTATGGTGTCTTTCTCTGACTGACTTATTTCACTTAGCAATATATATACTCTCTAGCTCCATCCATGTTGTTGCAAATGGCAATATTCCATCCTTTTTATGGCTGAATAATATTCCATTGTGTGGATATATCTATATCTGTATCACATATCACATTTTCTTTATCCATTCATCAATCCATGGACACTTACACGGCTTCCATACCTTGGCTATTGTAAATAATGCTGCTATAAACATTAAGGGGCATAAATCCCTTTGAAATAGTGTTTTTGTATTCTTTGGTAAATACCCAGCAGTGCAACTGCTGGATGATAGAGCAGTTCTATTTTTAACTTTTTTGAGGAACTTCCATTGTTTTCCATAGTGGTTGCACCAGTTTGCATTCCCCACAGTACATGAGTGTTCTTTTGTCTCCACATCGTTTTTATACTAGTACCATGCTGTTTTGGTAACTATGGCTTTGAAATATAACTTGAAGTCTGGAATTTGATGCCTTCAGCTTTGCTTTTTTTTTCAAGATTGCTTTGGTTATTTGGGGTCTTTTGTGGTTCCAGGCAAATTTTAGGATTGCTGGTTCTAGTTATGTGAAAAATGCTTCTGTAGATTGCAATAAATCTGTAGACTGCTTTGGGTAACACAGACATTTTAACAATATTGGTTTTTCCAATCCATGAGCATGGAATGTCTTTCCATTTCTTTGTGTTGTCTTGAATTTCTTTCATCAGTGATTTATAGTTTTCAGAGTACAGGTCTTTCACCTCTTTGGTTAGATTTATTCTTAGGTGTCTTATTTTGGATATAATTGTAAATGGGACTGTTTTCTTAATTTCTTGTCACTTCATTATTGTATAGAAATGCAGCAGATTTCTGTACGTTGATTTTGTATCCTGTGACTTCACTAGATTTACCAGTTCTAGCAATTTTTTGTTGGAGCCTTTAGGATTTTCTATATATAGTATCATGCCATCTGCAACTAGTGAAACTTTTACTTCTTCCTTGCTGATTTGGATGCCTTTTATTTCTTTTTGTTGTCTGATTGCTGTGGCTAGGACTTACAGTACTATGTTGAATACAAGTGGTGAGAGTAGACATCCTTGTCTTGTTCTCAGTTTTTCCCCATTAAGGATGATGTTAGCTGTGGGTTTTTCATAGATGGCCTTTATTATGTTGAGGTATGTTCCCTCTAAACTTATTTTGTTAAGGGTTTTTAATCATGAATGTGCATTTGAAAAGAATGTGTATTCTCCTGTTCTAGGAGGGAATGTTCTGAATATATCTGTTAAATCCAGTGTGTCATTCAAAGCCATCGTTTCCTTGTTGATGTTCTGTTTAGATGATCTGTCCACTTGATGTGTGGTGTTAAAGTCCCTTACTATTATTATATTATTATGGAGTAGTTCCTTTATGTTTGTTATTAACTATTTTATGTATTTGGGTGCTCCTATGTTGGGTGCATACATATTTACAGTTGTTATATCTTCATGTTGGATTATCCCCTTTACTATTATATATTGTCCTTCTTTGCTTCTTGTTACAGTCTTTGTTTTAAAGTCTAGTTTGTCTGATATAAATGTTGCTATTCTGGCTTTCTTTTGACATCCATTTGCATGTTAAATGTTTCTCAATCCTCTCACTTTCAATCTGTAGGTGTCCTTAGGTCTAAAATGGGCCTCTTGCAGGCAGCAAATAGATGGCTCTTTTTTTTTTATCCATTCTGTCACCCTATGTCTTTTGATTGCAGCATTTAGCTCATTTACATTCAAAGTAATTACTGATAGATACATATTTATTGCCATTTTATTACTTGTTTTGTGGTTGTTTCTGAAGCTCTTCTCTGATCCTTTCTTGTCTTTTTTCATGTTTTGCTTATTTTCTTTAATGATATATTTGGATTTCTTTCTCTTTATTCTTTGCATATCTATTAGTGGCTTTTGATATGTGGTTACCATTAGGTTTGCATATAACCCCTTCTGCATATAGCAGTCTATATTTTTGATGGTCGTTTAAGTTTGAACACATTCTTTTCTCCTGTCCCCCACACCTTTTAGGTATACGTTATTGTATTCTATATACTTTTTTTGTGAGTTCCTTGACTTTTTTGCAGAAAAATTCATTTTTACTGCTTTTGTGTTTCCTACTTCTATACTGTCACTTTTGGTTTCTCTACTCAAAGAGTCCCTTTTAATATTTCTTGCAGAGCTGGTTTAATGGTCATGAACTCCTTTAGTTTTTGCTTGTCTGGAAAACTCTCTCTCTCCTTGTATTCTGAATGATAGCCTAGCTGGGTAGAGTATTCTTGGCTGCAAATTCTTCCCATTCAGCACTTTGAATATATCATGCTACTCCTTTCTGGCTTGCAAAGTTTCTGTTGAAAAATCTCCTGCTAGCCTTATGGGATTTCCCTTGTAATTTAATGACTTCTCTTGTCTTGCTGCTTTTAAAATTTTTTATCACTATATTTTGCAAATTTAATTACAATGTCTGTGCGTTGGTCTGCTTTTGTTAATTCTGTTGGGGGTTCTCTGTGCCTCCTGGATCTAGATATCTCTTTCTTTCCCAAGATTGGGGGAATTTTCAGCTCTTATTTCTTCAAATAAATTTTCTGCCCCCCCTTTCTCTCTCTCTTTTTTTTCTGGGATTCCTATAATATGAATGCTATTACATTTGATGGAGTCACTGAGCTCCCTCAGTATATTCTCATTTTGCATAATTCTTTTCTCCCCCTTGTTCAGCTTGATTACTTTCCATTACTTTGTCTTCTAGGTCACTAATTCATTTCTCTGCTTCTTCCAACCTCTGTTCATTCCATCAAGCATGTTTCTCATTTCTTTTTTATTATTATTATTTAAAGATTTTATTTATTTGACAGACACAGAGAGAGGGAGAGATCACAAGTAGGCATAGCTACAGGCAGAGGGAGAGGGAGTAGGCTCCCTGCTGAGCAGAGAACCCAATGCGGGGCTCGATCCCAGGACCCTGAGATCATGACCTGAGCCAAAGGCAGATGCTCAACCAACTGAGCCACCCAGGAACCCTGCATGTTTCTCATTTCATTTATATTGTGCCTTTTATCTCTGCTATGTTATTCCTTTCTCTGTGTTAAGGGTCTCACTCATGTCTTCCACTTTTTTCTTAAGTCCAGTGAGTATCCTTATGACCACTGCTTATATTCTCTATCAGGCATGTTACTTACATCTGTTTGACTTAGGTCTCTGGCTATGGCCTTGTCCTCTTCTTTCATTTGGGATAAATTTCTCTGTCTCCTCATTTTGTCTGCCTCTCTGTGTCTCTTTCCATATGTAAAGAAAGTCAGTTGTTTCTTCTGTTCTTAAAAGTAGTGATTTTTATGAAGAAGAGGTCCTGGAGAGCCCTGGAGTGCAGTGTCCCCTGTTCACCAGAACCTAGCCCTTCAGTAGAGTGTCCTATGTGTGTTTTTATGCCCTGCTATTTCATCTGACTCAATTTTCCTTTTAGTGCAGTCATCTGCACTGACTCTCTGCCTGTTGTGGCCATGCTTGCTCTCTGTGGGACCCAGCAGGCAAACTCTGGGGGGGGAGCGGGTTCCCCACTGGGGGACTTGGGAGCAGAGGGGTACTGTTAGCAAAATTTGTGCTAGGTCACTAGTCCTATGTTGGATCCCCCGAAGCACTATGGCAACTGGGGGCTTCAGGCTGGGTTGACCAAGGGCACAAGGCTGGGCATGGTGTGTAATGGTGGCTGAGGGTGTGTGGTTGGGCATGGCCCATGAGGGCTGCTAGGGGTGTGCAATTGAGTGCAGTGTGCAAAGGCACCTGTGGGCATCTGGCTGGGCAGGCGCGTGATGGCACCTGGGGACAGTGGAAGGTGTCCAGAGAGGTGCACAGGTGGGTGTGGCCTGTGATGGTCAATCAGCTACATTTTTAATGCAAATTCAATGCTCTTCAGTTCTTCAATTCTTTAGAGGAAAAAAAGAGATGTTCTTTTAAAAAACCAGATGCCAGGGGCGCCTGAGTGGCTCAGTTGTTAAGCGTCTGCCTTCGGCTCAGGTCATGATCCCAGGGTCCTGGGATTGAGCCCCGCATGGGGCTCCCTGCTCCACGGGAAGCCTGCTTCTCCCTCTCCCACTCCCTCTGCTTGTGTTCCCTCTTTCACTGTGTCTCTCTCTGTCAAATAAATAAATAAAATCTTTAAAAAAAAAAAAACAGATGCCAAGTTGCTATCTTAAGATTTACCTCTTAGACAGTGATACTCAACTTCTTTTCCCTAGTCAATCACTGAGCAAGGAAATAGAAATTAAAATAAGGAAAATATATTTAGCTCTAATTTGTAATATAACGTTACTACCAATTCTCTTTAAATTGTGTATCTAGAAACACTAACACATTTTTAAAATCTGGTAAATGTAAATCATAAAATTATTAAATCTGTGCACTTATAAATTTAAGTGCTTATAATTAGAATTTAAATTTTTATTTAAAAAGTAAAATTTTTACTTAGAATATTTAGTTGGAAGCCAGAAACTAATCAGTCCAAAAATATAAAACTTGCTTTTTATTTAAAATATTGTGAATAAAATATATGCCAAGATATATAAAATTTTTCTTTTATTTCATCCTTCTGGAAATAAATTAACCAAAACTTTAAAAAAAAATGTAACAATTTTCCTTCTTTCCTGCCAATACTTTCCACCTTTAACACATAATCCTGTCAATTAGTATTCTCTTACCATGGGCAAACTAAAAACTACAATACTGATGTTACTAAAAATGAGAATTCAGATTTTTTGAAGTCATAAGATAAATATATTGGAAGGAAAACTACTAGAATTTCAAACAATAAAATAAAATCTGTGTTTTGCCTTTAAAAGGGGGCCAGGATTGTCTTTGGAAAAAAAATCTGTATTTGAATGACAGTAAAAGTCATAAAACAGATGATAAAGACATAGGAAATGAGAATTCGTTAACTCCCGATTTAAACATTGTGAAAAAATGTTTAGTTAACTGTGTGGAGTCAGAATTTTACTCATTTACTTCCATATAACTGAGTATCTTTAGTAATGAAAGTTAGATGGAAGCCTTTTACTTTCTAGCTGAAGGGCAGGTTGTAAAGAAACATTTAATTCCTTTTGACTTTCTTGTAAAGAAAAAAGAAAGCCGCATCATAAAGGTGGGGGAAAGGGTCATAATATTTTATAACAGGATGCAAGAGACTCTGCAAACAGAAGAAAATATAAGCAAAACCCAGCAAGACTGTTTTTCCTCCTTCAATCATGGGGAACACAACCCTATCAATCACTTGTCATATTGGATCACAATAGTAATGGTCGATTTTATGGCTTAAGTTTCCCCCAACACTGCACACTAATCTCCCCATAACACCATTTAATTGTTTCAAGCTGAGGGCCAGAAGCTTTCATTTCTTTTCTAAAGTCCAGTGGTTCTTTCATTTTCTGGTCACCAGAATCTGTGTGTATGTACCTGCTTGATATATCCTATCATGAGAGGAAGACGTATCTTTAGTGAAATGGGGGAAACAATCTTTTCTGCACTTAATATAAAAGGTTAGCTTTTTATTTGTATTAGAAGCATTAACACATAGGCACAAAATTAGTACTGAACCGTGAAGCTTGTCAAAATGGCTTTTTATGTTTTCAGAATTAACTCTATGCAATTTTGTTTAGTTTAGGCATAAAAGCTATTTAGAATCCCATTCATGCCAGAAGACTGATTTTGTAAAAGGTAGATTTATTTTTCTATTTTAGAGATTACATTTATTCATTTTAAAATATTTTACACAAAGGCTGCTAAGTTTGGAATTCAGACCTTCCTTTTAGTTTTTTTTTTCTTCCTGGCTAATGTAATTCTTCTTGCCTATTCCCCCAGTTATCAGAGAAGCATTTTGATAATTCATAATAACCTATACAAATACAATAGTGCCTACTGGACAAAAATTGTCTCATTAAAGAGAAAAATGAATAAAACTCATGTTATCACCATGTGACTTTTAAAAATCAGACTTTCGGAATTCATGTTAGTGTTGTTTTCATCACTAAAAACTAAACTAAGAAAAAAAATCACAGTATCATTTATGCCTCATTTCTTTAAATAATGCACACTAGAATAAACACCCAATCATTGATATGTGCTATAGAAATGGTCACCTGAAAAGAAAGGATATCTTTAAGAACAGCTCATATTCAGATCATATATGTTTTGTAAATGCATACCAAAAGCAGCTTAACATTCTTACTCTAGTTTAAAAAAAAACTGTACTATCTTTTTCAATGGTGGAGTTTTTAGTTTTAGAAGGTTTGGAAAGAAATGAAGAAGTATGAAGAAATATTCTAAATATTCCTTGAGCATATAAAACTGGCCAATTTCAAAGATGGATACATTTGTGCCTGGAAACTCTGTTCTCTGACATTTTTTTTTTTTTGATTATTCATTTTCTAGAATTCCTTGGACTTGTAATTCAAACTTTTAAAAAACAAACCAGTAATAAAACTGAATGTAACTGCCCAGACAACACATGCAGCAACACCAGGGAAACACAAAGAACAAGTTTTCCATTGGAGATGTTTTAATTCACATTCCCTTTAATTTAATATTGAATTTGTCATCTTTCCACAAACATTCAAGGGATTTTTCCACAGCTATTTTTTTCTTTTGGAGAAAACATTTATGATTAATTCATATAAAACCAATCTAAGTTTGAACTGCTGCTTCAACTGGCAAATTATTCTAAATGATCAGGATAAGAAGGTAGAACATTAGAGAGTGAGGCCAAAACATCAAACCAAAGGGCTCTTTGTATCCTAAAAAGGTAAATGGACACACATTTTCTGTTAACTTAGCCAGGGACTATTTCCACTTGCTTATTATATGGAATGACTTGACATTATACATCAGGAGAGACAGAAAAGGTCAACAGTTAAAAGGATAGATTATCGATGGGACCAGTGAATAAACTGTTTCTCAGTAAAGAATGTAAAAGTAGCAAAAGCAGTTAAAAATTGAAAGCTAGTCAGAAAAAAACTGGAGAATTAAATAATCAGGATGAAACTAGGATACACTGGCGGGGGAAAAAAAAAAAAAAACAACTTACACTGGGAAGCTAATAAGTACCTGACAATATACTCAAAATTTTATACATGCTCTTTCATTTAATCCTTACAACAAGAAGTGAGGTACTATTCATATAAGAACCGAGGCTCAAAGAAGTGGCTTGCTCAAGGCCATAAAGCCAAGTGATAGACCTTGTATTCCAACCCAGATCGGATTTCAAAGTTTAACTACTCTATACTGTCTCTAGCTAGCTTCCATTTTTTAGGGGGTAAAGGAAGCAAATAAAGTATAAAATACCTTTCAGGGTTAAATCAAATAGAATTTCTTATAATTTTAAGTGATAACCCTTGTGAAAAGAAATAACTCTGCTGTCTTTCTCTCCCTCCCTCTGAATAAAGCTGGGGAAAAGATTGCAATTAGGCCAAAAGTGAAAAGCAAGCGGCTAGAAAATGTATCATGACAAAAAGGAGCCAATATTAGATGCATTTTATCCCATTCTCAGAGAGTTTAGAACAAGAGGACAAATTAAAGTAAATTAAGGTTTGAATAGGTAACATAGTGACATGGTTCAAAAATCAAAATAATACTAAATACCAAAATACCAAAAATGATCTCATCCTTACCCTTGCCTCCATCCATCTCTCTCCTCTTCTCCCATCAAGGTAACCACTTTTATTTAGTTCCATGTGTAGCCTTCTAGAATTTCTTTATACGATTATTAATGTGCTTATTTTTCCCCCTTTATTACACATATTGTAGACACGGATTTGTACTTTGCTTTTCTCACTAACATTATGAGAAAATTTAACAGTAAATTACATAAAAGCCCTTTAGGGAATGGAATGATTTTCAAATATGACCAAATAAATACTGACAAGTAGCATTGTTCTAGTACTAAAATTGAACAGAATACTACTAAATTACAGGCTTCAAAATAAAAAAAGTTCATTTCTTTTAACCCCAAATCATCATTTCACCTATCTAGCATTCAGCTATTAACGATTTGGAAATTTTTGAGTATGTTTTAATATAATGGCTTTTCTCTTTCTTCTATATTTCCTCAAGTGACAAACATGTGTAAGTAACTTTTTGCCTTAGTCAAAGCCTTTTTCTTTGGGCCTAGAAGTTAGCATTCCTATTGTAAGAGGATTTTCCAAACATAGTTTCAAATCCTAAGAAGTCTTTGAATACTGAACCTCAAGCATGAAGATACTACTGAATGTAGAGGAACCAGGGAATAGAAAGGTACTAATTTATTGCAGCGAGTCCAATTTTAGAAACTCAAACTATCTAAAAGGTAGAAAAATGTCTGACCAAACATTTGATTCTTTCGATGTATAACAAATCATACTGCAGGACACTTTAAAAATAATAGAGTGATACAAAGTTAAACAATGATAACTTTGTTAACTCTAAAGACATTGGGATTACGGACCTAAATGAAAACAATTATAGCTACTAGTGCTGAGAATAAAGGGCAAAACTGGAAAAACTGAACAGATAAGCAAATAATGGCTGGCATTAATGTACAATGAGCAAGATAACTGGTCATAGGCTGGTAGTCATGGTGACAGCTTTCAGTCATTAATGACACAGCTTCCAAGTACCCTGGCTTCTTGTTACCATCATTACCGGGGAGCCAAAGCATTTGTCATAATACTGAATAAGCTATAAAACAATGCTTTTAGAATTGAAAAGTTCAAAGCAAACTCTCACTTACCTTCCCTGTTAGAACTGAGGGAAATTCAGTATCAAACTTGTTGCTCAAGCCAAACCTTAAAAACAAAGAACAAAATATATTCTACCCAGCATATTTAACTCTTTACCCCTTCCCTTTTTAAGTAACAAAGCCATACATTTTTCATTTGATGTTGTGATTTAAAAATGTGTCCTAAAAATAATTTTATGATATTTACAGAAAACAAATCTTTGACTATTAATCTGAATTAATAGTAAAAGAAACTTATGGTGCAAATGTTAAAGCAGTATTCTAATTACATCCATGCATGATATGGGATTAAATAATAACAAATTAGAGTTGGAAATAAGATTTTTGACTGAAATGTTTCTGTTAAAACCCATTTTAGTTGATAACTATTAGAACTGACTAATTGGTAGTATGTAGGAGTGGATAATATTATTCTTTCTACTTTTATGTATATATGAAAATTTTTCTAATAAAAAACTAATATAACCTTTGGAGCTGTAGTTCAAAAACTTATGATCAGTTAGTATTCAGATACTCAAAGTTTGATCTTTATGAATGGCTTTCACGTATATGCTCAATTTGTTTTCAGAAAACAGGTCTCAGCCTTGAAAGCTCTGACTCAAGTAAGCTCATTGAAATCTGTTTTCAGAAGTCAAGATGAATTTTATGAGCCTTCATTCACCTACTTGTTGGTTTCAGTAGGGATAACAAAGGTCACTTCCTGCATCTTAGATGATATATCATAGTGACTATAATTTTATACTATAGCGTAGTATAGTATAGTAGATGATGGGTTGTAAGCAAAAATGAAGAAAAAAAAAAAACAGCAATGTTTATTGAGAACTCCTGGTGAGGTAGGCAATAATAGTAACAGCTACCAGTAAATATTCACTTACCATGAGTTAGACACTGTGCTAGATAAAACGTTACTTCTAAAGTTTACAACCCTACAGGAGTGGTTATTGTCATCCCCCTCTTAAAGATAAGGAAGCTGACCCTCAGAAAATTTTTTTTTCGAAAGGTAATTAAGTGACTTGCCCCAAGTCATATATCTAGTAAGGTGGGGAGGACCAAAATTCCAAATGCTGATCCCTAAGTTCTTTCTGTCCTGTATTGAGCTTTTTGAAAACAGAAACTATGCCTTATTTATTTTGTTATCTTTTTGTTTAGTAGCATAATGTAATCTAGTAGGTATTTAATAAAAGTGTTGAATAATAAGCTACAATACTGTTTGATTTGACTGACTTATGGCCCTTTGGTCTTATGGCCACATTAAAGATATGTTAAGAATCTAATGTCCTATTAAAACTATGTGGGAATACCATATTCTCCTTGTATCATTTATGCTATAATAGCTCCTTTTCTGGGACACAAGCCCATCTTAAACATAAAAATTCTCTATACTTAGCAGCTAAGTATACTATACTTTGTGTATTTAAAATGTATTTTAAAACAACAAATTCTATGTTTTAAAATAGTTGAGACAATTAATTAGCAACCATAAAAAGACCTTAACTTCATTAAAAAATACTTAATTACTTCTCCAGGTATTAGTATATGTAATGAGAACATAAAATTCTCATAATCATGTTCCCCATAGACACAGGATATAGCCAAACTGGAAAATAAGATAGTATACCCCTGTACATGAATTTTTATGGCAAATTTCATGTGCTGTTTGAGAAAATGACACTCCAGTATTAAATAATATTTGCAACTATGTACTAACTCAGCAATCAACAACATGACCAATATATAACACAGCAAGAAACATTCTTCATTTAAGTTATATGTAGCTAAATAGTGACCTCATCACTAGTCAAAAAGATGCAATTTAATTCATTATTCCACAAAGAGTAAATTCTTACTGTGTAACACAGAAATAAATACAGGTTTCATTTTTAAAAGGAAACATTATACACTTTAAAGTAGAGTTATATTTCCATATCTTGTCTAAACACCTTTTAGATGCAATGTCAATAACATGTTCCTGATTTAGAGTCTGGGAAGATGGCAGAGTAGGAGGATCCTAAGCCCACTTCATTCCACAGATACACCCAAGACAACAGCCATATCAGCACAACGAACTAAGAAAACCACCCAAAGACTGGCACAACAGACTTTCCAGTTAATTGAAGAGAAAAGGCCACACGGAAAAGGGTAGGAATGGTGGAAACATGGTCAGGTATCAAGCTCCTGGTGAAACTAACCACAAATGGAAGGGACATCACAAGCACTGAGAAGGGAGAGGAGCAGACTCCCACCAAACACCCCCCACACAGGAATGTGCACTTGGAAGACAAGTCCCCAAAGTATTTGGCTTTGAAATGCAGTGAGGCTTAACTCTGGGTACTTTAAAAATCAGCAGGCTTTTGAGGCACCTGGCTTTTGAGATGAGCAGGCTCATCTGTTAAGAGTCCACCTCTTGATTTCAGCTCAGGTCATGATCTCAGGGTTGAAAGATTGAGTCCCACATTGGGCTCCATGCTCAGCATGGAACCTGCTTAAGTTCGCCCTCTCCCTCTGCCTCTGCTCCTCCCCTGCTCTCTCTCTCTCTCTCAAAAAAAATAAATTTAAAAAAATCAGCAGGCTTAGCTCTGGGAGAGCCAGAGGGCAATAGGAAACTGAGCCCTTAAAGAGACAGTATAACAAACAACCCTGCTGAGATAAAGAAGTTTGAAAAGCACCTGGGTATACAGAAAGGAGATTTATTTACTAATCTCAGAATGTGTGCTAGAGGGGCAGGGATCTTTAGGAGACTTCTTCAAGAACAAAAGAGCTGGTGGATACCATCCCCACCTCCACCCTATCCCCAGCCCAGATACCAAGACACCTGCAGGAACCAGTGAGAACACTCTCCACCTACCTTGCTAACACCACACACCCTGCCTCTGTGTTCTGTGGATCTACCCCATCCAACCTACCCCGCCAGGCACACATCTGTCCAAAGCAGCTCCTGGCACATTTTATCCTGCAAGCAGCCCTGGCAAGGACCAGCACCACTCCAAAATGACTCCTGCCTGAGGAGAGGGGAAGATAAACCACACACCAGTTCAACTGCAGCCCCAGCAGCCAAACCTTATAACTGGCAGGAAAGGGAGAGTACCCTGTTGATCAGTACCTCTGCAACCCCAGCAGATGAGCTGGGGGTAAGCATCTGATCTGCTGGCCCCGCCCACCGACAAAAACCTCTCAGGTTTACAGAGAGCCCTGTAGTTTGGGGTCACTGCAGCCCCAACACATGGACTAGAATAGGCATTTGGTTTGAATGCAGGCCCCACCTACCAACAAAAGTCTCTCCAGGGATAACACAGGGAGAGTGCCCTGGAGTTTGGTGTGACCACAATACCAGCAAACAAGCAGAGGGCAGACATCTAGTCTGACTGTTGATACCCCCCAACTATCAGCCCAGAGTAGCTCCAGACTAGCCCCTTAACAGCACAGAGACCAAACCCTGCCCAGTGCACCCACAACAGGCAAAATGGGCCATTGTGGCCAAGTGGACTGAAGGCAAATGCTGCCCACCCAGCCACAACAGTAGGGCACACACAACCCACACAGGAGACACCCCTGAAATATCTGGTTCTGGTGAACAGGGGACATTGTGCTACAAGGCACAACAGGACCTCTTCTTCACAAGGCCACTACCTTCAAGATCAGGAGACGTAACTAACTTTCCTAATGCATAGAAACAAACACAGAGAGACAAAATGAAGAACCAGAGGAATATGTCCCAAGTGAAAGAACAGGACAAAACCACAGCAAAATAGCTAAACGAAAGGAGATAAGCAATAAGCCTGATAAACAATTCAATGTAATGGCTATAAAAATATTTACTGGACTTGAGAAAAGAGTGGAGGGCCTCAGTGAGATCTTCAACAAAGAGATAGAAAATATAGAAAAGAACCAATCAGAAATGAAAAACTCAATAACTGAAATAAAAATACACTAGAGGAAATCAACAGCAGATCAGAGGCAGGAGAATTTATCATCTACCTAGAAGACAGAATAATGGAAAGCAACCAAGCTGGACAGCAAAAAGAAAAAAAAAAATTAAAACTGACAGTAGATTAAGAGAACTCAGTGACATCATCTAGTATAATAACATTCATATTATAGGGATCCCAAAAGGAGAAGAGAGAGAAAAGGGAGCAGAAAATTTATTTGAAGAAATAAGCTGAAAACTTCCTTCATCTGGGGAAGGAAACAGATATCCAAATATCCAGATCCAGGAGGCACAGAAAGTCCCCAACAAAATCAACCAAAGGAGGTGCACATCAAGACACATAATAATTAAAATGTCAAAAAGTAGTGATAAAGAGAGAACTTTAAATGAAACAGAAAAGAAAAGAGTTACACACAAGGGGAACCCCATAAGGCTATAAGCTGATTGTTCAGCAGAAACTTTATAGGCCAGAAGACAGTGGCATGATATATTCAAAGTGCTGAAAAGAAAAAATGTGCAACCAAGAATACTTTACCCAGCAAGGATATCATTCAGAATAGAAGGAGAGGTAGTTTTCCAAACAAAACTTAAAGGTGTTCACCATAACTAAACCAGCCTTACAAGAAACATTAAAGGGAATTCTCTGAATGGAAAGAAAAGGCCATTATCAGGAAAGAAAATTGTGAAAGGAAAAATTTCACAGGTAAATACCAACATAATAAAAGTAGTTGATTAATCAGTTATAAAACCAGTATGGAGATTAAAGCACAAAAGCAGTAAAATCAATATTATCAATAAAAAATCAGGGAAAGGTTTTATAAAATCAAAGGATGTAAAGTATGATATCATATAGCTAAAACATGAGGGGAGGAGTAAAAGTTTAGTGCTTTTAAAATGGCTTCAAACTTAAGCAAACATCAACTTAATATAGATTGCCATGTGCATGTTATGTATGAACCTAACAGTAACCACAAATCAAACATCTGTAATAGATATGCAAAAAATAAAGAGAAAAGAATCTAAGCACATCACTAAAGAAAGCCATCAAACCACAAGAGAAGAGAGCAAGACAAGAAAGGAACAGAGAAGGGGTGCCCGAGTGGCTCAGTTTGTTAAGCATCTCTGCCTTTGGCTCAGGTCATGATCTCAGGGTCCTGGGATGGAGCCCTGCATCAGACTTTCTGCTCAGTACAGAGCCTGTTACTCCCTCTTCCTCTGCCCCCCCCCCCTTGTGCTCATGTTCTCTCTCACTCTCTATCTCAAATATATATATATATATGTATATATAAAGAAAGGAACAGAGAAGAACTATAAAAACAATAACACAAGTAATAAAATGGCAATAAGTACATATTTATCAATAACTACTTTGAATGTAAATAGACTAACTGCTCCAATCAAAAGACATAGGGTGACTGAATGGATAAAAAAGCAAGACCCATCCATATGCTGCCTACCAGAGACTCACTTCAGACCTAGAGACACATGCAGATTGAACATGGAGGAATGGAAACACATTCACCATGCAAATGGAAGTGAAAAGAAAGCTGGGGTAGCAATACTTATATTGGACAAAATAGGTATTAAAACAGGCTGTAACAAGTGACAAAAAAGGAAACTACATAATGATAAAGGGAACAAAGCAACAAGGTAATATAACAACTGTAAGTATTTTTGCACCCAATGTGGGAGCACCTAAATACATGAGGCAACAACTATCAACAGACACAAAGGAAGAAATTGACAGTGATACAATACTGGGGGACTATAATACCCCCTTACATTAATAGATAGATCATCCAGACAGAAAATCAATAGGGAAACAGTGACTTTGAATGACACATTGGACCAGATGGACCTAACAGATATATTCAGAACATTCCACCCAAAAACAGTAGAATACACATTCTTTTCAAGTGCATATGGAACATTCTCCAGAATAGATTACATGTTAGGCCACAAAACAGTCTCAATAAATTAAAAAAGATTAAAATATCATGCATCTTTTCTGACCACAGGATATGAAACTAGAAATCAATCACAAGAAAAAATCTGGAAAGAATACAAATATATGGAGGCCAAATAACATGCTACTAAACACTGAATGGATCAACCAAGAAATCAGAGGAAATAAAAAAATACACTGAGAAAATGAAAATGAAAATGTAAGGGTGGGATGCAGCAAAAGCTGGTCTAAGAGGGAAGTTTATAGCAATACAGGCCTACTTCAAGAAGCAAGGAAATCTCAAATAAACAATGTAACCGTACACCTAAAGGATCTGGAAAAATAAGAACAAAGCTCAAGGTCAGTAGAAGGAAGGAAATGATACAGTGTAGAGCAGAAGTGAAAAAAAAAGAATAGAGTTTAGGGCACCTGGGTGGCTCAGTTGGTTAAGCATCTGCCTTTGGCTGAGGTCATGATCCCAGAGTCCAGGGATTGAGCCCCATGTCGGGCTCCCTGCTCAATGGGGAGCCTGCTTCTTCCTCTCCCTCTGCCCCTCCCCCCATTCGTGTGCTCTCTCTCTCGCTCTGTTCTCGCTCTTAAATAAATAAAACCTTAAAAAAAATAGTCTTAAAAAAATAATGGAAGCAATCATTGGAACCAGGGGTTGATTCTTTGAAAAGATCAAGAAAATTGATAAATCTTTAGCCATATTCATAGAAAAAGGAAGAGAGAGGGCATAATTAAATAAAATCAGAAATGAAGGGGAGAAATAACAACTGACACCACAGAAATACAAAGGATTATAAGAGAATATTATGAAAAATTATTTGCCAACAAATTGGACAAGCTAGAAGAAATGGATAAATTCCTAGAAACATGTAACCTTCCAAAACTGAAGCAGAAACAGAAAATTTGACAAACCAATTACTAACAATGAAATTGATTCAGTAATAATAAAAAAACCCCAACACACAAAAATCTGGAACCAGATGTATTCACAAGTGAATTCTACCAAAAATTTAAAGAAAAGTTAATACCTATTCTTTACAAAGTATTACAAAAGATAGAAGAGGAAGGAAAGTTTCCAAATTTATTCTACAAGGCAAGCATTACTCTGATACCAAAAACAGATAAAGACACTACAAAAAAAGAGAGAAAACTACAGGCCAATATCTGATAAACACAGATGCAAAAATCCTTGATAAAATAATAGCAAACTGAATCCAACAATACCTTAAAAAAATCATTCACCACAATCAATTGGGATTTATTCCAGGGATGTTTAAATGTGGTTCAATGTTTGCAAATCAATCAATGTGCTATATCACATCAGCAAGAGAAAGGATAAAAACTATACGATTATCCCAATAAATGCAAAAAAAGCATCTGATTAAGTACATTTCCTCATGATAAAAATTCTCAACAAAGTAGGTTTAGAGGAACACACCTCAACATCATAAAGGCCATGCATGAAAAACTCACAGCAAAGATCATACTCAATGGTGAAACACTGACAGCTTTTCCTCTCAGATCAGGAACAAGAAAGAGATGTCCACTCTCATCTCCTTTATTCAATATAGTACTAGAAGTTCTAGCCACAGCAATCAGACAAGAAACAAAAGGCATCCATATTGGTAAGCGAGACTTAAAACTTTCCCTATTTGCAGATGATATGATACTATATATAGAAAACCCTAAAGATGTCACTAAAAACCTACTATAACTGCTTAATGAATTCAATAAAATCACAGAATACAAAATTAATATACAGAAATCTGTTGCATGTATACACTAATAATGAAAGTAACAGAAAGAGAGATTAAGAAAATAATCCCAATTACTATACACCAAAAAGAATAAAATAGCTAGGAATAAACTGAACCCAGGAGGTGAATGACCCATACTCAGAGAACTGATACACTGATGAAAGAAATTTGAAGAGGTCATAAACAAATGGAAATATATTTCATACTCACAGCTTGGAAGAACCAATATGGTTAGAATATCCATGCTACCCAAAACAATCTACAGATTTAATGCAATCCCTATTAAAATACCAATAACATTTTTCCACAGAACTAGAACAAATAATTTTAAGATTTGTATGGAACCACAAAAGACCCTGAAAAAAAAAGAAGAAAAAAGAAAAAGAAGAACAAAACTGGAGTCATCACAATCCCAGATTTCAAGATATAATACAAAGTTGTAGTAATCAAAATGGTATGTTACTGACATAAAAATAGACACAGATCAATGGTAAAGAATAAGAGCCCAGAAATAAACCCATGATTTTATGGTCAATTAATCTCCAACAAAAGAGGCAGGAATATACAATGAGAAAAAGACTCTTCAACAAATGGTGCTGGGAAAACTGGAGAGCTACATGCAAAAGAATGAAATTGGACCATTTTCTTACACCAGATCAAAAACAAACTCAAAATGGATTAAAGACCTAAATGTGAGACGCAAAACCATAAAATTCCTGGGAGAAAACACTGGCAGTAATTTTTTTTGACACTGGTCATAGAAACATTTTTCTAGATATGTCTCTTCTGGTAATGGAAACAAAAGCAAAAGCAAAATTAAACTACTGGGACTACACAAATAAAAAGCTTTTGCACAGTGAAGGAAATCATCAACAAAATTAAAAGGCAACCTAATGAATGGGAGAAGATATTTTCAAATGATACATCCAATGAAGGGTTAATATCCAAAATACGTAAAGAACTTATACAATTCAACACCAGGAAAACAAATCTGATTAAAAATGGGCAGAAGACCTGAACAGACATTTTTCCCAAGAAGACATATAGATGGCCAACAGACACATGAAAAGATGGTCAACATCACTAATCTCCAGGGAAATGCAAATTAAACTACAATGAAATATTACTTTACCCTTGTCAGAATGGCTAAAATCAAAGTGACAAGAAATAAAAAGTGTTGGCGAGGATGTGGAGAAAAAGGAACCCTCATGCACTGTTGGTGGGAATGCAGACTGGTGGCAGCCATTGTGGAACAGTGTGGAGGTTCCTCACAAAATTAAAAATAGAATTACCATATGATCCAGTAATTCCACTACTGTGTATTTAACCAAAGAAAACAAAACCACTAATTTGAAAAGATATATACACTCCATGTTTATTGTAGAATTATTTATAAGAACCAAGAAATGGAAACAACCCAAGTATCCAGCAATAAGTGAATGGCTAAGAAAGATCTTTCTCTCTCTCTCTCTCTCTCACACACACACACACACACACATACACACACACACACACTGGAATATTACTCAGCTGTAAGAATGAAATCTTGTCATTTGCAACAACATGGATGGACCTAGAGGGTATAATGCTAAGTGAAATAAGTCAGCCAGAGAAAGACAAATAACATGATTTCACTCATATGTGGAATTTAAGAAATATCACAAATGAACAAACAAAGGAAAAAGAAGACAAATCAAAAATAGACTGCTAAATACAGAGAATAAACTGGTGGTTGCCAGAGGGGAGGTGGGTGGGGGGTAGGTAAAATGAATAAAGGGGATTAAGAGTACACTTATCTTGATGAGGTATGAGAATGTATAGAATTGTTGAGCACTGTATTATACACCTGAAACTAATATAACATTGTATGATAATTATATGTCAATAAAAAAACCATGTTCTTACCTCCATTAGAGATTGCTGCCATTATAGATTTTCCAAGCTGCCCTTCTTTTACTACTTGAAATACTTGAAAGATGTATCTTTCAAGATATATGGAATATTTTTATTACTTTAAAAATTCTGAGCTTTGCTATTCTCTTTGCATTTACCACTGAGCAAGTGAACTTTCCTGTTTCCATTTCCTTAATATTCCCTCCTTTCTTAACGGTTTAGAATTTCCCTTATGATGCTGTCACTTTAGTGAAAATAATCTCTGAGTAAATTTATTCAGAAAGACAAGTTCATCATGTTTTATTTATTGCCAATTTTATGTTCTCTTCCTAGAACTTTTTCCCTTTACTTTGCAGCTTTGTCACACTGTTGACCACTCCCTAACACTCTCCCATCCTTTCACTCTCCTCTAACATTCTTGCCTTTTCCAAAAGTTTAGCTTTTAGTCATCTGCTTATCTTTCTAAGTGAACTTTAACTGTCCATCTATGTTTAGTAGCTTTGATATCACTTCTATGCTGATGGCCCTCAAATCTATATCTCTAGTTCTGCATTTTCCAACATTCTTTGGTCTCTAATGGCATACTAAAAATTTTGATTTAGATAAATGCTAAAAACAATATACCACCTCAAGTAAAACATGTCTAAAATTAAATGTTATCTTTTTATGGGAAACTAGCCCCCCTTTCAAATTTTTCATCTCTATCAATGACACATTGACTCTCTTTAACCTAGACCTTGGTATTGGTTTTGCACCTTCCTGCTCCTATTTTTTTGCACCTTGCTTGCTCTAAGGTGGCTCCAAATCCTGTTATTTGTTCCTTTGAAATCATTCTCACAATGATTCCTTCCCTTCCACTGCAACTGCTGTATTGGCTGTTGTCTTTGCTCAGGTGGTTCCTCTTGCTTCCCCTCCCTAGGTTAAATCCTATGCAACCTTCAAGGCTCAAGTCAAGTGCCAACCCCTGCTGTAATACCTTGAATGTTCAAGCTTTTATGGATTTCCCCTTTCTCTGAATGCTCACAGCTGCTTCTAATCTGTACTATACAATTCGATAGTTAATAAAATATTTTTATTTTATTTTACTTTTTAAAATACTCCTTTAGAGCATACATATTTTTTAAATACTCCTACAGAGCATATATATATTTATGCTCCTTTAGAGCATAAATATATATATATTTCTAAAGGTATAAATATAGGCAAATTAGGCTTGATACAGTCTCAAAATTTTGGCTAAAAGGCAGTAGCAATCCTATTCTTGCCTACCAGGGATTTCCTCTATCTTTCTTCATTAGAGACTCAACACTTAAAAAGAATACTTAACTCAAATAACCTTAGGCATAACATTTCTCTTGATAGCTACTAGGAAAATGTTGAAATGGCTGCTGCTGAATAAACACCTCAGCTCTGTTTCATAAACAAACTATTAAGAACTGTGAGTCCACAGAGATTAGACAAGATCATCTACCCATTACTGATTAGTGATAGGCATTAGCCAAGATGTGGGGGTTTTCAGCATTAGACAAATGGGCACTTGGGAACTTCTCACACTGTCCATTTTATCAGCTTCATTAAATATAGAGCCTATTATGTGTTTGAAGCTGTCCTAGCTGGTGGTTCCTAGTGACTGTATTTTATCTGTCAAGTGTCTTCAGTACTTAAAATTTTTAATTTCTTGGATGATTCTTTGGAGTAAAGGAAACTGAGGCAAAGAAGAATGGGTCCTCTTAGTTGCTCTTCCCTCCTCTCTCCCACCCACACCCTTCACTGTTTTTAATCCTTTTGGAAATGGCTACACACCAGCCTTTGAAAACCTATACAATTTAAACTTTATGTGTTCAGGTTGTTTAAGAAAACAGATCAAACAAATAAAATTCTGCCAACAAGAAACATGATTTCACTAGAAAACTATGTATTTATAGTAACAATTCTGAAGTGTATACATTGAACTTTATTTACTATATCATGAAAAAGAAAAGTCTATGCCATAAAATTCAAACATCTTTTCAAAAACATTATAGTTAAATCTCTCTAATATTTTATATGAAAATAATCATGTCTTGCCACACTGTAAAATGGCAAGTTACCATAGCTTCAGTATTCTAAAATCTTATAAAATATTTACCTTATACAAACACATATTAACAATGCATCATTATAATTCCTCAAAGACAACTGTTTATAGAAAAGGCATTCCATTAACTGACTTGAGAAGTATCAATAATTGTAGTCTAAGTATAATAATTGCTGTCCAAGTTTTTGGAGAAATGCACTGTTTGGCAAATTTGGCCATCTTTTTCAGTTCTATATGGAATAATTTTAGCTCTTATAGATTAATTTTAGTGAGACAATTTTATAAGAATTGGTAACCTATCATCTCTACTAACTTCTATACAGATCTACTATCAAGGGTACATATCTATATGTTGGTTTTTAAAAAGATTTTATTTATTTATTTGAGAGAGAGAGAGAGAGAATGTGTACACGAGCAGGGGCAGGGGGGGTGAAGGGGCAGAAGGAGAGGGAGAAGCAGACTCCCTGCTGAGCAAGGAGCCAGATGTGGGGCTTGATCCCAGGACCCCAGGATCATGACCTTAGTCAAAGGCAGATGCTTAACTGACTGAGCCACCCAGGTGCCCTGGTATGTTTTAAGTACTATAAAGAGTGTGATAATGCCTATAAATAAAAGATCTCAGGAGATACAATTATCCTTGTTTATCAATACATTGGATCCAAATACTTACCCTAGAAATATCAAGAAGAAAAGTGGTAGATACTAAGTTATATCACTCAGATGTATAGTATTTCTAAAACACTTAATATTTCCAAGAGGCATTTCATTATGTCTGTTTCTCTAAACTCAAATCTGTGGAGTTAATTTTGTCATATATTTTTTTAATTTGGAAAAAAATCCCCAAATACCCATTCATCTTCATCATCTTAGAATTAGAATTACAATTAGTGGGGTTATCTCATTCTACTTCTTAAAAAATTATAATTAATTCCATGTTAAAAGATTAGTATCTTTTAAAAGTAACTAGAAAGCCAATATGTTAAGATGATACAAATACACAGGGGTATTCTGATGCCTTAACAAAGATTTCAGAGGTAAGGCCATGCCATAACCCCCATCACTGGGACTGGTGATATTACTATACCCATATAGATCTTTGCTCAGAATCAGAAGTACTCTCCACAGCATGATTCAAGAAACTAGTATTTGTTGAGGGCCTAAAATATAGCATACATTATGGTAGGAATATTGAGTGTTACTAAAGTGAACCAATATTCCTTCAACTCACTTTTATTGATTGTCTACTTCATGGCAAGTAGTGTGCTAGGCCATGATGATTCAGAGGGAACTAAAAATTGTTCCTGCAATTGCAGCTTACAATTTAGTGGGGGCAGAGAAGACTTGCAGGAGGTGGTGACATATGGAGAGCCGGGGCAAGGGCAGTGGATACTGGAATTCTCGATGGAGGTCCCAGCTTGAGCAGAGGCAAAGAGATAAGAAAGAGCATGCTATGAACAGGAAAATATAAGCCATAAGGGGAAATGTCAGCAGATTAGGCTGATAGACAGGCAGGGTCCAGTTCTATATACCATGTTATGGAGCTTAGATTCTATCCTGTGGGTTAATAGGCAGTAAAGTGGCATCTCAATCTAGCAGCAAGCTGGGGAATGGATGTGAAGGTGACAAGGATGAAGGCAAGATGATTGGTTAGGGTGGTGAAACGGGCCTGAATCAGGGAAGTGCTGGTAGGGAGGAAAAGAAGAAATTTTTAGGTCATATATTATTAATACTTGCTGCTAAGTGTAAGTAAGAAAGAGGAACCAAAGACCAACAATGAGATAGGTGGAGATATATTTAACTGAGATGGAAAACACAGAAATAGGAGGGATTTTTCTGAGGGGTTGGGATGGAGGTGTAAGGGGGTGAGGGGTAGATAAATTCTGTTTTGAATATGCTGAACTTAGGATGACGGTGGGCTATCAGGTGAGGAAGCCCAGGTGAAAGTCTAAGCAAAATGTGGTACAGAGATAAATATTTGGGAGATGTCAGATAATTGAAACCATGAGAATCTAGATGAGATCATCTAGGCAGAACAGGGAATGAGAAGAGTAGCAGGTTGAGAACAAAACCTCAGAGACCACTGGTATTCAAGGGCCAAGAGAGTAAGAGAAGCCCACGATTGAGAGAGTTGAAGAATCGCCAGAAAAATACAAGGAGACCCAGGAGAGTGAAGTGGCCAAGGAATTCCTAGGTTTGTTTGACTGGCAAAATGATTTTACAAAATCAGAATTTGAATGCCTTTAGGCAAAACATATACCACCTTCCAGTTCAACAAAGACCCCATCATTACTCATGGTGCACCATTTTCTGTGACCTCTATTACCTCCGAAGGCTTGTGTGTTTGTGACCCCTAGAAGCCTCCAAAAAAGAGGGAGTCATTATAAGTGTCATATACAGCAGAGAGGACCAGAAAGACAGGGAATGAAAAATGCCCACTAATGTAGCAACAAGAGGGTCATGGTGATCTTAACAAGGCTAGTTCTTCCCCGCCCCTTAGGCTGTGGTCATGATGGCAGAATCCAGGTTACAGAGGGGTGAAAAGGAAATAGATATGGTGAATGTAGCTATTCTTAAGAAATCTGTAGAGGGAAGGAAGAAAGACAAGACAGTAGCTAAAGGGGAACATAGGCCTAGGAAAGCTTTGTTTTATTTTGTTTTTAAAGAAAGAGAAAAACTGTGAATATGTTTATAGGCTGATGCAGAGAGAGGTAATATTAGAGGGATGGGGTTGCCTGATGGAGCAAGATTTGGGAGGAGGCTGGAAGAGAAGGGTACAGAAGGCACAAGTGAAGTGGTAAGCTTTGGACAAGTGAAGGAACTCCTTGACCTCTGAGGCTGGAAGAAGAGAGCATAAGAATTCAGATCTAATTAAGATCTAGTGCAGGTTTTTCAGCAGGAAAGCAACATGATTAAACTGTGTTTTAAGAAAATTAGTTTGGCACAAGCATGCGGAATATATTGGGGTGGAGAGAGGTGGCAGACTGTTGCAATAATCCAAGCAGGAGTTGATGGCAACCTAAACTAGAGTGGTGCCAGTAGAAATGGAGGAAATGAAAAATCCAATAGACATTTCAAATATATGAGGACAAAATTCTAGGACAGAGTGGCACTAGACAAGTCAAGGAAAAGGAAGAGTTAAAATGACTCAAGGATTTGACATACTACCCCAGAAGATTAGAGTGGTGGAATCATGATCAGAAATGAGGCAACTGGAATGCACAGCCAATGTGGGGAGGGAAAATGATGGCTTAAGAAATACTGAGTTTGAAGCAATGGTTCTCAAATTTTAAACTTTGAAAAGAAACAAAGTCCTCTATAGAATAGACAACTGCACAGAGAATGGAAAAAATAAGAGGTAGGAGAGAGTAAGAAATATTTCATTCAGATAGGACAACTCTAACACTCACATGCCAGAAAAAAATTTAACAGGAGCTGATTATTTTAATGTTTCAGAATTAGATTAACTGTTTCATAAGAATCATACTTTACCTGATAGAGGGGAAAGTTTCACTACCATAGAAAGGCCAGTTTCTCAGATTCAGTAAAACTTTCTCCTAAACATTTAATTTATTTTTCAGATCTCAGACATTTAAGATCAAATGTGCTTTTCAGTTGAGAGAATGTGTACAATACAACTAAATAATTTTTCCAAACGATATACGTTGGTTAGCAGTTCAAGTACTGGTTTGCTGCTTTTCAGGTTTTGGCTTCAATTAATACCGACAGTTACTTCCAGCACCACTACTTTGTACTCCTAATTCCAGAATTTTTAAGCTGGGAGGGACATTATACCTATCACAAAGCCCTGGATATGGCAAGTGTCAGTGCTTTGGTTTTAATTGAAAATAGGTTGATAAGTACTTCACCATGATTGTGTGAAGAGTAGAATGGAACCACAAATAAGTTTCTGGTAACTTAAATTCTGTTTCCTTGCTCCTCCTCTGTTTTCTGAATGTTAGAAAATAAGGAGGGGGAGGAATGTTGGGAATATAAAGTTATAGACTGGAATAAAAAACCTTTTTCTGTTCAGTCATGTGAAATAATCTGCATGAAAGTAACCTTTGGTGCCAGAATCATAATTAGTTTGAGTAATAAATTGTCGCCCTAGTGATGAAAGGAATAAAAGTAAAACAGTGCAGTAAGCTGGCATCTGATCATTGTAGGCTAGCTGCAAAATTCTTGGGCCAAGAAAAATTGTATTAAAATCATTCCCTAACCAAAAAGTAGGTCTAAAAATCTTCCCAAACTCTTCCACAATTTCAAAATCTTCCTTAATATATTTTATGCAAAGATCACAAAAGTATATTACAATCAAAATATTTAACATGTTAAAATTAAAAGCTAACATGATGGGGGGAGGTGTTGCGTATCATAATACATGATTTCTGATAATTTGAACTCCATTGAAAGTCAAAGGGACTAGGTGAGCAATTATCAAAATTAGAGGCAGTGATATGAAAATGCAGGAAAAGACAGCATAGTTAAGAGGATGAACACGACACACACTCAAACTTCCAAGCATTTACAGCCCAAGCACATAAAAAAGAAAAGGCACTCTTCAAAGCCCAGAGAGCCATTAAAATTTTCTTTTGCTTTGCAACTACTATGCTATGAGGTCTCTCTTCCTTTTATTTTCTCAAATATGATCCGATATTTCAATTTTTTAAAAAAGTCACTCTGCATAGGTTTTCAAAAAAAAATCAACCTCAGCTCCTGGGGGAATAATTTCCATAAGTATTTCATGTCTGCATGTTTAATGTTTGGGCATACAAAATCTCCTATAGGTATCTTAACCTATCTCAGAGCTGAAAGGCTCTGGAAACCATCTACCCCACACCCCTCATTTTTACAGATGGAGAAATTAAGGCCCAGAAATAGGAAGTAACCTGAGCAAGGTCACAGGGCCAGTAAGAAGCAAAGCTGGGACCAACTTCCAAGAGCCCTCACTCTCAATCTATTGCTCCCTTACTTTTCACAACTGCCTCTTAATCTGAACTTCTAATTGTGTGATATTTAATGAATGTCAGAATGAGTTATCAAGACATGGAAAGGATTGTTATATTCATTCATATAAGCATTAGATAAGAAGAATGGAGGAATGAATATGCGGGTGGGTGGGTATTCTATAATATTATTCACAAAACATATCATGTTTCTGTTTTGGAGAATCCAAGCCTAGGTCTTGTCACATGTCACAGCAGTCACCGTGTTGCACTACACACCAGTCTTAGCAGCAAAGAATCCTCTGGTACATCCTGCAGTTTAAAGCATACACAGAAGCAAGGAGACTCACCTCTACTCCAATCCCTCTGGCTCTCAAACCTCCAACCTCCCCGTCCTATACGCACTCTTTACTTGATGCTGGTGCATCACATTTGCATTCTCCTCACTTCCTTTACACCTATCTCCCTCGGTTGCTCCATTTAGACCAGGTGTCCTTTTCTAACTGCATGCCTCAGTCAGCCCTCCCCCACCCCACAGGCCCCTCGACCACTTTCTCATTCCTCTGTCGACAAATCTCCGCGTTTTCAACCCCCATGGCCCCCTCTTGCTTACACAGTGATGTGGCCGGCGCCCCGCACCAAAACAGGATCGGGGGCATATCTCCGCAGATGCTCCTCACTCACTACCCGAGGCGGGGGCGGCGTCTCTTCCTCCTCCTCTTCTTCCTCCTCCTCCTCCTCCTCTTCTTCCTCGTCCTCCTCATCTTCCTCGTCGTCGTCGGGCCCCGATACCGACGACGACGACGACGGCGACGACGACGACGTTGCCGCTTCTTCCTCCTCCTCCTCCTCCTCCAGTTCCGAGATGGTGTCGAACTCCGCCATGTTGGGCAGCAGGATGCTCATCACGTGACCTCTCGATCGCCGCCACCCGCCCGGAGAAGAGTTTGAAGCTGCCGAGGTGCTGGAAGAGGAGGGGGAACGAAATGAAGAGAGAGAGGACCCGGGTAGGGACAGGATTTGAAGAGATGCGCCTGCGTGTTGGGGCAGACGGGGGCGGGGGGTTGGAGGCGGGGGCACGAGCGAGAGAGGAGCAGAATCAGTCTACGCTTGCGCGGCTCCAAAGGCAGGGGGGCGTTGGAGGTGAACTCCCGGGGAATTATCGAGACCCGGTCTGCGGGTTCTGTGTTTAATATACTGCTCTTTGGGCTTGAGCGGCTTGGGGCCGGGGGACATATCGTCTGGCTTCATTTCCCATTAATTAGTCGTGGGTATTATTAACCGCACCCCCCCACGCAGTGCGGGGAATGCATATTCTGTAACCTGAAGTTCGAACTTTGCCCAGATATCGCAAGGTATGTACGAATCCCTTGCGTGCGTTTGTTCAGCATTACAGTTTAAAAGACTTTTGCATCAGAATTTTGCCACCCTGGGAGGCATTTTTATTAACATTTTACTGAGGAGGAAACTTTCTATTACTACTTCTCCTACGGTAATACTTAATAAAAGACTTAGTGTCTGGGACTGTGCTAAGCACTCTTTGTGTATATCCCATTTAATACTTCACAACTGCATGGGATGTGTACCAGAATGATCTCGCTTTACAGATGGGAGACCTAGATGCACGGAAGATAAGTAACGTGCCCAAGGTCATGGAGTTACTAAATGGCAGACCTGGTTTTAAACTTGGGAATCTCTTCTGATCTCAAAAGCCCGGTACTCTTAACCAAAGGGCTACACTGCCTGAAGTTGTTTGGAAAGGTTTTGTAGAGGGGTGCCTTTGGGCTGTTTCTTGAAAGATGTTTGAAGTTTGGAGGTTTTTTGTTTTGTTTTGTTTTGTTTTGTTTACAGGGGAGAAGGGCATGGAGGGGGTGGAAGGAGTATTCCAACCTCAGGAATGATTAATTAATATCATCCATCTTCCAGACACTGATCTAGTCTCTTTCATGTACAGTATCTCAGTTAACCCTTAAACAATCCTGTGAGGTAAGCATCATCATATCTATTTTATAGCTGGCAAAACTGAATCTCAGGAAGTTTAAGTAATTTATTAAGGTCTGTGGTAAGATTTTGTCCAAAATTTTCCATTTCAAATATTTTTTCCTATCTTCTTCACACCAACTAAAATGTTGTAGAGATCACATATTTTGAGTTTCCAATCCATGTGTCAAACTAATACTTAGCAGCAGCACAGAAATCCTTGTCATAATTCAGGGATCATTAAGACAGTAAAGTCATGTAGCTGCTGATTAATAAAACAAATCCTGTAATCCAGGTATTTTAATATCAGCTTCACTGCTCTTTATGCTACACTACAGCTCCATCCCAATTCGTTGGTGAGACTGAGGAAACAGATATAACTGCGCTTTATTTTTCTAAAGATTTATTCATTTATTAGAGAGAGAGAGAGAGAGAGAGCAGGGGGAGGGGCAGAGGGAAAGAATCTTCAAGCAGACTCCAAGTTAAGTATGGAGCCGGCATGGGGCTCGATCCCATGACCCACGAGATCATGACCTGAGCCGAAACCAAGAGTCAGTCCCTTAACCGACTGAGCCACCCAGGCACCCCATAACTGTACTTTAATTTAATATGAGTATTATGCTAGCAGTACAGCAATATAAACAAAGCATTTAGGATGCATGAGGGAAGAAGAAATTAGTTTTGTAAGTGGCACTGTTCAAACCATTATTATTATCAATAAGTTTGTGTTATTAAGGTGAAAAAATGTTTTGTACTCAATACTTTAATTATTTAGAAACTTTAAAAATAGTGCTATGGTGAGCACTGTGAATTGTGTTAAGACTGATGAATCACAGATCTGTACCCATGAAACAAATAATACATTATATGTTAATAAAAAATATGTTGCAACACTATCAATAAGCAACAAAATTTAGTTTTTATAGTATAGAGAAATTTACTAGTCTAAAAATATTTTACAAGAGCCTTCTGATAAGACAGATACAATATATCTGCTTTTCTTGGATATTAATAAAAACATGTCATATGTCATTTATGGGAGTGAAATACTTTAGACTTAAGATCAAATCAATATTTCACACCAGTTCTTCCCTTTCAAAAAGCAAAAAAGTCATAGGCAATACTAAAAATCTTCCAAACATGTTATATTATCCATAAAAGTCCACTGAGTCCCTGACTAGAGGGAAGTATTTTGCTGATTACTACTTAAATGGTAGTTTCTCCTTTTCACCAGTCAGGGTTAGGCTAAGAAGGGATATTTGAAGGAGATAAAGGAAAAGGAGTATAAAGGGCGAACTTTGTGATAAGTGCAAGTGAGATACTGGAACTATGGTAAAAGTGGAGAAATGATGGCTGTGGAGGATGGGTGAGGAGGAGAGGGAGGGGCAAATTATACTGCCAAAATGGAGAGTGGTCTCTGACATTTAGTCAGATGTCAAAAAAAGAACAAAGCAATGCTATTGCTTGGAGAAACTCACAAGTATGGTCTGCTTTCTTGCATATACACTGTGCTGAAAATGCATATATAATCCCCAAAGTAATTTTTTTTGCTGATCCATAGGAGAATTTGGAATTGGGCAAACCAAGAAAAACACCTTTTGTCAGTAAACACAAGGAGTGACATGATTTTTATTTTTTTTAAAGATTTTATTTATTTATTTGACAGAGAGAGACAGAGCGAGAGAGGGAACACAAGCATGGGGAGTAGGAGAGGAAGAGGGAGAAGCAGGCCTCCCGCTGAGCAGGGAGCCCGATGCGGGACTTGATCCCAGAACCCTGGGATCATGACCTGAGCCGAAGAAGGCAGACGCTTAACGACTGAGCCGTGATTTTTAAATGATAGTTTAGCAACCATCAAGAATACTAAGGCTAGGAGTTCGTGCAGAAGAAAGCAGGCCATATAACTTTCTGTCTAATGAGCTAAGCAGGGCATGGGGGTAATTACCCTGTCTGATGGATGGGGACCTGAGGCAAAGGGTTGCAGGTTTAACCATCTGTTCAATCTTAGAACAGCTGAAAAGAAATGTAACTTTTAAAAGAATCCTCCCTCCCTCCCTCCCTCCCTTCTTTCTTTCCTTCCTTCCTTTCCTCTCTCTCTAAGTGTACAATTCAGTGATTTTAGTAAATTTACAGAATTGTGCACCTATCACTACAAACTAATTTTAGAACATTTCTGTCACACCCAAAAGAAATCACTATCTCATTTTCAGTCATTCCCCATTCTGACCCTTAGCCCCAGGCAATAATTAATCTACTTTTTATCCATGTTGTATCTTGTATAAGTACTTCATTCCTTTTAATTGAAAAATAGTATGCCATTGTAAAGATATATCACATTTTGTTTATCCATTCACCAATTGATGATATTTGGGTTGCTTCCACATTTTGGATATTATGAAAATAATGCTATGAAAATTCACATACATGTCCTTGTGTGAACATAGGTTTTAATTTCTCAAGGGTGGATACCTATGAGTGGAATTACTGGGTCATATGGTAAGAATGTTGATTTTAAGCTAACTGCCAAACTATTTTTCAAGGTGGATCAATCAATTTGCATTCCCACTAGCAAGGTATGAGAGTTCCATTTCCTCCACATTCTCTCCAACATCTGTTATTTTCTTTTTGATTAGAGCTATTCTTGTGGGAATGAAGTGTATCACATTGTAGGTTTATTTTATATTTCTCTAATGACTAATGATGTTGAACATCTTTTCATGTGCTTGTTTTTCATTTATATACCTTCTTTGATGAAATGTCTATTCAAATCTTTTGCCCCATTTATTAAATTAAACTTTTTTTCAAGATAATTAGAGATTCACATATAATTGTAGGAGCTAATACAGACAGGTCCTGTTTACACTTTACTCAGTATTTACCAATGATAACATCTTGCATAACTATAGTTCACTATCACAACCACAAAATTGACATGATACAATCTACCCATCTTACTCAGAGTTCCACAGTCATACATGGATTCATTTGTATGTATGTGTATGTGTGTGTGTGAATTTAGTTCTATGCAATTTTACCACAGGCATAGGTTCATATGACTACCACCATAGACAAGATAAAGAACAGTTACTTCACCACAAGGATTCATTCTATTGTCTTTTTTTTAATAAAGATTTTATTTATTTATTTGAGAGGGAGAGAGAGAGAGCAAGGAAGTGAGAGCACAAGAGCAGGGGGAGGGAGAAGCAGACTCCCCGCTGAGCAGAGACCCAGGACTCTGGGTCTGTGTGTGTCTGTGCCTGTGTCTGTAAAATTCTTAGGGTTTTCTACATATAAATTTATGTAATCTGTGAATGAACAGTTTTATCTGTTTCTTTCTAATCTGGATCTTCTCCCTCCCTCCCTTTTATCTTCTTCTTCTACTTCTCCTCTTCTTTTTGCTTCTCTTTCTCCCTCCCCCCATCTCTGTCTGTTCCTTTTTAAAGGATTTCCAAAATTTAAATTAATTTTCAATTAAAAAATTTCAATTTCAATTTGAATTAAATTTTCTTCTGTTGTAGATTTCTAATTTAATTCCAGTGTGGTTTGAGGACATAAATTGTATGATATAAATCCTTTTAAATTTCCAGAGACTTGTTTTGTTGCTTTACCATATCATTTATTTTGAGAAAGTTTTATGTACATTTGAGAAGAATTTATATTCTGTTGTTATTGGTTGGATTCTAAAAATATCAGTTACGTCTACCTTATAGTTCTGTTTATGTCTTCTATATCCTTTTTGATATTCTGTCTCATTTTGCTGTCCATTACTTAGAATGGATCACTGAAATCTCCAACTATTATTGTTGAATTTTCCATTTTTTATTCATTTTTGTTAATTTTTGCTTCATGTAGTATGGGGCTCCTTTGTTAGGTACAGATATGTTTGCAGTAATTATATTTTCCTGATGAATTAATCCTTAGTCATTATGAAATATCCCTCTTTAGCTCAAGTAATAATGTTGGTTTATATTCTTATATTAATATGGACACTCCAGCTCTCTTATTGTTATTGTTGGCATCATGCTTTTTCTGTTCCTTTATTTTATTAAAAAATATTTTATTAAGATATAATTGACATATAACATGGTGTAAGTTTAAGGTGTACAACATATTGACTTGATAAATTTATATCTCAATAAGATTGCCACTGTAGCATTAGGTAATACCTCTATCATGCCACATAACTGTCATTTCTTCTAGTGGTGGGAACAATTAAAATCTAGTCCCTTAGAAATTTCAATGTTTATAATACAGTTTTGTCACTGTACTGTGTGTTAGATCTAATACACAGTCACAGTCTGTGTATTAGATCTCCAGATCTTACTTATTTATCAGTTGCAAGTATGTACCCTTAAGCAATATTTCTCCCATTTCCCCACTCCCAGCCCCTCATAACCATCAATCCACTCTCTGTGTTTTCAAGTTCAGTTTTTTTTTTAAAGATTTCATGTATAAGAGATACCATACAGTATTTGTTTTTCTCTGTCTGACTTATCTCACACAACATAATGTCTTCAAGGTCCATCTCCATTGTAGCAAATGGCAGAATTTCCTTTTTTCTCCTGGTTGAATAGTATTCCATTGTGTATACACCACATCTTCTTAATCCACTTGTCCATTGATGGACACATGTTTTCATATCTTTGCTATTTTGAATAATACTACAATAAACTACATATATTTATTCAATAACCTGTTTTCATTTCCTTTTGATGTATACCCAGAAGTGGGATTACTGGATCATATGCTATTTCTATTTTTAATTTTTTTGAGGAATTACCATACTATCCTCTATAGTGGCTGAACAAATTTTATAATCCCACCAACAGTACAAGGGTTCCCTTTTCTCCACTTCCTCACCAATACTTGTTGATTCTAGCGTTCTTGATGACCATTATTCTGACAGGTGTAAGGTAATACCTCACTGTGGTTTTGATTTGTATTTTCCTGATGATTAGTGATGTTGAGTACTTTTTCATGTACCTGTTGACCTTTTGGATGTCTTATTTGGAAAAAAAAATATCTGTGTAGTTTCTCTGCCCATTCTTCAGTTAGAATTTTGTTTTTTATTAAGTTGCATGAGTTCTTGAAAAATTTTGGATGTTTGCATAATTTGATACATAATTTACTTTTTGATAGCTTACTTTTTGATACATAATTGGCAAATACTTTCTTCCATCAGTAGGTTGCCTTTTCATCTTGTTGATTATTTTTTTGCAATGCAGAAACTTTTAAGTTTGATCTAGTCTTACTTGTTTATTTTTCTTTTATTGCCTGTGCTTTTGGTGTCATATCAAAAAAAAAAAATTGCCAAGACCAATATCATGAGATTCTTCCCTATGTTATCTAGAAGTTTTATGGTTTTAAATTTATGTTTAAGTCTTTAATCCATTCCAAGCCAATTTTTCTGAGTCGTGTAAGATAGGGGTCCAATTTCACATTTCTGTATGTGGTTATCCAATTTTCCCAGCACCATTTTTTGAAGACACTGTCTTTTCCACATTGGATATTCTTGGCTCCCTTATTAAATATTAGTTTACCATGCATGTGGGGGTTTAATTCTGGTCTCTTTATTCTATTCTATTGATCTATGTGTCTATTTTTATGCCAGTACCATATGTTTTAATTACTGTAGCTTTGTAATATAGTTTGAAATCAGGAAGTGTGATGACTCCAGTTTTGTTCTTTCTCATTATTGCTTTGGCTATTTTGGGTCTTCTATAGTTCCACAAATTTTAGGATTGTTTGTTCTGTCTCTGTGAAAAATGCCATTGGGATTTTGATAGAGATTGTTTTGGATTTATAGATGGCTGTGGGTAACATGGACGTTTTAATAATATTAATGCTTCCAATCCATGAACACAGGATGTCCTTCCATTTCTGTGTGTTTTCTTTGATTTCTTTCAGCAAAGTTTTGTAGTTTTCATTGTACAGATTTTTAATTTTCTTGTTTAAATTTATTCCTAAGTATTTTATTGTTTTTGATGCTATTGTGAAAGTACTGCTTTCATTTTGGGGGGGTATATATCCAGAAGAGAGATTGCTGGGTCATATGGTAGTTTTATTTTTAGATTTTTTTTGAGGAATTTCCATAGTATTGTTCATGATTGTTATACTATATATATATATGTATGTATAAAAGGTATGTATGTACATATAATTTATATATGCAGAATTTATGTGTATATATATATTCTTTTCATTCTTAGTTTGATCACCATAGATTTGTGAGTATATATAAAATATTTAATATAAAATAATAATATATAATTATATATTATATATAAATATATATAAAATATATGTATTTATATATTATTATTATATAAATATATAATATATATAGATATTATATATAATCACAAATCTATGGTGATCAAAATAATATAGTACTGGCATAAAAACAGACACACAAACTAATGAAACAGAAAGGAGAGCCAAGAAATAAATCCAAGAATATATGCATATATGGTCAACTAATTTTTGACAAAGGCAAAGCTTTCAATTTCACCAAGTATGATGTTATCTGTGGGTTTTTCATATATGGCCTTATTATCTTGAGATAATTTCCTTTCATTCTTAGTTTGTTGATAATTTTGTATCATGAAATAATGATAGATTTTGTCACATGATGTTTCTGCATCAGTTGAGATGATCATGTGTATATTTTCATTCTGTTAATGTAGGATAAAACATTGATTGACTTCTGTATGCTGAACCATGCTTGTATTTGATCATAATTTATGATCATGTTAACATGTTGTTAAATGAGGTTTGCTAGTATTTTGTAGAAGATTTTTGGATCAATATTCATAGGGATTATTGATCTCTAGTTCCTTTCTTTTAATGTTTTTGTCTACCTTTGTTCTCATGATAATGCTACCCTTATAGAATGAGGTAGGAAGTCTTTGCTCTTTCTCAATGTTTTATAAGAGTTTGAGAAGGTTTAATGTTAATTCTTCTTTAAATGTTTGATGTAGTTTACTCAAGGAAGCCATCTGATGCAGGGCTTTTCTTTCTTGAGAGGTTTTGGGGTTTTTTTTTGTATTTTTTAAAAATTTTTTATTGTTATGTTAATCACCATACATTACATCATTAGTTTTGATATAGTGTTCCATGATTCATTGTTTGTGCATAACACCCAGTGCTCCATGCAGAACGTGCCCTCTTTAATACCCATCACCAGGCTAACCCATCCTCCCACCCCCCTCCCCTCTAGAACCCTCAGTTTGTTTTTCAGAGTCCATCATCTCTCATGGTTCGTTTCCCCCTCCAATTTCCCCCCCTTCATTCTTCCCCTCCTGCTATCTTCTTCTTCTTCTTTTTTTTCTTAACATATATTGCATTATTTGTTTCAGAGGTACAGATCTGTGATTCAACAGTCTTGCACAATTCACAGCACTCACCATAGCACATACCCTCCCCAATGTCTATCACCCAGCCACCCCATCCCTCGCACCCCACCCCCCACTACAGCAACCCTCAGTGTGTTTCCTGAGATTAAGAATTCCTCATATCAGTGAGGTCATATGATACATGTCCAAGTCAGGAAACGACAGATGTTGGCAGGGATGCGGAGAAAGGGGAACCCTCCTACACTGTTGGTGGGAATGCAAGCTGGTGCAACCACTCTGGAAAACAGTATGGAGGTTCCTCAAAAAGTTGAAGATAGAGCTACCATATGATCCAGCAATTGCACTACTGGGTATTTACCGTAAAGATACAAATGTAGGGATCCGAAGGGGTACGTGCACCCCGATGTTTATAGCAGCAATGTCCACAATAGCCAAACTGTGGAAAGAGCCAAGATGTCCATCGACAGATGAATGGATAAAGAAGAAGTGGTACATATATACAATGGAATATTATGCAGCCATCAAAAGGAATGAGATCTTGCCATTTGCAATGATGTGGATGGAACTGGAGGGTGTTATCTTGAGAGGTTTTTGATTACTGATTCCATCTCCATACTAGTTATAGGTCTATTCAGATTTTCTATTTCTTCATGAATCAGTGTTGGTAGATAGTATGTTTCTAAAAATTTGTCCATTTCATCTAGGTTATCCAGTTTCTTGGTGGACAACTTTTCATAGTACTCTTCTAGAATCTTTCTATTTCTGAAAAATCAGTAGTAAGGTTCCACTTCATTGCTGATTTAACAATTTTAATTTTTTTCTCTTCTTACTTAGTCAACATAGGTAAAGGTTTGTCAAATTTGTTGATCTTCTCAAAGAACCAATTTTTGGTTTTGTTGATTTACTTGTTTTTTTTTTTCCTATCATGTATTTCACTTGTCTCTAATTCACTTTTTATCATTTTCTTTATTCTGCTAGATTTGGGTTGTTTTTCTTTTTTTCCTAGTTACTTAACATGTAAATTTGAGTTGTTGATTTGAGATCTTTCTTCTTTTTTAATATAAGCACTTACATCTATTAATTTCCATCTTAGCACTGCTTTCACTGCATCCTCTAAGTTTGTTTTATGTGTTTTGTTTTGATACTCTCAAAATATTTTTGAAATTTTCCTTGTGCTTTCTTTTTTGAGTGTTGTTTAATTTCCATATATTAGAGAATTTTCTGTTTTTTTTTTTTTTTTTACTATTGATTTCTAGTATCATCCCTTTGTGACCAGAATAATACTTTGCATGATTTCAGTCTTCTTAAATGTGTTAATATTGTTTTGTAGACTTACAAGTCATCTATCCTGGAGATGTTCCATGTGCACATGAGAAGAATGTGTGTTCTGCTGTTGTTTCATGGACTGTTATGTATATGCCGGGTCTAGTAGATGTATTGTGCAGTTCAAGACTTCTGTCTTCTTACTTATACAATGTCTGAGTATTCTATGCATTCTGAATGTGGGGTATTAAAATCTCCAACTATTATTGAAGGGCTATGTATTTCTTCTTTCAATTCTGTAAATGTTTGCCTCATATATTTTGAGCCCTGATATTTGGTGTATATGTTTTTAATTGTTATATCTCCTTGACAAATTGAATACTGGCAATATATTATGTCCTTTTTGTCTCTTGCAACAGTGTTTGACTTATTTTCTGTTATTATTATAGCCACCTCCACTCTCTTTGGGTTACAATTTATATGGTATATATGTTTTTAAAATTTTTATTCAAGTATAATTAACACACAGTGTTATATTAATTTTAGGGATGCATATGATTCCACAATTCTATACATATCTCGGTGCTCAGTAAGATAAGTGTACTCTTAATCCTCTTTATTTTACCCATGCTTCCCAATTTTTTAAATCTATTATTGAAGTATAATTAACATACAGTGTTATATGAGTTTCCAGTGTATAATGTATTGATCTGACAATTCTATACATTACTCACCAAGATAAGTATAGTTACCATCTGTCATCATACAACGTTATTACAATATTACTGATTATATTCCCTATGCTGTCCTTTCCAATTCCATGACTTATTTTATAACTGGAAATTTGTACCTCCTAATCCCCTTCATCTGTTTTGCCCATCACCCCACCCACTACCCTTCTGGCAACCACAAATTTGTTCTCTGTATTTAAGACTCTGTTTGTTCATTTATTTTGTTTTTTAGATTCCTTCCACCTGTAAGTGAAATCATATGGTATTTGTCTTTCTCTATCTTATTTCACTTAACATAATACACTCTAGGTCCATCCATGTTATTGCAAATGGCAAGATTTCATTCTTTTTTATAACTTAGTATTATTCCATTATTTGGTGTGTGTGTGTGTGTGTGTGTGTATGCCAAATCTTTTTTATCCATTCATCTATCAGTGGACACTTGGGTTTTTTCCATATCTTGATTATCATAAATAATGCTGCAATGAACATAGGGGTGACTATATCTCTTCAGATTTTCTTTGGAAAAATACCCAGGAGTGGAATTGCTGGATCATATGGTATTTCTATTTTTTAATTTTTTGAGGAACCTCTTTGCGGCTTTCCACAGTGGTTGCATGAATTCGCATTCCCACCAACAGTGCATAAATGTTCCCTTTTCTCCATATCCTCACCAACTTGTCATTTTAAAATATTTTATTTATTTATTTGAGAGAGAGAATGAGACAGAGAGAGCATGAGAGGGTCAGAGGGAGAAGCAGACTCCCTGCTGAGCAGGGAGCCCAATGTGGGACTCGATCCCGGGACTCCAGGATCATGACCTGAGCCGAAGGCAGTCGCTTAACCAACTGAGTCACCCAGGTGCCCCATCAACTTGTCATTTTAATAATAGCCATCCTAAAAGGTGTGAGGTGATATGTCATTGTGGTTTTGATTTGCATTTCCCTAATGATAAGTGATGTTGACCATCTTTTAATGTGTCTGTTGGCCATCTATATGTCTTTTTTTTTTTTTTAATGTCTATTCAGGTCCTCTGCACATTTTTAAATCAAATTGGTTGTTTTGTGTTTTTTTTTTTTTTGGTGTTGAGTTGTATAAATTCTGTATGTGTTTGGATATTAACCCCTTATAGGATATATCATTTACAAGTATCTTCTCCCTTTCAGTAGGTTGCCTTTTTTTTTCTTTTTTGTGGATGGTTTTGCTTGTTGTGTGAAGGTTTTTTGTTTTGGTGTAGTCCCAATAGTTTAATTTTACTTTCATTTCCCTTGCCTGTGGAGACATATCCATAAATATGTTGCTAAGGCCGATGTCCAAGAGATTACAGCCTATATTTTCTTTTGGGAGTTTTATGGTTTCAGGTCTCACACTTAGGTCTTTAATCCATTTTGAGTTGATTTTTGTATATGGTATAAGAAAGTGTTCCAGTTTCATTCTTTTGTATGTAGCTATCCAGTTTTCACAATACCATTTATTAGAGAGACTGTTTTTTTCCCATTGTATATTCTTGCCTCCTTTGTCATATATTAATTGACCATATGGGTGTTTACTTCTGGGCTCTCTATCCTGTTCCTTTGATCTATATGTTCATTTTTGTGCTAGTACCATTCTGTTTTGATTACTATAACTTTGTATTATATCTTGAAATCTGGGATTGTGATATATCCAGTTTTGTTCTTTCTCAAGATTTCTTTGGCTATTTGAGGTCTTTTGCAGTTACAGGCAAATTTTAGGAATAGTTGTTCTAGTTCTGTGAAAAAAAAGTGCTGTTGGTATTTTGGTAGGGGTTCCACTGAAACTGTAGATTGATTTGGGTAATATGAACACTTTACCCATTTTTATTTGGGTTATTTATTTTATTTTATGTTATTTTTGGCTATGGAATAGTTTAAGTTTCTTATATATTTTAGATATTAACCGCTTATCAGATGTATGATTTGCAAATATTTCTCCCATTCCAAATGTTATCTCTATTTTGTTAATTATTTCCAGGTTGTGCAGAGGCTTTTAGTTTCATGCAACCCTGCTTGTCTATTTTTTTTTTTTTTGACTGTGCTTCTAGGGCCAAATCCGAAAAATCATTGCCCAGATCAATGTCAAGTTTTTTTCCTGTTTTCTTCTAGGAGTTTTATAGTTTTGGATCTTACATTTAAGCCTTAATCCATTTTCAGTAGATTTTTGTATATGACATGAGAAAAAGGTCTAATTTTGTTCTTTTTCATGTGGTTATCCAGCTTCACAACACCATTTACTGAACAGAATATGCTGTTTCCATGTTCTTGGCAACTGTGTTGAAGATCAGATGACCATAAATCCATGAATTCATTTTTGGGCTCTCTTTTCTGTTTTATTGCTCTATATGTCTGGGATTTTTTTTTTTTTTTTGCCAGTACCATACTGTTTTGATTACTACAGCTATCTAGTATATTTTGAAATCAGAAGTGTAATGGCTGAAACTTTGTTCCTCTTGTTCAAGATTGCTGTGGCTATTCAGGGTCTATTGTGGTTCCATATAAATTTTAGGATTTTTTTTATTTTTATGAAAAATGTCATTGAGATTTTGATAGGGATTGCATTGAATCTATATTATCACTTTGTGTATTGTGGATATATGAATAAACTTATTTTTTCCAAACCAGGAACACAGGATATATTTCCATTTACTTGTGTCTTCAGTTTCTTTCACCAGCATTTTATACTTTTCAGTATGCCGATTTTTCACCTCCTTGGCTACATTTATTCCTAAATATTTTGTTGTTTCAGATGCTATAGTAAATGGGATTATTTCTTTCACTTCTTTTTCAGATAGTTTGTTGTCAGTGTATATAGAAAAATAGCTGATTTTTGTATATTGATTTTGTATCCTGCAACTTTACTGAAATTATTTATTAATATTAAATTATTAAATTTTGTCTCCATTTTTTATTTTAATTCTAGTATATTTAACATACAGTGTTATATTGGTTTCAGGTGTACAATGTAGTGATTCAGCAATTCCATACATCACTGTGTGCTCATCACAACAACTGTAGTCCTTAATCCCCATCACCTATTTAAGCCGTCCACCCACACATCTTTCCTTTGGTAACCATCAGTTTGTTCTCTATAGTTAAAAGTCTGTTTCTTGGTTTGTCTTCTCTTTCTCTTTTTTTCTTTTGCTCATTTGTTTTGCTTTTTAAATTCCACATTGAGTGAGGTCATATGTTATTTGTCTTTCTCTGACTGACTTATTTTGCTTAGCATTATACTCTAGCTCTGTACATGTTATTGCAAATGGCAAGATTTCATTTTTATGGCTGAATAATATACTATTGTATACATATACCACATCTTCTTTACCCATTCATCAATTGATGGACACTTGGGATGCCTCCATAATTTGGCTATTGTAAATAATGCTGCTATACAGATAGGGGTGCATGTATCTCTTTGAGTTAGCTTTTTGTATTTTGGGGGGTAAATACCTAGTAGTGTGATCGCTAGATGCTAGAGTAGTTCTGTTTTTAACTTTTTGTGAAACCTCCATACTGTTTTCCAGAGTGGCTGCACCAATTTGCATTCCCACCACCAGTGCAAGAGGGTTCCTTTTTTTCTACATCCTTGCCAACACTTGTTGTTTCTTGTGTTTTTGATTTTTGCCATTCTGACAGATGTGAGGTACTATCTCATTGTGGTTTTTATTTGCATTTCCCTGATAATGAGTGATATTGAGCATCTTTTCATGTGTCTATTGGCCATCTGTATGTCTCCTTTGGAGAAATGTCTGTTCATGTTTTCTGCCCATTTCTTAGTTGGATTATTTGGTTTTGGGGTGTTTAGTTATATCAGTTCTTTATATATTTTGGATACTAACCATTTATTGGATGTGTCATTTGCAAATATCTTCTCCCATTCAGTAGGTTGCCATTTAGTTTTGCTAATTGTCTCCTTTGCTGTGTTGAAGCCTTTTATTTTGATGTAGTCCCAATAGTTTATTTTTGCTTTTATTTCCCTTGGATCAGGAGACATCTCTAGAAAGGTGTTGCTATGACCAATGTCTGAGATTTCTGCTTGTGCTCTATTCTAGGATTTTTATGGTTTGAGGCCTCATGTTTACATTTTAATTCATTTTGAGTTTATTTTTGTGTATGGTGAAAGAAAGTGTTCCAGTTTCTTTTCTTTTTTCTTTTTTTTTTTCAAAGATTTTGTTTTATTTATTTGAAACAGAGAGAGAGAGAGAGAGCACAAGAGGGGGTAGGGTAAAAGGGAGAAACAGACTCCCTGCTGAGCAGGGAGCCCGATGTGGGACTCGATCCCAGGACTCTGGGATCATGACCTGAGCTGAAGGCAGTCGCTTAACCAACTGAGCCACCCAGGTGCCCGAAAGTGTTCCAGTTTCATTCTTTTGCATATTGCTCTCCAGTTTTGCCAAAACCATTTTTTGAAAAGAATGTCTTTTTCCCATTAGATATTCTTTCCTGCTTTGTTGAAGATTAGTTGACCATATAGTTGTAGGTTCATTTCTGGATTTTCTATTCTGTTCTGTTGATCTCTGTGTCTATTTTTATGCCAGTACCATACTGTCTTGATCATTATAGCTTTGTAATATAACCTGAAGTCTGGAATTGTGATACCCCCAGTTTTTGTTTTCTTTTTCAAGATTGTTTTGGGTATTCAGGGTCTTTTCTGGCTCTATACATATTTTAGGATAATTCTAGCTCTGTGAAAAATGCTGGTGGTATGTTGATAGGAATTGCAGTAAATCAGTAGATTGCTTTGGGTAGTGTAGATGTCTTAATATTTGTTCTTCTGACCCATCATCATGGAATATCTTTCTATTTCTCTACATCATCTTGAATTTCTTTCATCAATGTTTTATGATTTTCAGACAACAGGTCTTTCACCTCTTTGGTTAAGCTTATTACTAGGTATTTTATTGTTTTGGTGCAATTTTAAATGGGATTGTTTTATTAATTTCACTTCCTGCTGCTTCATTAATATTGTATAGGAATGCAACAGATTTCTGTACATTGATTTTGTATGCTGCAACTTTACTGAATTCATTTATCAGTTTTAGTAGTATTTTGGTGGAATCTTTAGAGTTTTCTATATAGAATATGATATCATCTTCAAATAGTGAGAGTTTTACTTCTTCCTTACCAATTTGGATGCCTTTTATTTCTTTTTGTTGTCTAATAGCTGTGTTGAGGACTTCCAGTACTATGTTGAACATCGGTGGTGAGAATGGGCATCCTTTTCTGGTTCCTGACCTTAAGGGGAAAGCTCTTAGTTTTTCCCCATTGACTATGATATTGGCTGTGGGTTTTCCATATAAGGTCCTTAATATGTTGAGGTATGTTCCCTCTAGACGTTCTTTGTTGAAGGATTTTATCATGGATGGCTGTTGTACTTTGTCAAATGCTTTTCTGCAGCCATTGAAAGGATCATATGGTTTTTATTTTTCATTATTGATGTTCTGTATCATGTTGATTGTTTTGTAAATGTTGAACCACCTTTACATCTCTGTGAGAAAGTCCATTTGATCATGGTGTATTTTTTAAAATGTATTTTTGGATTCAGTTTGCTAGTAATTTTTTGAGGATTTTTGCATCTATGTTCATCAGAGATACTAGACTGTAGTCTCCCCCCCACTCCTTTATGGTGTCTTTATTTGGTTTTGGTACCAGGGTGATACTAACCTCATAGAATGAATTTGGAAGGTTTCCTTCCTCTTTAATTTTTTTGAATAGTTTGGGAAGAATAGGTATTAACTCTTCTTTAAATGTTTGGTAGAATTTGCCTGTGAAGTCATCTGGTCCTGGACTTTTGTTTGTTGGGAGATTTTTGATTACTAATTCAATTTACTGCTGGTAAATGGTCTCCTCATATTTTCTATATATTCCCACTTCAGCTTTGGTAGGTTATATGTTTGTAGGAATTTATCCATTTATTCTAGGTTGTCTAATTTGTTGGCATGTAATTTTTCATAATATCCTCTTACAATTGTTTGTATTTACATGGTGTTAGTTGTTGTTTCTTGTCTTTCATTTGTGATATTGTTTATTTGTGTCCTTTCTCATTTTTTTTACAATGAATTGTCTAGAGGTTTATCAATTTTGTTGATATTTTCAAAGAACCAGTTCTTGGTTTCATTGATCTAATGTTTTTTTGTTTGTTTGTTTGTTTGTTTGTTTTTTAGTTTCTGGATCATTTATTTCTGCTCTAATCTTTATTATTTCCTTCCTTCTACTGGTTTTGTGTAATATTTGTTCTGTTTTTAGCTCCCTTAGGTGTAAGGTTAGGTTGTTTATTTGAGATTTTTCTTGCTCTTGAGTTAGGCCTGTATTGCTATGCACTTCCCTGTTAGAACCACTAGAATGTTCCATGTGCACTTAAAAAGAATGTGTATTCTGCTATTTTAGGATGGAATGATCTGAATATATCTGTTAAACCCATCTGGTCCAGTGTGTCATTCAAAGACATGGTTTCCTGGTTGATTTTCTGCTTAGATGATCTTTTCATTGATGTAAGTGGATGTTAATGGCCCCTTCTATTATTGTGTTATCAATGAGTTCTTTCATGTTTGTAATTAATTGTTGTATATTTGGTTGTCCATGTTGGATGCATAAATGTTTACAATTGTTAGATCTTCTCTTTTGATTGTCCCCTTTATTATGGTATAGTGCTCTTCTTTGTCTCTTATTACAGTCTTTGTTTTAAAGTCCAGCTTGTCCAATATAAGTATTGCTATTCTGGCTTTACTTTGATATTCATTTGCATGATAAATGTTTCTCTTTCCCCTCACTTTCAACCTGTAGGTGTCTTTAAGTCTAAAATGATTCTTGTATAGGCTGCATATAGATGGTTGTTTTTTTTTTTATCCATTCTGACACCCTATATCTTTTGATTTGAGCATTTAGTCCGTTTACATTCAATGTAATTATTGATAGATATGTATGTTGTGCCATTTTATTACTTGTTTTACCATTGTTTCTCGAGATTTCTCTGATCCTTTCTTATCTTTGTCATTTTTGGTCTCTCCTTTGTCCTCAGAGTCACTTTTAATGTTTCATGCAGGGCTGGTTAGTGGCCACTAACTCCTTTAGTTTTTGTTTGCCTGGGAAACTTTTTATCTCCTTCTATTCTGAACGATAACCTTACTGGAGAGAGTATTCTTTTTTTTTGGAGAGAGTATTCTTGACTGCTGATTCTTCTGATTCAGCATTTTGAATATATCATGTCACTTCTGGCTTGCCAAGTTTCTGTTGAGAAATCCCAGCTAACTTTATGGGTCTTCCCTTATATGTTAAGGAATTACTATGTCTTGTTGCTTGTGCGATTTTTTCTTTATCATTATATTTTGCAAATTTAATTACAATATGTCTTGGTGTTAGCCTGATTTTGTTGATTTGGTTGGGCATTGTCTGTGCCTCATGGATCTGGATGTCTTTTTCTCTCCCTAGATTAGGGAAGTTTTCAGCTATTATTTCTTCAAATAAATTTTCTGCCTCCTTTTCTCTCTCTTTTTCTTCTGTGACTCCTATAATACAAATGTTATTACATTTGATTGAGTCACTGCGTTCCCTAAGTCTATTTTTGTGTTGCATAATTCTTTCTCTCTTTTGGTGAGCTTCATTATATTCCATCATTTTGTCTTCTATGTCACTAATTTATTCCTCTGCTTCTTCCAGCATGCTGTGCATTATACCAAGACTTTCCCAATCTTGTTTATTGCATTCTTCTTCTCTGATTAATTCTTTTATCTCTCTGGTAAGTGTCTCACTGATGTCTTCTTTTCTCAAGCCCAGTGAATATTATGACTTTTGCTTTAAAGTCTCCATCAGGCATGTTACTTACATCTGTTTTGCTTAGATCTCTATCTGTGGCCTTTTCTTATTGTTTTATTTGGGGGAAATTCCTCCATCTTGGCATTTTGTCTAAGTCTCTGCCTTCTTCTGTGTGTTAAAAAAGTGAGTTATGTCTCCTGATCCTGAAAGTAATGGCCTTATAAAGAGGTCAGGAAATGCCCACAGGTTGGCACTTCAGTGATTGTCTCTAGTGTGTGTTGCATGCATTCTGTTGTTGTGTTTTTGCTTTTCTATCCTTCAGGTCTGCAGAGACTCTCCTTGTTTGCTGTGGGTAATGTTTGGTCCCTGTCCTGAATGTGGCTAGTTTTAACTAGGTGTGTTCTGGTCTGTTTGTTAAATGAGACCTCATACTATTTCCACCAGAACTGAGGCCCTGTAGAACTCTCTGACTGGGAGATGGGGTTTGAGTAGGGGATTGTACTGGTATTCTGGGGGAGGGGCCAACTGCACTGAGGAAAGTTTGGCTGAAAAGGGCAGTCCCAGGAGAGCATGGGGAGGGGTGTGGCTTGGTGTAAGCAAGTTAGGCAGTCAGTGAGAATGCTGTGCTGCTTCCCACATGTGGCTCTGTGTTTATATTGAGTGGTGGGGGAGAGAAATGGTGCCAGCCAGCTCCTTTGTTCCTGAAGATGCATCTCCATGAATGCTGCCTCTCAAGGATGCAATCCAAGAGCATGGAATAATCTCCTTGCTGTGTGCCCCAGGTGTTCTTCAGATCACTGTTTCCATGCTGTCTGTCTCTGGGTTTTTTGCCTGCCTTCTTTCCAAGAGCAGTGCAGTGCCCTCCTAGTTCTACCCCTGCCAAGTCTGTTGACTCCAGGCTTTAAGTCTCACTGGTTGTACAAACTAATGTTTCCCCTGTCATTTTCCAAGCCAGTGGGTTTGGGGAAACATTCTCCTTGTTCATTCCCCTGTGTGCTCCTCTCTCTCTCTTGCTCCTCTCACCAACCATGGCTCCCTCCCCTCCACCACACCTGTGATTCATTTCTCCCCTAAACCATGTGTCTGCACTTCTTACCTTCTTTGATGTGGCCTCTTCTCTGCCTTTAGTTGTGGAGTTTGTTATGTTAGTCTTCAGGTTGATTTCTGGGGTATTTAGGATGATTTGATAGTTATCTAGTTGTGTTCGTGGGAGGAGATGAGCATAGGGTCCTCCTATTCTACTGCTGTCTTCCTCTCTTCCCATTCATTTTTTATTCCTTTTTCTTTTTGTTCCTTTGACTGAATAGTTTCAAATTATCTGTCTTTGAGCTCATTAATTCTTTCTTTTGCTTGGTCTAGTCTGCAGTTAAAGCTCTCTATTGAATTCTTTAGTCATTGTATTATTCAGCTATAAAATTTTTGTTTTTAAAAATGTTTTCTATGTCCTTGTTGAAGTTCTCATTTTGTTCTTGTATTGTTTTCCTGATTTCATTAAAATATTTTATCTGTGTTCTCTTGTAACTCTCTGCAAATCTTTAGAACAATTGTTTTGAATTATCTGTCTGGCACTTCACATATCTCTAGTCCTTTGGGGTTAGTTACTGAAAGCTTACCATGTCCCTTTGGTATTGTCATATTTCTGTGATTTTTCTTGATCCCTGGAGTCTTGTATAGTTGTCTGAAAACTTGAAGAAGCAGTCACTTCATCCAACCTTTATGGACTGATTTCAATAAGAAAAGACCTTCACCTGTGGGTGGTGGCATGCTGGAGTGTGCTGTGGCCCTGGGTCTAGGGATGCAGAGTACCAAGTGCAGGGGAGTGTTGCAGCTCCAGGTCTCAGTGTGACTCATTTGTTCAGGCCATTGGGGTCTACATTTTTGACAATGACAACGGAGGCATGTATTGGGAGTCTGGTCACAAGCATGCAGGTGCACAGCTGGAGGGCTCAGTTGCAAGTGAGCACAGTGACAGGAGATAGGTCCAAATCAGCCTACGAGCAGCTACCTGGGCCAGCCCTGGCCATCAACATGCACTCCTGTGGATGCATGGTCATTCTGTAGGCATGCACATGGCAGTGGATGCTGTTAATGGGGATTAGGCTGGCGGCATATAAGTACATAGCTGGAAGGGCTAACTTTAGGTGAGCCCATTGGTGCAAGCCAGTGACAGAAGACAGGGCTGGATCTGGGCCCCAAACCAGGTGCATGAGTTCTGGCTATTGGCATGCAGTACTTTGGCTAAACTGTCTCCCCATAGGTATGTGAATGGCTATTGGCAGTGGAAGCCAGTGATGGGGGTTGAACCAGAGGCATGCAGGTTTCGGGTCAGCCCAATGGTGTAGGCGAGTAACAGTATATAGAATCAAATTCAGTCCCAGAGAAAGCTGTCAACTTGAATACCAGTGGGGCAAAAACTCATGAAATCTACGGCGGTGGGGGGGGGTCGTCACGTTGGCTGTGCTGGCTGTTGCTTTCTTTAGTGGCAAAAACTATTGTGGTTGTCTGCAGAGTAGGTCATTGGTAACCAGTCACTCCTGCTGTGTGACTGTTATTGGTAGCCCTTCTTTGTTCCTGGTCATCTCTATACATCTCAGCTTTGCCAGTCTCTGGGTGGGGTGAAAATGAAATGGATTCTCTGTGAAGTGCTCTGAAAGGCTGGGGAAGCTGGTTGTTCACTCCACTCTCCCTTTCCCACTGAGGTTACTCTTTCAAATGGGAGAGTTCCCTCTTGGGGCTGAGCACTGCTGGCATGGTGGAAGGGATGATGCTGGCAATGCAAAGGTCTGGTTCCACACTTTTTATGTGGTTATTTTCAGGTTTTTGATCAACTGGGTTGCTGAAGCTTCTTAAGTGGACTCTTGACCTATTTCAGAGGTTTTTTTGTTTGTTTGTTTTTTGGTTTTTTTTTTTTGTGGATAGCTATCTAATTATTGATCTTTGTTGGGGGAATGGAGGCTGGGTCATCTTGGTGATATCCTGATTGATTTTTAAATATTATACCAGCCCTGCATCCTTGGAATTAACCCAACTTGGTCATGACGTATGATTCTTTTTTATATATTACTGAATTCTATTTGCCAATATTTTGCTAAGGATTTTTTACATTTATATTTGTAGGGATATTGTTTTATAGTTTCCTTTTTCTGTCATGTTTGGTCTTAGTATCAGGATTCTAGCTTTGTAAAATAAATTAAGAAGTGTTATCTCCTCTTCTGTTTTCTGGACGGTATTATGTGGAATTAGTTTTAATTCTTTAAACCTTTGCTAGTATTCTCCAGTGAAACTATCTGCGCTTGGAGACTTTTGGGGAGCATTTCAAAGTATGAACTCAATTACATTAAAAGCTATAGAGCTATTCAAATAATATTTCATTTGGGGTGAATTGTGGTTTGTATTTTTTGAGGAATTGATCTACTTCATCTAAGTGTTTAGATTCCTATGTGCAGTGTTGTTTGTATTATATCTTTATTATTTTGATATCTGTGGAGCCTGTAATGATAGTCCCTTGTTTCATTCTAATATTGGTAAATTGTGTGTTCTCTCTTTTCTTTGTCGGAGTTTTTAGAGGCTTGTCAATTTTATTGACATTTTTTCAGAGTGAGCTCTTTATTTTTTTGTGGTTTCAGTTTCATTGATTTCTGTTTTTATTATTTTATCTTTTCTGTATGCTTTGGGTTTATGTTGCTCTTCTTTTTCTTGTTTCTTGAGGTAGAAATTTAGATTATTGATTTGTTATTTTTCTCATATACTGTATACATTTAGTGCTATTGGATTTACCCCTCACCACTGCTTTAACTTTGTGTCATGAATTTTAATATGGAATATTTTCTTTTCTATGCAGTTTACTATATTTTTATTTCTCTAGAGACTTCCTTTTTGACCCATTGATTATTTAGAAGTGTATTTTTCAGATTCCAAGTATTTGAAGTTTTTCCTCTTAAGTTTTTGTTATTAATTTCCAGTTTTCTTCCATTGTAGTTGGAGAACACACTCTATAGGATTACTTTCAATTTGTTGAGGTTTGATTTATGACCTTGGCTATAGTCTATTTTGGTATATATTATGTAGGCAGTTGAAAATAATACTCATTTTGCTATTGTTTAAAGTGTTGTGGAAATGTTGATTAGATACTGTTGTTGAATTCTATATCCTCCCTTGTTGATTTTCTTTCTAGTTGTTTTATCAATTTTTGAGAGAGGGCTACTGAAATCTCCAACTGTTGGTTTGTAGACTGGCCCCTATACCTGGAGGGCAAAGAGAGATCAAAGAAAGAGGTAGACCATTCCATATTGGTAGGTGGCATTTTCAATAACAAGGGAACTTACATATAAGTTTTGTCTTGGGTGGCCACAAGAAGAATAGATCACTGCATCCACCTGCTAGAATTTTAGAAGTTTATATAGAGGCCTTAACAGGGTTTGGCACATATACTGTCCAGATGATCTCAATAACACATTGCTCTCTCAAGGCTGTGTCCTTGATGATGACTCCCACCATGAGAACAGTGAGCCAAAGGTACATTCCAGACAGGGGAGGGAAGAGGAATCTCTGTTTGCCTGGGTCTCCCTGTGGTTCAACTGGTAGCCATGCTCTCTTGATGACCTCCTCCAACTCTGCACCCCTTGTGACAGGCTCTTACAATCTTACATGTCCTTCCTCTTCCACAATGTGCCCTGAGTGGTCAGCAAGGTTCACTAGTATGGAGTTGGCTCATTTTATGGCTCTCTGGCTGCATGAGAGGCATATACCATAGCACCAGTATGGGAACGTTCAAGAGAAAACATAGATTAAGATAATGATTCCCAAAATAAGTAATATTTTTTTCCACCAAGAGCCCCATCATCTGATCCATTGATTTGATTTATTAAGTCCCCTTGTCTGGGGATCATATTACTCATGGCATTCACTTGTGTCCTCATATGATTTAATAATGATAATACATTAGCAGACTCACCAAGTATGAACATACAACATTCTTTTTGGATAATGGCAGATTCCTCCTTTCAGAGTAGTTACAATGCCCAAGGTCACCCTATTTTGGAGGACAGCTTTTCTCATTAGGGACATTTCAGTGTTCATTCAAGACAGGGTTTTCTGGCTATCATTTAAGACTTGCTTGCTGGGTGAATTTAGTAATGACTTCTATTGTAGGCCAATGGAGGGAAAGGTGATGATAGCCAAATGACTGTACCAGTGGAAAACAGCATATATCCACCTGGGCTTAAAGTTGGCAGCTTTAGGAACTTGACCTTGTTGTGCATACCATACTCATTGGCTGGGGAAGACAACACTGTCAGGTGTGAGAAGATGGACTTGGGGTAAGATATGCTAGATCAGGACCCCTAAATCCTCCCCTCTTTCAGTGGCATGTGTTTCATTCCAAGTATAGTATGTTTCAACAGATCTGACTTGCAGCAGGACAATGGGATCCCAGTGGAAATTGAGTGGTTCCCCTACCCACCCAGGGATGTAAAGTAATCACCCATTCCGGTAGGACATTTCAGTGCAAATCCCAGTAGATAATGCCTTTCCCAGGTATGATGGGGCCTGGTGTTCTCAGCAACAAAGAACATTGATCTGTGGTGAGAGTTGGGACAGTGACTGTTTCCCGTGACTTCCATACCTTTATGATAGTGGGTATCTTTGCAGGGGTCCCCAGTTTGGCATATGGGGCAATGGGATCTACTGGTTGATTATTCAAATGTATTAAAGGTTGGGGTGGTACTTTAGTTCACTGGGCCAAGGTGGTTTTACCTGTTAGTAATTTAATCTGCTGCTTTACTATTCCATTTTTCCTTTCTATTAACCTTGCTACTTGCAGGTTATAAGGGGATGGAACCTCCATTAATGTCATGTTCTTTTGCCTAGTCTTGAACATAATGACCCTTACAATGTGAGCATATTTCTACATAGTACTCAGTTTCTCTAATGCCCTAATGGTAGTAGCCTGGCTTATGCAGTGATGGGAAGGCTTGGGTTAGGTCAGATGTGGTGTCCACACAAACAGAGGCATATTTCAAACCCTCACTTGGAGGGATAGGGCCGATATAACCAATTTGCCAATCTCTCACTGGTTGAGTTCTGGTGGATGTCTCCAGACTCCTTTGGCAGTTGCCTTGGGCATTGTTTAGAATATACAGGAATGCTGTTATTGCATTAACCAAATCACTCTTTTTTAAAAAAAAAAAAGATTTTATTTATTTATTTACTTGAGAGAGAGAGAGAGAGAAACAGCATGAAAGGGGATAGGGTCAGAGGGAGAAGCAGGCTCTCCGCCGAGCCGGGAGCCCGATGTGGGACTCGATCCCAGGACTCCGGGATCATAACCTGAGCCGAAGGCAGTCGCTTAACCAACTGAGCCACCCAGGCGCCCCAAATCACTGTCTTTCAAGGGCAATCCACTATTCTTGGCAATATGCCATTCCACCTGAACACTATGATGACCGACCACTCTTCCTATGCACCCAATCTGCTGTGTGTACTGAAGGGTCAGTTGCTAGGGGTTATACCTGGGCTAGGGGGTATCAGTGCCTTTTAAGCTGTGATATGGAAGACAGTGAGGACTGCCTCAGGCTCTTGCAGGCAAACCCAAATGTCTTTTCCACATATACAACCCTACAAGGGATTATTCATGATTATCCACCCCTCAGCTTCCCATTATCCAAGAAATCGGTTTAATCCTTTTAGATCAACCCAACTGTCAGTTAGGGTTAATGGCCAAGGCCCATGAACAATGACCAGCCAAACTTCTCTGAGTTCAGCCTGCTGGCTGCTGTGACTTGTTTCTGTTTCCATCCAGATGGTGTCAGTGTTGGGCTGAATAGTGACTGCAGCCCATGTGGAGGATGCCCTGACTAGATCTATCTGTATGTCAGGCATCAGCAGGAATTTCCCCCACTCCTCTTTACAGGATGCAGGGGCCACCACAGGACTGTGTGAGGGTATTTGGAGAATCTATATGCTCTACATGGCCTAGTAGCTCCTGTATTTCTAGAGACAGTGGGCTGGTGAACATGGTGCTCCTTTGCTGCAAATAAGCATGCCACTTAGTCAAGTGGGAGTTTAAGCCATGGCAGAGGTGGGTTGATGACACATATTCTCAACCCACCCCATAATAGGAAGTGAAGTTCTTACTATGATATACTGTTCCTTCATGAGAGGCTCTACCTGAAGGAGTTCTGTGTACACTGCTAAAAGCTGTTACTCTATGGGGGTGCCTGGGTGGTGGAGTTGGTTAAGCGTCTGACTTGTTTCAGCTCAGGCTGTGATCTCAGGATTGTGATCTCAAGGGTCGTGAGATTGAGCCCCGTGTTGGGCTCCGCCCTTGGTGCAGAGTCTGCTTGGAGTTCTCTCTCCCTCTACCTTTGCCCCTCCCCCTCAAATAAATAAATAAATCTTTTTTAAAAAAAGCTGTTGCTCTATGGGGGTGTATTGGGTTTCTGCCCCCTTCCAGAGCTGTGACCAAAATCCTAGAGGTACTCTCCTTCTGTTGTCTCTGCCAAAGTGCCCAGTTGATACCTTCTGGAGTCACAGATACATTTTATTCAAATGATAACCCTGCTTGGGAGATTCCCAGAGCCTTAATTGGCTTCACTAGTATTTTTGTATTCTCTAAGGTGGATTTTTACTCTGATCCCCAGACCTTTCTTCATCAAGTGGTATAAGGGGTGGAGGCACTGCGCCAGGTTGGGAATAAAAGTCCTTCAAAGCCTCAAAATCCCTACAAAAGCTTGCACCTCTTTCACGTTCTTAGGGGTCATATAGGCTTGCATCTTGTCAATTACAGCTTCAGGACAATGCATATCTTCGCCAACGATACAACTCCCAAAAACTTTATGGATGTGCTTGAGCCTTGCATTTTCTGTGGGTTTACTGTCCATTCTCTCCCTTGCAGATGTTCCAGCAAAGCTTGCAGAGTGTCCTGCAGCACAGGCAAGACTTCACATGTTAACATTATACCATCAATGTAATGGGTCCATTTTACTGATATGGGGAAGGAGAATGGAGACAAATCTCAAGCTACCATCACATAACATATTGTGGGTATGTGCAGTAGCCTTGGGGAAGCAGCTGAAAGATTTATTGTTGCCCCTCTTACATGAAGGCAAATTGATCTTGTGGCCAGGGGTATACTGAAAAAAAGCATCTGCTAAGTCCAGGACAACATGGTACACTCCTAGGACCATGGCCAAAGTATCTAAGGTGATGGCAGTATTGGGCATAGCCACATGGATGTGGGGGCACCCCCTTGTTCAGTTCTTCATAGTCCATGGTTATGGACTTTTAGCTTTTTTTAACCGGCCATACCAGGCTGTTGGAAGCACCGTTGACATGTATTAGAGTATAGTTGGCTCCAGTGCCAAACAGAGCTGTAACCTTTTGTTTATTTCTGGAGACCAGTGAATAGTGAGCTTAATGTGAGGTCTCCCATCACCTCCAATGGCCCATACCTGGATGCAGTCTTGGTCTGTATCCTGTATCTGGGGCATGTGAAGCACCCACCTAGAATAGGACTGTATCCCTGAGGTCTCTGCTGGAGCAGGTGGGGCATCAGAGATGGTAGGGACAGGTGGGGCAGGTCTGAACTCTTGTTCAGGTTTAAAGGCTTTCCAGAAACTAACCAACACAGTGTTGGGTCCCTGATCTATCTTTTCAGGTGAGGTTCTGGTAGCAAGGAAGTCAAATCCCATTTGCTTCTGGGTTATTTTACTGGACAGCTTTACAGTTGATTGGAATAGCCTTTTGGCTTTCCAAGCTCCCTTTCTGTCTCAGGTCTTTCCCATAGCCCATACCCATTCCTGGAATTTGTCAGTTTCCCCCAGGTCAGTAGTTGATTACCCAACATCATAAATGTCTTATCTCATGACTGGGCTAACATGGATATTGGTATCCTATACCAGGCGCTGGAGTGGACTGGAGTATCTTGCCTTTCATTTCTGCAGTAAATGTGGCCCAATCAGGGCCTTCAAAGATAGGAGCACAGCTTGTTTCATTCTCAACTCCCTAAGAATTTGTTGTAACTCCTCTATAGATTGTGCTCGGGAGATTCCCCTTATTGAGTCAAGCCTCCCTGCAGGCTAGAATAATCCAATCTGTAAGGGAGTAAGTACCTTAAACCCCCTGAGCACCATGCACATGCTGCCAGAGGGCAGGGTATGTGGTGATGTTGTTCATTTTCTCTGCTTCCTGACCTGTCAGAGAAATGTCATTGCATTTCTGACCCCCTGACCCCTGAATCCCATAGCTGCACTAACCATGCTTGGATATTTTCCCTGGCCTTTTGCTGCAATGTGGCAGCTATATCAATAAGCTCAGTGGAGGTATATTCTCTCATCATGAACATTTCCTGAATTGGGGGCTGCGCTGTTGGTTGGGGTTGTTGCTGTGCTTTTGCTTTCCTTTGTATTAGGGCTTGAACAGCAGGGGAATTTTGTGTGTTTCACTCTCAATCACAACATCCTCCCCTTCACTCTCCTCCCTTCCCCAGAGATTCCACTTGTTAGTATCCCAATCAGGCTTTGTCACAAGCTCTGACTTTAGTCTGAAGTAGCTGGATATAGGTTTTCTGCATTGACTTTTTTGAACTTGAAAAATGTACCACTTCTTAAGCCTGGCTTCCATAGTTTCTGATGAGAAATGGTGTTCATGTGAATTGTTTTCCCTGTATAGATGAGGTGAAATTTCACTCATTGATTTTAAGATTTTTATTATGATTTTATTTAATTTTATTTACCTTTAATCATTGGAAGTTTATAATGTGTTTTGTTGTGGACTTCAACAAAGTCCTACCTGAGTTAATCAGCTTCTTGAGTTTGTAGGTTTGGATATTTTCCCTAATTTATGAACATTTCATAATTTGATTACTTTTGCAGCCCTATGCTCTCTCTTCTCTCCTTCCAGAACTCTGGTAACACAAATATTATGTCTCACTGGTCCCTGAGAATCTATTTCTTTTTAAGTCTATTTCCTCTTTGCTGTTCAAATTGGTAATTTCTATTGTTCTATCTTCCAGTTTACATATGCTTTCCTCTGTCTCATTCACTATGCTCTTGAGTTTATACATTGTATTTTAAATTTTGATTATATTCTTCAGTTCTAAAATTTCAGTCTGGTTGTTTTTTATGTCTTGTATTTCTTTTTTTCCTTTTCTTTTCCAAAAGTTTCTATTTAAATTCCAGTTAGTTAATATATAGTGTTATGTTAGTTTTAGGTGTACAATATAGTGATTCAACACTTCCATACAAGCCCCAATGCTCATCACAAGTGCACTCCTTAATCCCCATTATCTATTTAACCCATCCCCCCACCCCATAACCATCAGTTTGTTCTCTGTAGTTAAGAGTGTGTTTCTTGGTTTGCTTCTCTCTCTCTCTCTTTTCCCTTTACTCAACTTTCTATTTATTTGCAGGTACTTTTGTTTTTTTTACTTTTCTCAAGCATGTTCCTGATTGCTCATTGGAATATTTTGGTGCTGTATGTAAGTGATGAATCACTAAATTGTACACCTGAAGCTAATATTATACTGTATATTAATTAACTGGAATTTAAATAAAAAAATAAAACTTTAAAAAAATAATATTTTGATAATGCCTTCTTTAAAATTACTATCAGATAATTCTAACATCACTGTCATTTTGGTGGTGCAATCTTTTTATTTAAAATGTAATTGAGATTTAAATGGAATACAAAAAACTGTGATTTTAGGTGTACAACATGTTGATTTGATACACTTATATATTGAAAAATGATTACCATCACAGTGGTAGCTAACACCATCATCCTGTCACATAATTATCTTTTTTTTTTTGTGGTGAGATCATTTAAGATCTACTTTCTTAGGAGCTTTAAGGTATATAACATTGTTGTACATTAGATCTGGCATTATTTATCTTGTAACTGGAACTTTGTAACTTTTGACCAATATCTCACCATTTCTCTCAACCTTCAACCCCCTAGTAACTACCATTCTACTCTGTATGAGTTCAGCTTTTTTAGACTTCACATGCAAGTGGTATAATACATTGTCTTTCTCTGTCTGACTTATTTCACATAGCATAATACCCTAAAGGTCCATCCATGTTGTTGCAAATGGTGGAATTTCCTTATTTTTTATGGCTGAATAATAATTCATTGAATCTCACATCTTTATCAACTCATCGTTGGACAGACACTTAGGATGTTTTTATATCTTAACTGTTGTGAATAATGCTTCAATGAACATGGGAGTGCATATATCATTTTAAATCCTGTTTTCATTTCCTTTGGATTTATACCCAGAAACTTTGGATCATATGGTAGTTCTATTTTTAATTATTTGAGGAATTTTCATACTGCTATCCATAGTGGTTGTACCAATTTAAATTCCCACCAACAGTGCACAATGGTTCTTTTCCCTCCATATCCTCCCCAACATTTATTATTTCTTGCCTTTTTGATAATAGGTATTCTAACAGGTATGAGGTAATAGTTCATTGTGGTTTTGATTTGCATTTCCATGATAATTAGTGATGTAGAGCACCTTTTCATGTACCCATTGTCCATTTGTATGTCTTCATTGGAAAAATGTGTATTAAAGTCTTCTGCTCATTTGAAAATGGGTTTGTTTGGTTTTTGCTATTGAGCTGTATGAGGTTTTAATATATTTTAGATATTAAACATGTATAAGGTACATAATTAGCAAATATTTTTTTCCCTTTCCATAGGTTGACTTGTCATCTTGTTGATTGTTTCTTTTGCTGTGCAGAAGCATTTTGGTTTGATGTAGTCCTACTAATTAATTTTACTTTTGTTGCTTGTGGTTTTTGTGTCCTATCCAAAAAATTGTTGCCAAGGGGTGCCTGGGTGACTCAGTCATTAAGCATCTGCCTTCAGTTCAGGTCATGGTCCCAGGGTCCTGGAATCGAGCCCCGCATCGGGCTCCCTGCTCCGTGGGAAGCCTGCTTCTCCCTCTCCCACTCCCCCTGCTTGTGTTCCCTCTCGCTGTGTCTCTTTCTGTCAAATAAATAAATAAAATCTTATAAAAAAAATTGTTGCCAAGACCAATCTCAAGATTTTTTTCTTTTCTTCTAGGAGTTTTATTTTCATGTCTTATGTTCAAGACTTTAACCGACTTCAGGTCAATGTTCGTGAGTGGTAATATAGGAATTCAATTTCATTTTTATGCATGTGGTTATCTACTTTTTGTAACACAATTTATTGAAGAGACTATCTTTTCACCATTGAGTATTTTTGGCTCCACTATCAAATATTAGTTGATCGAATATGTAGGGGTTTATTTCTGGGTTCTTGATTCTATTTCATTGTTCTATTTTTATGCCACAACCATAATATATTAATTACTATAACTTTGTAGTACAGTTTGAATCAGGAAGTCTGATGCCTCCTGCTTTGTTCTTTTTTGGGATTGCTTTGGTTATTCAAGGTCTTTTATGGTTCCGTATAAATTTGTAAGATTTTGTTTTCTATTTCTGTGAAGAATGCCATTTGAATTTTGATAAAGGTTACATTGAATCTATAGATGGCTTTGGGTAGTATGGATATTTTAACAATATTAATTCCTCTGATCTATGAACAGAGGATATCTTTTCATTTGTTTTGTCTTCTTCAATTTCTTTTATCAAGGTCTCATAGTTTCCACATACAGATCTTTCACTTCTCAATTAATTTATTTCTGAGTATATTATTGTTTTTAATGATATTATGAAGGGTTGGTTTTCTTTATTTCTTGTTCAGATATTTCCTTATTAGTGGATAGAAACACAACTGATTTCTGTGTTTTCATTTTATACTACATAAATTTGCTGAATTTATTGATTACTTCAAATGGTTTGTTTGGTTGAGTCTTTAGGATTTTCTCTATATGAGATTGTATCATTTGCAAAAATATAATTTCACTTTTTTTCTTTTCTACTTGGATAAATTTTATTTCTTCATCTTGACAGACTGCTCAAACTAGGACTTCCAGTACTATATTGAATAAGAGTGGTGAGAATGGGCACCCTTGTCTTGTTCCTGATTTAGAGGAAAAGTTATAAACCCTTCACCTTTGAGTCTGATGTTAGCTGTGTGTTTGTTGACATGGCCTTTATTATGTTGAGGTATGTACCTTCTATACCAAATTTGTTGAAGGTTTCTTATCATTAAAGGATGTTACATATATCCTATTTTTTTAAATTTTATTGGGAATTAATTGATGTATAACATTGTGTAATTTTAAGGTATACAATATAATGTTTTTTTTTAAGATTTTATTTATTTGACAGAGAGAGATACAGTGAGAGAGGGAACACAAGCAGGGGTAGTGGGAGAGGGAGAAGCAGGCTTCCCGCTGAGCAGGGAGCCCGATGCAGGGCTCGATCCCAGGATCCTGGGATCATGACCTGAGCCAAAGGCAGACGCTTAACGACTGAGCCACCCAGGCGCCCCACAATATAATGATTTAATATATGTATATATTGAAAAATGATTGCCACAATAAGATTAGGTAACATTCATCACCTCACATAATTACAATTTTTCTCTTGAGTTGAGAAATTTTAAGATCTACTCTCTTAACAACATTCAAATATACAATACAGTATTAACTATAGTCACCATGTTGTACATTACACTCCCAGAACTTATTTATATTATAAGTAGAAGTTTGTACCTTTTGACAATTTTCACCTAATTTCCCCACCCACTACTCCTGCCTTGGCAACCAAGAACCTGTTCTCTATATCTATGGTTTTTAATTTTTTTTTTTTTTTTAGATTTCACATATAAGGGAGATTATATAGTATTTGTCTTTCTCTGTCTGACTTATTTCACTTGGCATATTGCCTTCAGGGGCTATCCATGTTGTCACAAATGGCAGTATTTCCTTTTTATGGCTGAATAGTATTCCACTGCATATATATATCACAATATTTTATCCATTCATCCATCAGTGGATGCTTAGGCTGTTTCCATATCTAGGCTATTGAAAATAATGTTGCAATGAACATGTAAGTGTAGGTATCTCTTTAGGACACTGATTTTGTTCCCTTTGGATATATATCCAGGAGTGGGATTGCTGGATCATATGGCAGATCTATTTTTAATTTTTTGAGGAAACTGCATACTGTTTTTGTCTTCCACTATGGCTGCACCAATTTACATTCCCAGCAACAAGGTACAAGGATTCCCTTTTCTCCACATTCTTGCCAGTATTTGTTATCATTTGTCTTTTTGGTGGTAGCCATTCTAACAGCTGTAGGTGATATCTCATTTTGGTTTTGATTTGCATTTCTCAGATGATTAGTAATGTTAAACATGTTTGCATGCACCCATTGGCCATTTGAATATCTTCTTTGGAGAAAGGTTTATTCAGGTTCTTTGCACATTTTTAAATTGGATAATTTTTTTGTTTGTTTTTGCTATTGAGTTACATGAGTTCTTCATATACTTTGGATATTAATCCCTTATCAGATATGTGGTTTGCAATATTTTGTCCCATTCCATAGTTTGCCTTTTCATTTTATTGATTGTTTCTTTTGCTGTGTAGAAGCTTCTTAGTTTGATATATTCCCACTTGTTTATTTTTTTTGCTCCTTGTGTTTTAGGTATCATATCCAAGAAACTATTGTGAAGATCCATGTCAAGTATATTTTCCTTGTTTTCTCCTACGAGTTTTATGGTTTCAGGTCATACATTTAAGTCTTCAATTTGTTTCAAGTTAACTGTTGTGAATTTCATTCTTTTGTATGTAAATTTCCAATTTTCCCAACACCATTTATTGAAGAGACCTTTTTGTTCTCCATCAAGTATTCTTGGCTTCCTTGTCAGATATTAGTTGACCATATATGGATGGTTTACTTCTGGGCTCTTAATTCTGTTCCATTGGTCTATATGTCTGTTTTTATGGCAGTACTACACTGTTTTAATTACTATGGCTTTGTAATATAGTTTGAAACCATGAAGTGTAATTGCCTTGTTCTTCTCAAAATTGTTTTGGCTATTTGGGGCTTGTGATTCCATATGAATTTTAGGATTATTTCTTCTTTTTTAAATTTTTGTTTAAATTCTAGTTAGTTAACATAGAGTGCAATATTGGTTTCAGGAGTACAATTCAGTGATTCATCACTTACATACAACACCCAGTGCTCATCATAAGAAGTGCCCTCCTTAATACCCATCACCCACATAGCCCATCCCCTCCCACCTCCCTCCATCAACTCTCAGTTTATTCTCTATAGTTAAGAGTCTTTTATGGTTCATTTCCCTCTCTTTCTCTTTTTTCCTCTTCACATATGTTCATCTGTTTCCTTTCTTAAATTCCACATATGAGTGAAATCATATGGTATTTGTCTTTCTCTGAATGACTTATTTTGCTTAGCATAATACATTTTAGCTCTATCCACGTCATTGCAAATTGCAAGATTTCATTCTTTTCTTTGGCTGAGTAGTATTCCATTGTATGTATATACCACTTCTTCTTTATCCATTCATCAGTCAATGGACATTTGGGCTCTTTCCATATTTTGGCTATTGTTGGGAATGCTGCTATCAACATTGGGGTGCATGTACTCCTTCGAATCTGTATTTTTGTATCCTTTGGGTAAATAACTAGTAGTGCAGTTGCTGGATCATAACGTAGTTCTATTTTTAACTTATTGAGGAACCTCCATACTGTTTTCCATAGTGACTGCACCAGTTTGCATTCCCACCATCAGTACAGGAGAGTTCTCCTTTCTCCACATAAGATTTCTTCTTCTATTTCTGTAAAAAATGCCACTAGTATCTTGATAAGGATTATGTTGAATCCACATATGGCTTGGGGTAGCATGGACATTTTAACAATATTAATTCTTTTAATCCATGAATGTGGGATATCCTTTCATTTATTTGTGTCATTTTTCAATTTCTTTTATCAATATCTTTTAGTTTTTAGTGAGTGTAAAAATCTTTCACCTCCTTGATTAAATTTATTCCTATATTATTTTTTTGATGTTATTATAAATTGGATTGTCTATATTTTTTCAAATGGTTTATTGTTAGTGTATAGAAACACTACTAATTTGTGTATAGAAACACTACTAATGTATAGAAACACTACTAATGTTGATTTTGTATCCTGTAACTTTATTGAATTTGTTTTTTAGATTTAATTTAATTTTATTATGTTATGTTAGTCACCATGCAATACATCATTAGTTTTTTGATGTAGTGATCCATGATTCATTGTTTTCGTATAACAACCAGTGCTCCATGCAGTACGTGCCCTCCTTAATACCCATCACCAGGCTAACCCATCCCCCCAAGCCCACCTCCTCTAAAACCCTCAGTTTGTTTCTCAGAGTCCACAGTCTCTCATGGTTCATCTCTCCCTCCAATTGCCCCACCCCCATTTTTCCCTTCCTTCTACTAACGTCCTCCATGCTATTCCTTATGTTCCACAAATAATTGAAACCATATGATAATTGACTTTCTCTGCTTGACTTGTTTCACTTAGCATAATCTCCTCCAGTCCCATCCATGTTGATGTAAAAGTTGGGTATTCATCCTTTCTGATGGCTGAGTAATATTCCACTGTATATGTGGACCACATCTTCTTTATCCATTCATCTGTTGAAGGGCATCTCGGCTCTTTCCACAGTTTGGCTATTGCGGACGTTGCTGCTATGAACATTGGGGTGCATATGGCCCTTCTTTTCACTACATCTGTGTCTTTGGGGTAAATACCCAGGAGTGTAATTGCTGGGTCATAGGGTAGCTCTATTTTTAATTTTGGGGGGAACTCCACACTGTTTTCCAAAGTGGCTGTACCAACTTGCATTCCCACCAACAGTATAGGAGGGTTCCTCTTTCTCCACAACCTCTCCAACATTTGTTGTTTCTTGCCTTGTCAATTTTTGCCATTCTAACTGGTGTAAGGTGGTATCTGAGTGTGGTTTTGATTTGAATTTCCCTGATGGCTAATGATGATGAACATTTTTTCATGTGTCTGTTAGCCATTTGTATGTTTTCTTTGGAGAAGTGTCAGTTCATGTCTTCTGCCCATTTTTTGACTTGATTATTTGTTTTTTGGGTGTTGAATTTGAGAAATTCTTTATAGATCTTGGATACCAGCCCTTTATCTGTAGTGTCATTTGTAAATATCTTCTCCCATTCTGTGGGTTGCCTCTTTGTTTTGTTGACTGTTTCCTTTGCTGTGCAGAAGCTTTTTATTTTGATGAAGTCCCAATAGTTTATTTTTGCTTTTATTTCCCTTGCCACAGGAGATATATCTAGAAAACTGTTGCTATGGCCAATATCAGAGAAATTACTGCCTGTGCTCTCTTCTAAAATGTTTATGGTTTCAAGTCTCACATTTAGGTCTTTAATCCATTTTTTTTTGTTGTTTCAAGTTTTTATTTAAATTCCAGTTAGTTAACACATAGTGTAATATTCTTTCAGGAGTAGAGTTTAGTGATTCATCACTTACATATAACATGCAGTGCTCATCACAAGTGCCCTCCTTAATACACATCCCCCATTTAACCCATCTCCCTGCCCACCTCCCCTCCATAAACTTTCAGTTTTTTCTCTGTAGTTAAGTGTCTGTTTTATGGCTTGCCTCTCTCTCTTCCCCCTCATGTTCATCTGTTTCATTTCTTAGGTTCCACATATGTGTGAAATCGTATGGTATTTGTCTTTCTCTGACTGACTTATTTTGCTTAACATAAAACAGTCTAGCTCCATCCATGTCATTGCCTATGGCAAGATTTCATTCTTTTCTTTGACTGAGTAGTATTCCATTGTATGTATATACCACCTCTTCTTTATCCATTCATCAGTCAATGGACATTTGGGCACTTTCCATATTTTGGCTATTGTTGATAATGCTGCTATAAACATAGGGGTGTATGTGTCCCTTTGAATCAGTATTTTTGTAACCTTTGGGTAAATACCTAGTAGTGCAATTCCTGGATTGTAGGGTAGTCCTATTTTTAACTTTTTTTTTTTACATGATCCCAATCTTTTGGTACTGGTTGAGACCTGATTTATGACCTAGGATGTGATCGATTCTGGAGAATGTTTCCTGGGCACTAGAGAAGAATGTGTGTTCTGTTGCTTTGGGATGGAATGTTCTGAATATGTCTGTGAAGTCCATGTGGTCCAGTGTGTCATTTAAAGTCTTTATTTCCTTGTTGATCTTTTGCTTAGATGATCTGTCCATTTCAGTGAGGGGGATGTTGAAGTCCCCCACTATCATTGTATTGTTGTTGATGTGTTTCTTTGCTTTTGTTATTAATTGCCTTATACAATTGGCTGCTCCCATGTTAGGGGCATAGATATTTACGATTGTTAGATCTTCTTGTTGGATAGACCCTTTAAGTAGGATATAGTGTCCTTCCTCATCTCTTATTATAGTCTTTGGTTTAAAATCCAATTTGTCTGATATAAGGATTGCCACCCCCGCTTTCTTTTGGTGTCCATTAACATGGTAAATAGTTTTCCACCCCTCACTTTAAATCTGGAGGTGTCTTTGGGTCTAAAATGAGTCTCTTGCAGACAGCATATTGATGGGTCTTGTTTTTTTATCCAATCTGATACCCTGTGACTTTTCATTGGGGCATTTAGCCCATTTCCATTCAGAGTAACTATTGAAAGATATGAATTTAGTGCCATTGTATTGCCTGTAAGGTGACTGTTACTGTATATTGTCTGTGTTCCTTTCTGGTCTATGTTACTTTTAGGCTCTCTCTTTGCTTAGAGGACCCCTTTCAATATTTCTTGTAGGGCCGGTTTCGTGTTTGCAAATTCCTTTAGTTTTTGTTTGTCCTGGAAGGTTTTTTTTTATCTCTCCTTCTGTTTTCAATGACAGCCTAGCTGGATAGAGTATTCTTGGCTGCGTATTTTTCTCATTTAGTGCTCCGAATATATCCTGCCAGTCCTTTCTGGCCTGCCAGGTCTCTGTGGATAAGTCTGTTGCCAATCCAATGTTTCTACCATTGTAGGTTACAGATCTCTTATCCCAAGCTGCTTTCAGGATTTTCTCTTTGTCTCTGAGACTCATAAGTTTTACTATTAGATGTCAGGGTATTGACCTGTTTTTATTGATTTTGAGGGGGATTCTTTGTGCCTCCTGGATTTTGATGCCTGTTTCCTTCCCCAAATTAGGGAAGTTCTCTGCTATAATTTGCTCCAATATACCTTCTGCCCCTCTCTCTCTTTCTTCTTCTTCTAGGATCCCAATTATTCTAATATTGTTTCATCTTATGGTATCACTTATCTCTCAAATTCTGCCCGTGTGATCCAGTAGTTGTTTATCTCTCTTTTTCTCAGCTTCTTTATTTTCCATCATTTGGTCTTCTACATCACTAATTCTGTCTTCTGCCTCATTCATCCTAGCAGTTAGAGCCTCCATTTTTTATTGCACCTCATTAATAGCCTTTTTGATTTCGATTTGGTTAGATTTTAATTCTTTTATTTCTCCAGAAAGGGTTTCTCTAATATCTTCCATGCTTTTTTCAAGCCCAGCTAGTATCTTTAAAATCGTCATTTGAACTCTAGTTCTGACATCTTACTAAGTCCATATTGATTAGGTCCCTGGCAGTCAGTACTGCCTCTTGTTCTTTTTTTTGAGGTGATTTTTTCCATCTTGTCATTTTGTCTAGAGGAGAAGAGATGAATGAGAGAACAAAATGCTAACAGGGTAACAATGACCCCAGAAAAATATACACTAAACAAATCAGAAGAGACCTGAAACCAGGGGAAAAGAAAGGGAAAGAAACAAAAAAGAAAAAAAAAAAAAGAAAAAGATAAACAAACAAACAAAAAAAACAGAATATGATCAAATATGATCTGGCTGGTGCATAGATCAGTGCCACACGCTAGATTTTTGGCGAATTTGGGCTGGTTAGAAGAAAGTGCCTCCCAAAATTTTAAAGAAAGAAAAACTTATATATGTACAAAAATAAGGGTAAATACGATAAGGGATGGAATATGACTGCAAAGATGAAAATTATAAAAGATTATATAAAAGGAATTGATAAGAAGTTGGTTGAAAAAAGAAAGATGAATATTTTTTAAAAAAAGGGAGAGAATGTGATCAGGCAGGAGAGTAGAACAAAGCCATACACTAGAGATTTAGGGTATATTTTGGTCTGTTACAAGAAACTGTATCCCAAAATTTTAAAGAGAGAACAACTTATATATATATATATATATATATATATATATATATATATATATATATACACCAAAAATAAGGTTAACTACTATGAAGGGATAGAATATGACTCTAAAAATGAAAAATAAAAAAGATTTTTTAAAAAAGGGATTGATAAGATGTTGGTTGAAAAAGGGAAAAGAAAAATTGAAAAGAAAAAGAAAAATCAAAAAAAGAAAATTAAAAAAATTAACTTTGAAAGACTAAAGAATCATGGTAAAAAAGCCATGAATTCTATGTGCAGTATTTTCCTAGTGCTGGCGTTCTGCTGTTCTCATTGATTGGTAAACTTGGTCTTGGCTGGCTGTTCCTGCTGATCTTCTGGGGGAGGGGCCTGTTGCAGAGGTTCTCAAATGTGTTTGTCAGAGGCGGAATTGCCCCACTCTTGCCGGGTCTGGGCTATGTAATCTGCTCGGGTTTGCTCTCAGGAGCTTTTGTTCCCTGCAAGCTTTCCATACAGCTTTGGAGGACGAGAGTGAAAATGGCGGCCACCCAATCTCTGCCCCAGAGGAGCCGAGAACTCGGGTCCCCACTCCTCAGTCCACCCCCCAGAGAAAAGCAGTCAATCATTCCTGTCTCCCTTGTCTCCAGCTGCACTCCGTGCTCACCTGGCCTGTGACCGAGTGTTTCTATCTCTGGCATACGACCCCATTTGGAGTCTCCAAACTCATCAGATCCCTGTGGTGCACTCCCACACCACTCCTCCCGAGGGAGGAAGGGGAGTCTCCCCGGATCTGCCGCTTGTTGGGTCCCTGCTGGAAGAGCAGTGGCCCAACTGTGCTGCGGATCACGGTTTATGGCAACCCTGAGCTGAGAGCCCACTCCTCGGCTCCGTCTCTGCAGCTGGCTTCCCCGCTCCGATACCTGGGATCTCTGCTGCAGTCAGGCATTCCCGGTCTTTCTGTGATCCTGAGGGTCCTGAGACCACACTGTCCCAGCGAGGGTTCCACCCCCGCTTAGCCACTGGAGCGACATCCCTCAGCAGAGTCGACTTCTAAAGTTTACGATTTTGTGCTCTGCTGCTCTTTCACTTGTCAGTAGCTGGCTGATGTAGGCCCCCTCCCCCGCCGTCTGTCTTCCCGAATATCACCTCGGATTCACTTCTCCGCACGTCCTACCTTCCAGAAAGTGGTCACATTTCTGTTCAGAGAGTTGCTGCTATTCTTTTCTTCGATCTCCTGTTGAGTTCGTAGGTGTTCAGAATGGTTTGATCCCTATCTAGCTGAATTCCTAGGACCAGATGAAATTTATGTCTCCTACTCCTCTGCTATCTTGCTCCTCCCTGGATTTTGGCCTTTCTAATAGGTGTACAATGGTATCTCATTGCTGTTTTAATTTGCGTTTCCCTAATGACATATGATGTGGAACATTTTTTCCTATGCTTATTTGCCATCTGTATATCTTCTTGGTATATCTTCTTTTCAGGTGTTTAGCCCATTTTTCAGTCAGGTTGTTTGGTTTCTTATTGGTGAGTTTCTAGAATTCTTTGAATATTTTGGATAACATTTCTTTACCAGATGTGTCTTTTGCAAGTATTTTCTGTTGGTCTGTGGCTGTCTTCTCATTCTTTGGACATTATGATTTGCAGAGCAGAAGTTTTTAATTATAATGAAGCCCAATTTATTGATTTTTTTTTCATGGATAGTGTCTTTGATATTCTGTCTAAAAAGTCATCTATACCCAAGTTCAGCTAGGCTTTTTTCTATGTTATCCTCCAGGAGTTTTATACTTCTGCATTTTACATTTAGGTATATGATCCATTTTGAGTTAATTTTTGTGAAGAATATATATGGTCTGTGTTCAGATTCATCATTCTGCATGTGGATGTCCAGTTGTTTCAGCACCATTTGTTGAAAAGACTACCTTTGTTCCATATTATTGCCTTTGCTCCTTTGTCAAAGAACAGTTGTCTATATTTATTTGGATCTATTTCTAGGCTCTAGTCAGTTCCATTGATCTCTTTGTCTATCCTTTCACCAATACCACACTGTCTTAATTACTGTAGCTTTATAGTAAGTCTTGAAGTTGGGTAGTGTCAGTTCTTCAACTTAATGAGATTTTGATTAGGATTGCATTGAATCTGTAGATCAAGTTGGGAAAAACTGTCATCTTGACAATATTGAGTCTTCCTATCCATGAACATGGAATATTTCTCCATTCACTTAGTTTTTTAATTTCATTCATCACTGTTTTGGCATTTTCCTCATATAGATTTCATACATATTTTATTAGATTTATACCTAAGTATTTTAATTTGGGGGTGTCTATGTAAATAGTATTGTTTTTAATTTCAAATTCCACTTTTCATTGCTGGTATAAAGGAAAACAATTAACTTTTGCATATTAACCTGTATCCTGAAGGCTTGCTATAATCACTTATTAGTTCCAAGAGATTTTTTTGTTGATTCTTTATGATTTTCTACATAAGCAATTATGTAATCTATGAACAAAAACAGCTCTGTGTCTTACTTCTCAATCTCTATGCATTTAATTTTCTTTTCTAGCCCTATTGCATTAGTAGGGATTTCCAGTATGCTGTTAAAAAGGAGTTGTGAGAAGGGACATCTTTGCTTTGTACCTGATCTTAGTGAGAAAGCTTCTAGTTTATCATGATTAAGTATGATGTTAGTTGTGTGGTTTTTTGTAGATGTTCTTTATCAAGCTGAGGAAGTTGCCCTTTATTCCTAGTTTACCAAGAGTTTCTATCATCCATGGGTGTTGGATTTTGTCAAATGCTTTTTCTGCATCTATTACTACATTCACGTCATTTTTCTTCTGTCTGTTGATACGATGGATTACATTAGTTGATTGTTGAATTTTTTTAAACAGCCTTGAATACCTAGAATAAATCCCACTTGGTCATGGTGTATAATTTTTTTATACATTGTTAGATTTGATTTGCTAATATTTTTGTTAGGATTTTTGTATCTGTACTCATGAGAGATATTGGTGTGTAGCTTTTGTTTGTTGTAATGTCATTTTCTGGCATTGGTTTTAGGGTAATGATGACTTCATAAAATGAATTAGAAAGTATTCCCATGACTTCTATTTTCTGAAAGAAATTGTAGAGAATTTAGTATAATTTCTTTCTTATATGTTTGGTAGAATTCCCCACTAAATCCATCTGGACCAGGATGCCTGGGTGGCTTAATTGGTTAAGCATCTGCCTTTTGCTCAGATCATGATCCCAGGGTCCTGGGATTGAGTCCCACATCAGGCTTCTTGCTCTGGGGAGCCTGGTTCTCCCTCTGCCTGCTGCTCCCCCTGCTTGTGCTCTCTCTCTCTCTGTTATCTCTCTCTGACAAATAAATAAAATCTTTTTAAGAATCTGTTAAAAAAATCCATCTGGGCCTGGGTGCTTTTTGTTTCGGAAGGTTCTAATTGTTGATTCAACTTCTTTAATAGATACATGCCTATTTATATTTTTGTAAGTTTTGGCAGATTGTGTCTTTCAAGGAATTGGACCATTTATTGTAGGTTGTCAAATTTGTAGGCTTTGAGTTGTTCATATTTCTCTTTTGTCCGTTTAATGTTCATGTGACCTGCAGTTATGTCCCTCTTTCATTTTTGATATTAGTAATTTGTGTCCTCATCTATTTATTTCTTAGTTAGCCTGGGTAGAGATTTATCCTTTTTTTTTTTTTTTTTCTTTTTGGTCATTTCAGAGAACCAGCTTTTGGTTTCATTGATCTTTCTCTATTGATTTTATGTTTCAAATTTCATTTATTCTTGCTCTAATTCTTATTATTTCTGCTATTCTTTTGATTTAACTTGATCTTCTTTTCCTACTTCCCTAAGGTAGAAACTTAGATTGATTTTAGGTCTTTATTGTTTTCTAATATACACATCTAATACTATAAATTTTCCTCTAAGCACTGCTTTTATTACATCACACAAATTTTGGTAAGTTGCAATTTTGTTTTCAATTCTAAATACTTTCTAATTTCTCTTGAGATTTCTTCTTTGACCTATGTGTTATTTAGAAGTGTATTTAATCTTCATATATTTGGAGATTTTCCAGTTATCTTTGTTATTGATATCAAATTTAATTCCACTATGATCTGACTACAAATATTGCGTATTTTGTATTCTTTTAAATTTGTTCAGGTGTGCTTTTTATGGACCAGAATGGGTCTATCTTGGTGAGCGTTCCCTGTGAGCTGGAGAAGAATGTCTATTCTGTTCTTGTTGAAGTAGCCTATAGATATCCATTATATCCAATTGATTGATGGTGTTTTTGAGTTCAGCTACATCCTTTCTGATTTTCTACCTGCTGGATCTGTCAATTTCTGATAAAGGAATGTTGAAGTTTCCAACTATGATAGTGGATTCATCTATTTCTCTTTGCAATTCTATCAGTTTTTTCCTCACATAGTTTCATGCTCTCTTGTTAGGCTCATACACACTAACAATTGGTATGCCTTCTTAGAGTACTGACCCTTTTATCATGATATAATGCCCTTCTTTATCCCTGATAACTTTCCTTGCTTTGGAGTGCTCTGTCTGAAATTAAGGTAGCTTTCCTGCTTTATTTTGGTTAGTGTTATCATGGTATGATTTTCTCCATTTATTTACTTTTAATCTGTATGTCTTTATATTTAAAGTGGGTTTCTTGTGGACAGCATATAGCTGGGTCTTGTTTTTGATCCACTCTGACAATCTCTGCCTTTTAACTAGTGCATTTAGACCATGGACGTTCAAAATGATCACTGATACAGTTGGATTAATATTTACCATATTTGTTACTGTTTTCTCTTTGTTGTTCTTGTTTGTTACTATTTTTGTCTTCTCTTTTTCTGCCTTTTGTGGTTTAATTGAGTATTTTATATGATTCCATTTTCTCTTCTTTCATAGATTATTGGTTATACGTGTTTTTTAAAATCTTTTTTGGTGGTTGCTCTAGAGTTTGCAACATACATTTACAACTAATCCAAGTCCAGGTTCAAATAACACTATACCACTTCACAAGTTATGTGAGTACCTTATAATAACAAAATAATTCTAATTTCTCTCTCCTGTTCTTGTTTCATTTATTTATTTATTGATCTCATTTATTTCATTTATATATAGGCAGACATATATAAATAAGCATACATAATTGAATACATTGTTACTTTTATCATTTTGAGCAAAATGTAATCTGTTATATAAATTCAGAATAAGAAATAAAATTTCTTCTCAGGGTTCTTTCTTTTTGTAGATCTGATTTTCTGACCTATATTATTTTCCTTTTCTCTAAAGAGCTTCTTTTAACATTGCGTGCAAAGCAGGTCTATTGGCAACAAATTCCTTCAATTATTGTTTGTATGAGAAAGTCTTTATTTCTCTTTCACTTTTGAAAGACAATTTTGCAGGGTACACATACCTAGATCCCTGGTTTTTCTTATCAACACTTTAAATAATCCACCTCACTCTCTTCTTGTTTACAAGATTTCTGAGGAGAAGTCAAATGTAATTCTTATCTTTCTTCTTCTATGGATATGGTGTTTTTTCCTTCTGGCTTCTTTCAGGATTATTTTTTTATCTTTGACTTTCTATTATTTGAAAATGTGTCTAGGTATAGTTTTGTGGGGGTTTTTTAAGCTTTTATCCTAGTTGGTGTTCTCTGAACTTCCTAGATCTGTGCTTTGGTGTCTGACATTAATTTTGGGAAATTCTCACTCATTATTATGTCAAATATCTTCTGTTCCTATCTCTCTATCTTCTCCTTCTGGCATAAGTTACACCTTTTGTAGTTGTCTCACAGTACTTGGATATTCTGTTTTGTTTTTCAACCTTTGTCCTCTTTGCCTTTTGGTTTTTAAGGGTTCTTTTGATACATTATCTAATTCAGAGATTCTTTGTTCAGTTGTGTCCAGTCTACTAGTAAGCCCATCAAAGAGGCATTCTTCATTTGTTAGTATCTTTGATCTCCCACATTTCTTTTTGATTCTTTCAGTATCCATCTTTCTCCTAACACTACCAGTGTCCTTGAATACTGTCTATCCATGAGAGCCCTTAGTATATTAATCATAATTATTATAAATTCCCACTCTTATAATTTCAACATTTCTATCATTTCTGGTTCTGACATTAGTTCTGTCACTTCAAATTGTGGTTTTTGCCTTTTGGTATGTCTTATAATTTTTTCTTGATAGACAGACATAATGTAATAGATGAAGAGAACTGCTATAAATAGGTCTTTAGTAATGTGCTGGTTAAGTGTGAGGGAAAGGAGAGCGTTCTATAGACTCAGTCTTTTAGGGAGCCTATGCCTCTAGCCTGTAAACTTCACAATTTTCTTCTCCACCCTTAGATGGGCCAAAATGGGTAGGGTGGGCTGGAGTTGGGTATTTCTCTTCTCCAAGCTCAGTAGGCTTGGATAATACCCCAGCAGGTTAGGTTCTGGTTTACTTTCCCCTGAGGACAAGAGTTGTTAAGAACAGTGTTCTTAACACTGGTTCTTAACCTGGTTCCTTTCCTGATCTACCAGAAGCAGGAGGAGACTTTTCTCCAAAATTTGCTGTGGGAAACTGGGGAAGTCTCTAGAAGTAAATCTCACAGTATTGTGTCCCCCAACCATGACTGGGTCCCCTTGGAGTTCTTAACTCTAAGACTTGTCCATACTGAGCATTCAGCAATTCATCAATTATGGCTCAGGTTTTTCTACTCCACATTGGTTCCCATGGTGGTTTCCACTCATGAGTCTGCTCCTGTAAGTTATGACTTATGTATCTGCCTGTCTCCCCAAAGTTGGGGACAGCAGTTTCCCTGTGTCCTCCCCTTTCTTACAAATCCAAGAAGTGTTGTTGATTTTTCAATCTGTTTAGCTTTTTATTTGTGATTAGAATAAATGGCCATTTCTAAGATCCTTACCTGTGGAACTGGAAATCACTCCCTTTGTTTTTTCCCCTTGTAAGAACATTTTTCATGAGATCTACCCTCTTAAATTTTTAAGGGCACAGTACGGCATTGTGAATGATAAGTACCATCTGTTATATGGCAGATCTTAAGAACTTACTCATTTTACATAATTAAAATTTCCTATTAGTTGAACAAGAGCTACCTATTTTCTCCACCCACAGCCTCTGCCAACCACCATTCTATTCTCTGCCTCTATGAACTTGACTATTTAGATACATCATATAAATGGAATCATGCAGTATTTGTCCTCCTGTGACTGGTTTATTTAACATAGCATAATGTCTTTGAGTTTCATTTATGTTGCCACAAATGGCAGGATTTTTTTTCTTTTTTAAAGCTGAATAAATTCCATTGTCTCATATGCCATATTTTCCTTATCCATTCATTCACTGATGGACATTTAGTTTCCACATTTTGACTACTGGGAATACTGCTGCAATGAACATGGGAGTGCAGATTTTGCTTTGAAGATCCTGTTTCCAATACGTTTTTTAAAATTTAATTTTATTATGTTAGTCACCATACAATACATCATTAGTTTTTGATGTAGTGTTCCATGATTTATTGTTTTCGTATAACACCCAGTGCTCCATGCAGTATGTGCCCTCCTTAATTCCAATACGTTTGGAAATATACCCAGAACTGGGATTGCTGGATCATATAGTGGTTCTCATTTTCATTTTTTTGAATAAAATTCATGATGTTTTCCATAGTAACTGCATGATTTTACATTCCCACCAACAGTGTACAAGTGTTCTAATTTATGCACATCCTCACCAACACTTGTTATCTTTTGGTTTTTTGATAATAGCCATCCTAACTAGTATGAGATGACAATTCAGTGTGGCCTTGGTTTGCAATTTCCTGATAATTAATGATGTTGAGCACCTTTTCATGAATGTATTAGCTATTTGTATGTTTCTTCTTAGAAATATCTGTTCAAGTACCTTGTCTGTTTTTAATCAGATTATTAACATTTTTGCTATTCAGTTGTAGGAGTTTCTTATATATTTTGGATGCTAACCTATTATCAGATATATGGTTTACAAATATTTTCTCCCATTCCAAAGGCTGCCTTTTCAGTCTATTGATTGTTTCCTTTACTATGTAGAAGATTTTGTTTGACGTAGCCTTACTTTATTTTTTGTTTTAGTGTCACATCCAAGAAATAACTGCCAACTCTAATGTCATGAAATTTTCCCCTAGGCTTTTTAAAAAAAATTATTTTACGGTTTCAGATCTTACATTTAAGTTACTAATCCATTTTGCATTGATTTTGTGTGTGGTGTAAAAATAGGGCTCTAATTTTATACCTTTGTATGTGGATATCCAGTTTTCCCAATGCCCTTTGTTGAAGAGACTATTCTTTCCTTATTATGTATTCTTAGAACATTTGTCAAAGATAATTTGACCATATATGTGTAGTTTAATTTATGAGATCTTTATTTTATTTCATTCATCTACATGTTTGTTTTTATACCAGTACCATACTGTTTGTAATTACTGTAGTTTTATTTTTTAAGATTTTATTTATTTATTTGACAGAGAGATAGAGAGAGCACAAGTAGGCAGAGCAGCAGGCAGAGGGAGAGGGAGAAGCAGGCCCCCCACTAAGCAGGGAGCCTGACGTGGGGCTTGATCCCAGGACCCTGGGATCATGACCTGAGCTGAAGGCAGCCACTTAACCAACTGAGCCACCCAGTTTTGTAGTAAACTACAAAATTACTGTAGTTTTGTAATACATTTTGAAATCAGGAAATGTGATGCCTCCAGGTTTGTTCTTCCTCAAAATTTCTTTGGCTATTCTGTTTTTTTGTGATTGCATGAAATTTTTAGAATTGTTTTTTTCATTTCTGTAAAAAATGTCACTGGGGTTTTGATAGGGATAGCATTAAATATGTACATCACTTTGGGTAGTATGAACATTTTGATGAATATTAAGTATTCCAGTCCATAAACACGTGATATCTTTCCATTTACTTGTGTCTTCTTTGATTTCTTTCATCAGTGTATTGTAGTTTTCAGTGTAAAAGTCTTTAATCTCCTTGGTTAAGTTTATTCCAAGGTACTTTATTCTTTTCATTGCTATTGTAAACAGGATTTTCCCCCTTAATTTCCATTCCATGCAGTTCATTGTTAGTGTATAGAAATGCAACTGATTTTTTTATTTTATATCCTGCAACTTTACTGAATTCATTTATTAGTTCTAAGATTTTTGTGGGGTCTTTGGGGTTTTCTATATATAAGAACATGTCATCTGCAAACAGAAATAATTTTACATCTTTCTCTGTGATTTGGATACTTCTATTTATTTTCCTTGTCTAATTGATCTGGCTAAGCATTTCAGTACTATGTTGAAAATAAGTGGTGAGGGTGGGCATCCTTGTCTTTTTCCTGATCTTAGGGGAAAGGCTTACAATTTATCACCATTTGATTGTGATGTTAGCTGTAGGCTTGTCATATATGGACTGACTTTATTATGTTGAGGTACATTCCTTCTATACTTAGTTTGAGCATTTTTATTATGAAAGGGTGTTAAATTTTGTCAAATGCTTTTTCTGCACCTATTGAGATAATCATGTGATTTTATCCTTAATTTTGCTAATGTGGTGTATCACATTGATTGATTTGGCTATGTTGAACAATCCTTGCATCACTGGGATAAATCTCACTTGGTCATAGTGTATGACCATTTAATGTGCTGTTGAATTTGGTCCTTTAGTATTTTGTTGAGGACTTTTGTATATGTGTTCATCGGGGATATTAGTCTGTAGATTTCTTTCAGTGTCCTTGTCTGGCTGTGTTATCAGGGTAACATTAGCCTTGTAACATGAATTTGAAAGTGTTCCTTCCTCTTCCATTTTCTGGAAGAGTTTGAGAAAGATTGGCATTATTTTTTTAAGCATTTGGTAGAATTTACCAGTGAAGGCATCCAATTTGAGGTTTTTCTATGTTGGAAGTTTTTGATTACTGATTCAGTCTACTTATTAGTTATTTGTTCAGATTTTCTATTTTTTATGATTCAGTCTTGGTACATTATACTTTTCTAGGTCTTTATCTAATTCTTCTATGTTATCCAATTTGTGAGCCTATAATTATTCATAACAGTCTCTTATCCTTTTTACTTCTGTGGCAACCCTTGTAACATATCATATTTTACTTCTGATTTTATGTATTTAAATATTCTCCTTTTTTCCTTAAGTAGAGTAGCTAAATTTTTTATAAATTTTGTCTGTATTTTCCTTTCCTTTCCTTTCCTTTCCTTTCCTTTCCTTTCCTTTCCTTTCCTTTCCTTTCTTTTCTTTTCGTGTGTGTGTGAGAGAGCTCTATGCCCAACATGGGACTCGAATTCACAACCCCAAGATCAAAAGTCACATGCTCTATGGACTGAGCCAGCCAGGTATCTCATTGTCTACATTTTCAACTGTTAGTTGCTTTGATTTTTTTGTTGTTTTGTTTTTCTATTCTCTACCTCATTTATTACTCTTCTAGTTTTCATTATTTCCTTTTGCTAACTTGGGGCTTCATTTGTTCTTCAAATCCCATAACTTTTGTGATGTTGTGTTCTCATTTTATTTTGTATGAAGATATTTTATAACTTTTCTTTTTACTTTTTTCCTGTGACCCACTTATTGTTCAGGACTGTGTTGTTTATTTTTCACAGATTTGTGAATTTTCTAATTTTCCTTCTCTTATTTATTTCTACTTTTATTTCATTGTTGTCAGAAAAGATTTTGGTATGATTTCAGTCTTCTTAAATTTGTTGCACTTGTTTTGTGACCTAATATGTGATCTTTCCTGGAGAATGTTAATGTGTGTCCTTGAGAAGAATGTATATTTGCCCCTGTTTGGTTGAATATTCTCTATATGTCTATTAGGTCCATTTGGTCTATAGTGTTACTCAAATCTGCTATTTCATTATTGTTTTTCTGTCTTTATGTTCTAGCCATCATTGAAAGTAGGATATTGAGGTCTCCTACTACTACTGTATTGCTCTATGGCAGTCTTGAAAATGGAAGCCCATTTTACCAGTGTGGTGCCCTGGCCCCTGGTTCTGGAGGGAGCATAATAGACATAATTTCCAGAAAATTGTGTTTGTCCTAAGTTGTCTGGAGTTTTCCTGAAGGATTGATGCATGATAATTGTGTTTATTTTGCAAACTCAGAACTCACTCAGGGCAGAAAAGTGAGGTTCATTCCTCAAAAACACTGTAAGGTAAACAAACAACCTGGTGAAAAGATTATGGTTGAGGCACAAAATAGATTGCCAAAGCCTAGAAAAAAAAAGCTGGGATGAGAGTTTATTTGGGAAATTAGGGCATTCAAAGTTGCTTATGTATACTGGGAAATTTAGAAAGTGATGCAAATGCCAGGGGAAGATTCATATTTAGAAAGGACCTATGAAGAACCTAAGCCTTCACTTCTGACAGATCTCTAGGCTCAATACAAGCATAAAGTGAAGGCTAAGGCAGAGTTGTCACAGTCTCTCTTCACAAATAAGCAGACTCACTCAGCTCGTGTTTTCAAGCACTGAGCTACATTTTGTAATTTTAGTCCCTAGCATTAAAGGAGTACTCTAACACAGAGCGAGCCAATCTCTAAAAACTAGGAAAGGTTTCTTCTTCATCATCATCTTTTTTCTTTGATTTTGTACTTTTTCTCCTCCTCCTTCCCCTCTTTTTCTCCTCTTCTTCAAGGCAATCTGTCAAAGCACTAGCTGAATACAAGCTCCATGAAGAGACTTCTAAGACCACATATGACAGGGGTGCCTGGGTGGCTCAGTCGGTTAAATATCCGTCTGCCTTCAGCTCAGGTCATGATCCCAGGGTGCTGGGATCGAGGCCCGCATTGGGCTCTCTGCTCAGCAGGGAGTCTGCTTCTCCCTCTCCCTCTGCTCCTGCTCTCTCTCACACACACACTCTCTCTAACAAATAAATAAAATATTTTTTTAAAAAGACCACATATGACAAATAATACAGATTTTACAAAAATAGTGTAGCTACAAAAGTACTAAACAAACACCTATAGCTACTGCAAACAACACAAACAAATCCTGAAAAGGGGTAAGAATCTGATTTCCAGGGGTGCCTGGGTGGCTCAGTCAGTTAAGTGTCCAACTCTTGATTTTGGCTCAGGTCATAATCTCAGGGTCAGGCTCCACGCTCAGCAGGGTGTCTGTTTCTCTCCTTCTTCCTCCCCCTCTCCCTCTGCCCCTACACTGCTCACGTGCACTCTCTCTCTGGAATAAATAAATAAATAAATCTTTTTTTAAAAGAATCTGGTTTTCATATTTACCAAGTATAATATTCAGAATGTTCAGATTCCAAAATATATATATAAATCATGCAGAGAAATAAAACTTATGTCTCATTCATAGAGAAGATTAACAGGTACTGTCCTTGATAAAGCAAAGACATTGGATATACTAAACAAAAACTTAAAATCAGCTGTCTTAAATGTGGTCAGAGATAATGAAACCAGGACAAATATCTAAAGGAGAGAAAGGATAATGATATATAAATGAATAGAGAGTATCAATAGAGAATAGAGATTTTAAAAGGAACCAAACAGACATTCTGGAACTGAGAAATACAATAACTAAAATGAAAACTCACTTGAGAGTTTGATAGGATATTTGAGCAGGCAAAACTAACAATCAGCAAACTTGAATACTGGTCAATCAAAATTATCCAATCTGAAGAGCAGAAAAATAAAGGAATGAAAAAAGTTAACAGAGCCCAGGAGTCCTGTAAAATATCATTAAATTTACCGACATACACATTATGAGACTCCCCAAAATAGAGGAGTAAGAGAAAGAGAAATTTAAAAAATACTTGAAGAAATAACCAGAAAACTTTCCAATTTTTAATAAATACGTGAATATACACATCTATGAGGTTCAATGAGCTTTTTAGTTTTTTCTTCAAGTTTTTATTTAAATGAACTTTAAGGAGGATAAAATCAAAGTGGTACACATTGACATGTTGTTATGAAACTACTGAAAGCTGGTGGTGGCAAAGAGATTCTTGAAAGCAGAAGAGAAAAGTGACTTTTCACATACATGGTATTTTCAATAAGATTAATAATTAATAGTAGATTTCTCATTAGAAGCTGTTGAGGCAAAAAAGGAGTGGGATAACACTTAAATGGAAATCTATGTATATCTAGCAAAACTATCATTTAAAAATGAATGAGAAATTAAGACATTTACAGATAAACAAAAGCTGAGAGAGTGCATTGCTAGTAGATCTGACCTACAAAATAATACTAAAATGAGTCTTTGAGGCTGAAATGGAAGGACAATGAACAGTAACTTGAAGCTAGGTAAAGTAAAAAAAGAATTTCAATATAGGTAATATTATAGGCAAATATAAAAGGCAACATTGTATTTTTCATTTGTAACTCTTTTTAATTTCCTGCATGATATAAAAGTGCATAAAAGCAATTTATAAATGTGTTAATGGGCACACATGTATAAAGATGTAACTTGTGGGGCACCTGGGTGGCTCAGTTGGTTAAGCGTCTGCCTTCAGCTGAGGTCATGATCCCAGGGTCCTGGGATCGAGCCCAGCGTCAGGCTCCCTGCTCAGTGGGGAATCTGCTTCTCCCTCTCCCCCTGCTCCTGCACTCGTTCTCTCTCTCTCACTTGCTCACTCTCTCAAATAAATAAATAAATAAAATATCTTTAAAAAATAAAATAAAGATGTAACTTGTGACAGTAACAATATAAGGGGAGGGCAGAGTTGTACAGGAGCACAGTTTTTGTATGCTACTGAAACTAGGTTGGTAATAATTAAATTCTTATTGTTAGGAATTTAGGATTTTTTTTTAAAGATTTTATTTATTTATTTCACAGAAACAGCGAGAGAGGGAACACAAGCAGGGGGAGTGGGAGAAGGAGAAGCAGGCTTCCCGCGGAGCAGGGAGCCCGATGTGGGGCTCGATCCCAGGACCCTGGGATCATGACCTGAGCCAAAGGCAGATGCTTAACGACTGAGCCACCCAGGCGCCCCAGAAATTTAGGATATTAATTGTAATGCCCATGGTAACCACGAAGAAAATATATTTAAAATATTTGCCAAAACAATGAGAAGAGAATCAAAATGGTACACTACAAATATCCAATTAAACATAAAAGAAGGCACTTACAGGGGAAATGAAGAACCAAAGTTATATGTTTTATATTTTTTAGGAGATGGTCAGTCAGGTTCTGCTACAAGAGGAGACACAGGAAAGCCTCAGGGAAAAAAGTTCATTATACTCACAGGTAATAGAGACAGAAGGCACCACACACCATGCACATCTACATGGGGAAACATCAGGGTGGATGGGGACAGAAGATAGGAGCAGGGGAATACCTAGACTATGGTCTTTACTGGAGTTTCTATGGAAAAATTAAAGTAGGGCAGTGTAAACAGTTTAGAATTGGCTAGTTTGAATTTTGGTGAGCTTTGAGCTATAGGAGTAATTTCTAGTTGTCTGGTACCTAGTCCTGGGATGATTAAGGCAGAAGTAAAATACCTCCTGAAGTGCATGGGTCAAATAGAGGAGGTATGGCTCTGGATTGTATATCAAAGACATGTTACCTGCTGGAACTTTTGCAATTGCTAAGAATTGGCTAGCCCAGGGATTGACAGTCTCTCCCCATCCAGAAAGGTTAAAATGACAAAACATCATTATAAATAGGTATTTTATAGGTATAAAATGCCTATCTATAGGTATAAAATATAGGTATGTTATATAATATTGTATATATTATATAATATATAATATATAACAATATTTAATATATATATAATATATATCATACACAATTCATACAGAAAACAAACATCAAAATGTCAGAAGTGCGTTTTTCCTTATAGTGATTGTTTTAAACATAAATGCATTAAACTTTCCAATCAAAGGTGGAAATTTGAATAGATCAAATAACATGATCAAACTATTCTCTGTTTACAAGTGTCTCTCTTTAGATCTAAAACCACATATAATTTAAAAGTGAAAAAATGGAAAAATATATTCCATGCAACTAGTAAACAAACTGCTTGGTGGTTTTTCTAATATCAGGCAGAATAGACTACAAGTTAGAAACTATTATGAAATAAAGGGCATTATATATTGAGAAAAGGGTCAATTCATCAAGAAGATATAATAATTATAAACGTATACATACAAATCAGTAGATCCTCAAAATATATGAGGAAGAAGTCAAACTTTCACTATTCACAGATGACATGATACTCTATGTAGAAAACCCGAAAGTCTCCACCAAAAAATTGCTAGAACTGATACACAAATTCAGTAAAGTTGCAGAATACAAAATCAATGTAAAGAAATTTGTTGCCTTTCTATACACCAATAATGAAGCAGCAGAAAGAGAAATCAAGGAGTAGATCCCATTTACAATCGCACTAAAAACTATAAGATACCTAGCAATAAACCTAACCAAAAAGGTAAAAGATCTGTGTTCTGAAAACTATAGAACACTTATGAAAGAAATTGAAGATGACACAAAGAAATTGAAAACATCCCATGCTCAAGGATTGGAAGAACAAATCTTCTAAAATGTCTATACTACCCAAAGCAATCTACATATTTATTGCAATTCATATTAAAATACAGCCAGCATTTTCACAAAGCCAGAACAAACAATTCTAAAATGTGTATGGAACCACAAAAGATCCCAAATAGCCAAAGCAATCTTGAAAAAGAAAAGCAAAGCTGGAGATATCACAATTCTCGACTTCAGGTTATATTACAAAGCTGTAGTGATCAAGATAGTATGGCACTGGCACAAAAACAGACACATAGATCAATGAAACAGAATAGGAAACCCAGAAATGAATCCACAACTCTATGGGCAACTAATCTTCGACAAAGCAGGAAAGAATATCCAATGGAAAAAAGACATTCTCTTCAACAAATGGTGTTGGGAAAACTGGACAGTGACATGAAGAAGAATGAAACTAGACCATTTTCATACACCATACACAAAAATAAATTCAAAATGGATAAAAGACCTAAATGTGAGGACTCCATCAAAATCCTAGAGAAGAACACAGGCAGCAACCTCTTTGATATCAGTCATAGCAACTTCTTACTAGACATGTCTCTGGAAGCAAGGGAAACAAAAGCAAAAATAAAGTTTTGGGACTTCATTAAAATAAAAAGCTTCTGCACAGAAGGAAACAGTCAACAAAACTAAAAGGCAACCAACAGAATGGGAGAAGATATTTGCAAATGACATATCTGATAAAGGGTTGGTATCTAAAATCTAAAAAGAACTTACCAAACTCAACCCACCAAAAAAACAAATAATCCAGTTAAGAAATGGACAGAAGACATGAATAGACATTTTTCCAAACAAGACATTCAGATGGCTAACAGACACATGAAAAGAAGCTCAACATCACTCATCATCAGGGAAATACAAATCAAAACTAAAATGAGATATCACCTCACACCTGTCAGAATGGCTAAAATTAACAACACAGGAAACAACAGATGTTGACAAGGATGCAGAGAAAGGGGAACCCTCTTACACTGTTGGTGGGAATGCAAACTGGTGTAGCCACTCTGGAAAACAGTATGGAGGTTCCTCAAAAAGTTAAAAATGGTGAGGAGCAAGATGGCGGAGGAGTAGGAGACCTAAATTTCATCTGGTCCCAGGAATTCAGCTAGATAGGGATCAAACCATTCTGAACACCTACGAACTCAACAGGAGATCAAGAAAAGAATAGCAGCAACCCTCTGAACAGAAAAGCGACCACTTTCTGGAATAATCTGGAATGATCTCCTCCAGTTCCATCCATGTTGATGCAAAAGTTGGATATTCATCCTTTCTGATGACTGAGTAATAGTCCATTTTACTTTTCTTGAGGAACCTCCATACTGTTTTCCACAGTGGCTGTACCAATTTACAATCCCACCAATAGTGGGAGAAGGTTCCCTTGTTATTTCCTCACCAACACTTGTTATTTCTTGTCTTTTTGATACTAGTAATTCTGACTGGTGTGAGGTGATATCCCATTGTGGTTTTGATTTCCATTTCTCTGATGATTAGTGATGTGAGCATCTTCTCATGTGTCTGTTGGCCATCTGTATGTCTTCTTTGGAAAAATGTCTACTCAGGTATTCTGCCCATTCTTTAAATGGATTGTTTTTTGGTGTTGAGTTTTATAAGTTTTTTTTTAATATATTTTGGATATTAACCCCTTATCAGATATATCATTTGCAAATATTTTCTCCCATTTAGTAGGTTGTCTTTTTGTTTCATTAATGGTTTCCTTCACTGTGCAAAATCTTTTTAGTTTGATGTAGTCCCAATTGTTTATTTTTGCTTTTGTTTCCCTTGCTTGAAAAGATATAACCTAAATTTTTGTTGTTAATAAGCCTCCCAATCTGTGGTGTTTTTCATAACAGCCCAAATGGACTAAGACGTGTTTGAAATCTCCCTCTGTCTCTATCTTACAAGGAAATATAATTGTATTTAGGGTCTACATAGATAATCCAGGGTAAGATCCTCCTCTGAAGTTCTTTAATCTAATTGCATCTTTTGTCATATAAGAGAATATTCACTCTTTTGCCATATAAGGTTTTATTATTTAGAAGTTTTAAGGATTAAGAAGTGGGCATATCTTTTGGGGGCCACCATTCAACCTGTTCCAGGCTTGGGACTTCCATTTTTGTTTCATCAGGCTAGAGAAGCAGGAGAGGTTATGTTGGAAGAAGAGGGGAGAATTTTTTCCCTTTTCCCTAGAAGGCATTTGACGTGTTGCTTCCTTTGTCCTTAGGGGCAAATCAGAAGTGTGTGCACAAGTACAACTGAAGACAAAATTATAAGGTTCAAGGGGATTTATTCCTGTTTTAGGGGAGCATTTCCAAGTGATCCATTTTGAGCTGGCCTTTCTAAGGCTTTTCTGGTTGGAATGGGTTTAGATAAATCATAGCAGCTTAAGTGCCTTCCTGTTTCAGTGACATTTGAATTTTAATTAAAGATTCACAGACCTAGAATCTCAGAGATTGGTGATTACAGTAAGCTCAAGATCCACACCGTGTAGATGGAGAAATGGGGACTCTGAAAAGGTAAGTCTCCATGGTAAACTCTGGAAGACAGAAAAAGTCTTTTGAGACCAAAGGACTGAATATCACATTAGTGGTACTTTAATCTCTGAGAAACCAAGAGAGGGAAGGGGTGTGTGTGTGTGTGTGTGTGTGTGTATTATTTTGTGTGAGTAGTGGAGAAGAGAAAAAGTATTTGAGGTTTTTTCCAGGATGTCATGTAGAGATTAAAGCTAGAATAGCTGCTTAAAGCCAAGTCAAGTATCTAGACTGTACAAATGAAATAGCAGAGACCCTTATTAATGAAGTGACCTAACCAAAAATTACACAGCCATTTAGTTGCAGAAGTAGGTAAAACTAGAATTTCAGGTCTCACTTTCCAATTTAGTGCTTCTTTTTCCATACCATGAAAATAGCTACTTTTACTATTAACTTACAATATGGATTCTGAAAACCCATAGTAGGGCACTTCTTTGCTTTGCATTGATGCTCATACTTGAAGATTCAATGCCCATATACTCTGCTCTCCCTCTACGCTCCAAACCCATCTGCATGGTATGAGAGACCCACTGATTATCAATTATTGGTGTCCCTCAGTAGCATATTCCAACATTAATATAAAAGAAAGTGATCCCCACCTGGAAGGGTAAACCTAAGTTATCTAAAGTGACTATCTCCAAAGACTAAATCCTCTAGTGAGTTCCTCCCTTCTGTATTGTTATCAGAGTTGCAGCCACTCTGCTGTATTTGTTTGCAGATTTCTTTTTTTTTTAATGTTTTATTTATTTATTCATGAGAGTCAGAGAGAGAGAGAGAGAGAGAGAGAGGGAGGCAGAGGGAGAAGCAGGCTTCCCGCCTAGCAGGGAACCCGATACGGGACTTGATCCCAAAACCCCGGGATCATGACCCGAGCCAAAGGCAGACGCTTAACCATCTGAGCCACCCAGGCACCCCTGTTTGCAGGTTTCTTAAGCCATAATCAACATACAGGAGACTGTGTGAATTTAAAGTATGAAAGTTGATTTTTGACAAATGACACTCATGAAACCATCACCAGAATTTAGATAAGAAACATATCCAACACCCCAAAATGTTCCTTATACCCTGTTGTAATATATCCCTCCTTTCCACCACCCTCCCCCCTTGCTGGCCGCTCCTGCCCTTCTTGACCTGGTTTGGTAGTGTTAAAACATTTCAACCCAGAAAAACAGCCATACTCTATGGATCTGAGCCAAATCCTCCTTTGAAAAAAAGCCAGACCCTCCTAATGATCTTTCTTTGCAGATGTACACAAACAGCTCCCAGACTAATCAAGAGCCTTAAGAAAGGAACTGGGAGATTGGAGCATTTCTATAAAGGGCAAGGAGAATTCTAAAGTCTCAAATTACTTGAGGATAAAAAATTACTTGAAGGGACACCTGGGTGGCTCAGTAGATTGGGTGACTGCCTTTAGCTCAGGTCATGATCTTGGAGTCCCAGGACCGAGTCCCACATCAGGCTCCCTGCTCAGTGGGGGGTCTGCTTCTCCCTCTGATCCTCTCCCCTCTCATGCTTTCTCTCTCTCCCTTATTCTCTCTCTCTCAAATGAATAAATAAAATTTAAAAAATTACTCGAAGATTTGGTGTGAAAACATGTCTCTTAAGGAAACTTTTTTTCCCTCATAAAACGGCATGAATTTGAAAGTAATGAAAATATGAAAATCTGCATAATCCCACCACCCTAGCTGAACACTTTTAGTCATTTGGCACGTTTTTATTCATGCTTCTTTCCTCATCAGAAAAATAATTTCTTTACTGAAACGTACTTTAAAATTTTTATTTATTTATTAATTTGAGAGAGAGAGAGAAAGAGAGAACGAATGGGAGGGAGGGGCAAAGGGAGAGGGAGGAACAGACTCCCTGCTGAGCAGGGAGCCCCATGTGGGGCTCCATCCCAGGACCCCGATATCATGACGTGAGCTGAAGGCAGATGCTTAACTGTCTGAGCCACCCAGGCACCCCTATTGAAACCTGCTTTAAATGCAACTTTTGAGTTTAGGTGTTTAACCTTTTTTGTACATACTTCCAAGCGCACACCACCATAATATAGCCATAAAAGCATGGGGTGTATGTTTTTCTTGGGTTTCAGAGAAAGAATTGACATGTCTTCTTAGAGGAAGTGGCTGCAAAATGCTATTAAGAACAAAAGCTCTGTACTACTGGGTATTTACCCCAAAGATACCAATGTAGGGATCCGAAGGGGTACGTGCACCCCGATGTTTATAGCAGCAATGTCCACAATAGCCAAACTGTGGAAAGAGCCAAGATGTCCATCGACAGATGAATGGATAAAGAAGAAGTGGTATATATATACAATGGAATATTATGCAGCCATCAAAAGGAATGAGATCTTGCTATTTCCAATGACGTGGATGAAACTGGAAGGTGTTACACTGAGCGAAATAAGTCAATCAGAGAAAGACATGTATCATATGACCTCACTGATATGAGGAATTCTTAATCTCAGGAAACAAACTGAGGGTTGCTGGAGTGGGGGGTAGGGTGAGAGGGGTGGGGGAGCTGGGTGATAGACACTGGGGAGGGTATGTGCTATGGTGAGCACTGTGAATGGTACAGGACTGTTGAATCACAGATCTGTACCTCTGAAACAAATAATGCAATATATGTTAAGAAAAAAAAAAAGAAGATAGCAGGAGGGGAAGAATGAAGGGGGTGGAAATCAGAGCGGGAGACGAACCATGAGAGACGATGGACTCTGAAAAACCAACTGAGGGTTCTAGAGGGGAGGGGGGTGGGAGGATGGGTTGGCCTGGTGATGGGTATTAAGGAGGGCATGTTCTGCATGGAGCACTGGGTGTTATGCACAAACAATGAATCATGGAACACTACATCAAAGACTAATGATGTAATGTATGGTGATTAACATAACAATAAAAAAATTTTAAAAAGAACAAAAGCTCTCTATTGTGGTTCTGTTAGCAGGTTCTAGAAAATTAGAATCTATAAAAATAAAAAAATATTTCTTCTCTGGTGAACATAAGTTTATAGCAGGAAAGAACAACGCCCAGAGAAATCCAACTGCTATAGCCAAAGATATTCTTCTTTTTTTTTTTTTGGTGAGGCAGTGTTAGGGATGAGGAAGCTAAGTACCTATGTACACTCAGAACTTAACTTCCTCATCCTTAAAATCCGCATCTCTCTCCACAGTAGATTGGAAGGACTCATTTTAATGTTGATTTTCTTTGTTCAGCACTCAGATGGCCTACTGGCCAATTAGCATGCTATATATTTCGCCCCATAGTTATTGGAAGCAATGAGGTGGAATAGAATGTGTGCTGGCCTGGGAGTCAAGAAATCCTAGCACAGTGCCTGGCACAGAGTAGGCACTAAATAAATAATCATTCAATTTAGTAGACCTGTGTTGTAATCCTAGGTTTTGTCATTAACTTACTGAAAAGTTGGTAACTTTTTGAAGAGAAAGAGAGCTTAAATTGATCTATCTTTGTTACCTTCCCCCAATATCTAGACCTGGGCTAAGGAAAAAAATGGTTAACCAAAGATACTTAAGCCCCTCTAGTCTCTAGTTTCTTAAACTACAAAGTGGGAAATAACAACTCTTGCCTATCTTGTAAGGGATAAGGGTATTAAGCCAGGTAATATACAAGTGTGAAAGTACATTGAAAAATATAAAATATTACACACATGTAAGGCATTATTAAGATTATTGGTAGAAGCCCCAAATTCACTGATGGGGGGGGTAGGTGAGCTGAAAAACAAAGGGTTAAGTCTGCATTTCTAGGTCATAATTATCTGCTGGTGGGCACTGAGAGAGCTGTATGCAACTTCAGTGACATAATCTGATACCAAATGAATAGGAAGGGGCTTTGAGTTTGAATCCATCACTAGAGACTACAAAAGATCATTTTTATGTAACTCAGAATTCTCATCAGCATCCATGATTGCCTTGCTGCATATGTTTGGAAAATGAATGATTGCTTATATCTCCATTTCCCCATCAGCATAATGGGGCAATCGATACCTTCCTCATAAAAGTTTTGTAAAGATGCATGCAGGAAAGGCAGAATATAACTCCAAGAGCCGGGATCAAGATAGAAGGGTTTTTTCCTTAAATCTCTTCAAGACTAAATGACATACCCCCAGGAGCAACCATAGAAAAGAAGCCCACTTTCTGAGATAAATTTCTTATTCTTAACCCAAACACAGGTAGTTATGCTCAAGAATCTAATTTCTTAAGAATTTTGAAAGTGTATCTTGAAAGGGAAAATAAAGTTGTGCTTTGATTACTTTCCTACTTTAATAAAACTTTCTTTTAAACCATCTTAATTTAAAATGAATCAAAGTCCAGCCTTTGGCCACTTTGACATGCAAACAGTATACTGGACCAACACCAAAAACTCCAGGCAACTCTACTCACTGCAACCCAAGTTGTGTGTTTGGAACCTGTAAACTGCATCTCCTTGGGCCACACTGCATTGACACGACATAATGTAAGTAAAATTGAACAGGTTTATGGTAATAGCAAGGAGAGTGCTTATGTTAACTCTGACTGCCACTGAACTGTAGCACTAGAGTTAAAAGACAGAAAGGGGATTAGAGTTTGTTCTGCGTGTTGGAGAGCTACCTTTTTACTGACTCAACCAAGCTGGGCTGTATTGTTCTAGTCTGACTTCATTATTTTGGCAAGATTTGAAATCGACACTATAGGTTGGAAGTTCTGAGATGAGGTAATTGATGCCAGAAAATGATTGATTGATGAGCAAAAATAGTCTTTCTATTTATTATTTTTATTAATCAGTGATAATGGATTCAGAATCATCTCCTGCTGATTTTTAAACATTTGTCTTGTTATGAAAATGCCGTTAGCTTTTGAATTAATCACTTGCAAAAGTAGCTACAGATGGATAAATTTCTGCTTACCTCCCCCCACCAAGACAGCATAAAAGAACACACCCAACATCAAATAACAAACACAAGTACACATACACAAATGTGCCTCCTTCCTGAACTGTTTTTTACAATTTGTTCACAAGTAAGTTTCTGAAATTGTGAATAGAGTTGCAAAGGCCTGTGATTGTAGCTTTTAATCATATAGCTTACCACCAAGTTCCTAAGTGACTGCCATATAGCATAGCACATGACAGGAGGTTTCTGAGGATGGTTTCTAACAGTAAGCGACCTCTCAATTATCTTCAACAATTGCACATCCACTTGTTCTGAATACTGCCTTATGAGAAATTACATCCTGTCCTAACTCGCCTGCTGATATCTTAGAGACCAAGAAGACAATGCTAAAGGATGGGGGACTTTCCATTTCTCTTTGCCTTTTCTTTCATTCAGAGACTATGACCTGCTGTATCTCAATAGGCTGAAATCTATGAACAGCAGATGAGGTGGTGGAAAAAGCGTTAGGTAGTTCCCCAGGGCTGATGGAGCCAGAATCACTTTGTACTGAGCCTCCACTGTTCTCAAACTGGGAGATTTTCTTTTTGATCATCTTTCTTTCCTTGGCTCTGCGATTCTGAAACCAGATTTTCACCTGAAACAAAAAATGCTTTAGATTTAATGGGGCATCATACTGAATGCAGTTTTCATAGTCATTGCTGATACTGTACAAGGATTTTAGCATTTACAAAGCCCTATCATGTGTATCACTTCATTTGAGCCTCCCAATGACCTTGTGAAGTATACCTATTTAACAGGTTAAAAAAAAAACCCTGAGACTGAGAGAAGGAAAGTATCTTGCTTGAGATGAAACTTGGAGATAAAATCCAGGGCTACTGATTCTAAATGCAGTGCTCTTTATATGACACCTTATCCAACACCTCTGTTGCACAGGTAGAAATAAATGATAGAATGGCAGATGCTGAGGTGTGGTGATAAAAAGGGAGGGATTTAAATAACAAAGGTGATTACTATCTGTCATTAAAAGTAACTTCCAATAATAAGTTTAATGAAACACAGAACTGGGTGAACAAGGGTGATGAAATACTGTATCTCTTGCTGTGATACCAATGTGCCTTCATGCCTGGATAAAGTGCAAGCTGCTTGGGATAGGTAACACACTAATGGACTTTCCAATTCTAGCATTCTATGATTCCAGGATTACTTCTAGACTTAAGTGAAAAAACATCAGGTAGTTGTGTAATGTCAAAGTTTAGGTAAATGGAAACCATTGATCCTTATCATGCTTTATTGAGTACCTACAGTATGTTAAATTTGAGGCAGGCATCATAGAATTATACAGACCATAGAAAATTAAATTTCCAACCCTGAATAATAGAAAAACTTAGTTCAGGTAGCAGCATTAGCATTCAGTTACTATTATAGTTTGACTGATGTGAACCAGATAATAGCCATGATTGCCAAATTGCCACTTCATACATTGGTTGTGACTACTTGGGGAGTCAATCAAGGTTTTGACTTGACTGATTAGTTCTATAGGAGTTTTAATTCTTCACCTCCTATGTCCCAACCCTTTGCTTCTCCATCTGCACACTGCCTACCACATTCAATTATTAATAAACCCACTGACCAATGAGACTAAACCAGGAGGTCCAGTAGGATGAATGTGGGCTTTAAGAGAGCTTGGAAAATGTCTTGGTCTTCTGTTTTGCTTCCACTCTTGCTTACAGACTTCCCTAAAACCTCAGCCTATTGAAATAACTATTTAAGACATGTTGGTTGTACTTCCAGTGTACCTGTCTTTCAGAAAGACCCAGGTTGACTGCCAGTTCTGATTTTCTCCGAATGGTGATGTATCTATTGCAGTGGAATTCCTTCTCTAGTTCCAGTCTTTGATGATCTGTGTAAACCACACGATACTTTTCTTTTGTCCTGGTTTTCCCTGTTAGGGGAGAAAGCAATATATTTAATCATATTTTACTTCTTTGGAGATTGTTTTGGTTGAAGGAATCACAACTACTGTTCCCATCCTTATCTATTACTTTCAAATATGAAACAGGTACATTTTTTGAACCAAATATGTCATATATCCACTTTTCCATTAAATTCTTTGTCATCTGTGGCTGTTTTATACACACACACACACACATATATATATATATATATATATATATATAAAACCTATCACACCATCATTGACCTACTTACACCAAAGTATTTTTTTTATTTTTTATTTTTATTTTTTTAAAGATTTTATTCATTTATTTGACAGAGAGATAGTGAGAGCAGGAACACAAGCAGGGGGAGTGGGAGAGGGAGAAGCAAGCTTCCTGCCAAGCAGGGACCCTGATGGGGGGTGCTCAATCCCAGGACCCTGGGATCATGACCTGAGCCGAAGGCAGATGCTTAACGACTGAGCCACCCAGGCACCCTCCTTTCTTTTATTTTTTTTAAAGATTTTATTTATTTATTTGACAGAGAGAGAGATAGCGAGAGCAGGAACATAAGCAGGGGGAGTGGGAGAGGGAGAATATTTTACTTTTTAAAGCAAACACTCAATCCATGATTTTCATTCCCTTCCCTTCCCACTCACATATAGAAACAGCATTGGCAGTAGTAGCAACATGTGGCATACGTACACTTCCCTTTACATTTTATGCAGTTCATTCATACCATTTCCTATTGAACCCCTCACCTACACTTTTGAATTATGCAGAATATGTCTTATCCCCATTTTGCCAATAAGAAACCTGAAGCTCAGTGTAGTTAAGTGGTTTTGTGCTAGTGAGCTGAAGTGCCAGGACCCAAACACATACCTCTGACTCCCAGTCCAGTATGCTAAATATTATTCCCAGTTTAAATATGCTGGGAAGTATAAGAATGGCCCAAGTGTGGCAAACTATTCTGTGATCCTGACATTATTAGTTACATACATTCCTAGTTATATATATATATTCTAGAGAGAGTTTTGTTTGGATAATAATTTAAAAAGAAAACATTTATTGTCACTTAGATTCTGTTCTAGGATAGCCCCTATTATCTACTAGAAAATTTTGTGTGTGTGTGTGAGGGTCTTAAATCAACTATTATTCCCAAGTGGCTAATCAATGGGGGAAGGAGGAGGTGTTGACTTAAGCAGAATAAAATGCATATTCTAGTATTCTTTGAAAAGATATACAAACATTTGCTTTGTGTTACAGCATTTAACTAATTTCTCATGTCCTTCCTCAAATAGAGTTTTATTCTTCCTTTCAAATTTTCCAAAGGTGATTAGGAAGCTTCCCTTTCTTTTCAATTTTTCTAACTCCCTCCAGGATCTTCCTCTTTTTCTCTATGGCATTTGGCAAACTGCTTCTGATCTTCCCTGGTTGTTTTTGATGTGAGGTTTTGGGGAGCGATCTGTAGGACAAAGGTTTCTTTAAAGTGGTTCTCTAAACCCCATTGAGGTGTTAAGATGCAGCACAGGCCTAACAAAGGAGCTACATAGCATCAGATCCCATCCTGAACCCTCTTTACATTCAGGAACACCAGCCAGTTGGTTTGGAATTTACAAGCCCTAAACAAATGTCAGACACTCTTTCATCTCCAGGAAAGAAAAAAAGGGACATGAACATAGAAACAAATTCTGGATGAGAGATATGTTTTAGTATTAAACTTAATGGCTGAATAACTCATGGACTAATAAACTAAACAAAACTTTTCTCCTTGAAAATTGAAAATGATGAGTCCTAGTCAATTAACCTACCTGGAAGGCCCAGACTTTGAGCTGGTTTTTAAAATCCAAACAGAAACCCAGGAAACCAGGGGTCTGGCATTTGGTTAGTTACAAAGGCAGAATGTATATTTGAGATCACAATGAAAACTTTGAGGTTTAATTTATTTCCAGAACTTCATATCTTATGATCAAAATATATTTTTGAAGAGATGTTTCCTAAAACCCTTTCTAATCCCAAAGTAGCTGAGTATTTAAATTCTAACTTGAGGCAGAAGTTAAAATTCAACTTGTGCAGTTCTGTGTTTTCTGCTCTTTGATAATCAGTAAATATAACCAGACTTCAAGAACTCTGGAAGGTTGCAGTCCTTCCCCACCCCCATTGGTCATAAATTCCCCTCTTGCAGTTTCTTCTAAGGACAATAAAGTTAAGACCAGGCCTCTTTATTTGCCATGAAAATCCTCACCCTTTCCGGCAATATAACCCCTGAAGAAAGGAGGGATGAGGAAGAGCCAGGCTGCATATCAAAGCCATATGAAGTGTTAAAAAGAGTCTGTTGCCTCAATCTGACAGATAAGACCTCAAACCTCAAGAAGATGTAGCTCAGGGGAAATACTGACTGCACATTTTGCAAAGAGAAATGAATTCCTCCTGTGTCCTTCCTCCTGAACTCTCTTCTCCTGTCTCATTGCCTCTGCCCCTTAAATGATGAAATTGGACTGAATGGGATTTGGACATCTTCTAGTAGAGCATAATATCCATATTCTTATACCAAACCAAAGCAAAGAGGATGAAAACCAGTTTCCTTCTATAGGGAAAACAGTGCAATTGACCCTGTACAATGACTTTCTATCTTAAGATAACCCTTTGCTGCTTTTAGTTAAAAATTGCATCCAAATTCATTTAAAAAATTATCCAACGAAATGGTCGAAACCAAGGAGCACAATGATAAGCTTCAAGAATTAGTAAGCAGCTTATTTTCTGAAGTGTATTAATTGAGTAAAACATTTTAAGTATAACTTCCCCAGTGTTTTGTCCAGTGGCTTAATCAGAATTACTCAGTTACTTCCTTCTCTCCCCCTCTTTCCCACTTCTAACAAAAAAGCCTTTCTCCAGCTCTACTTAGATTATCACCTTGCCAAAACTCATTTGAGACTACAACTCTGGGTAATAGAAAAAAATGAAAAAATAATTCCTAGCTGTAATGCACTGACAATGTTTAAAATATGAAAATACTAAACTTTTCACAGAACCTTTCTGTAGGTTCCTCTTCATGTAATCTTTAAAATGAGATGTGTATTGGAACAGACCACTTAGAGAACAAAGTGTAAATAAAAATATCTTTCTTTTTAATCAAATCACCTAGGGGACAGACATTTACTCTGTCAGTCCCCTTTCCTTAGAAAATCAAATGTGATAATAGTCATTATGAAATGTTTCTGATTGTTCCCTAATATGTGTATTCTTCTTTCTTTAGCTTAAGGTTATTTAAAATAGTCTTCAGTAATGGGAAGACTTTTATTTGATTACCTTAATCAGAGAAGGGTTACTTCCATTTTGCAGTTCATCTAATTATCGTCTCAGCCATAAGCCAAATGTTGTCCCACAATACTACAGAGTGAAGTAGAAAATTCAGGAGGATCTGACTCATTCATTCATTTAACAAATATTTGTTTAACACTATGTACTAAACATACAAATAGGTGCATTTTGGTTCAGAGTGGTCCACTGAAGTGATCAGCTTAATTTTTTTGTGTGTAATTCATAACCTGAGATCCATAGAAGGGCTTCAGTGGATCCATGCATCTCCCAAAATTATTTTAAAAATGATGTGTGTGTGTATGTGTGGGCATGTGTGTGTATACGCACATGCATGTGGGTGCAAGTATGTATCCTTTTGTGCATTTTTCTGGAGAGAGTGTCCATACTTTTCATTATATTCTTGAACTGCTGCTAAATCTGTACCTTGGGCTACAAGCATATAGCAAAAAGATAATTTTAATTTATAAGACATTAAAATGAAATAAAGATAGACTCTAATAAAGCCTCATCTACAAGATAAGCTCCAAGAGTCAGAGGGGTTCCAAAATAATTCAATTTTAAATTTCTTAGTAGAATTTGGAGAAGAAAACCTTGTGAAGGTGGCATTGTACAGCCAGGTTTAAAGGTTTGTGATGAAGATATCACAAACTAAGGAGTCCCTTTCTAAACTTCTCCTGGCACCAGCATTACCCAAGAGGGAGACCCGAGCTCATAAAAGCAAATGCAAATGGGAGACTTTTAAGCAGAGAAACCTGTCATATTGTCTCTCATAAACAAAAAATTCAAGACTCAAGATCATTTCTTTTGTCCTTCCCCCCCCCCCCCATTGTTCTCTCTTCCAAACATACTAATGACTTTCCTCTTCTAATGTGTTTCAAAACATAATCTTGGACTGGGAGCAGCTACTTTTTGACTTTTGTGTCTTTTGCTGATCTTAGGGTTTAGTAAATGGATGTTAATTACAACCCTAAGATTAGATGTAATAACAGCCCCAGGAGTGCCCCACCTTAACCTAATTTTTTATTCTACAAGCAGCAGACTCACCCATATTGTAAAAATGAAGATTTACTTCCAAACACTTTAAAGCCAAGTGTTTAAGCTCTATTCTTAATTTGGGATTGCTATCCTAGTAATGTCCCAATCAACCGGAACTGCCTCTTTCTAGCTAAGAGTCCTCCTAATGGTAAAAGTTGTTCCCTTCCCACTCTCCTGCCTTTGCTTTTTAAAGGGGAGAAAAAGTGCAGAACTGTGAACTAAAGCATAATCATTATGGACAAATGCTATTGAAATTCATTTCCTCCTCAGAGGGATAAAAATGATAGAGTCAAATTTTACCAATTTTCTCTAATGACATAGAGCGATAGGTTGGAATAATAAAAATGTGATAAAAGAACAACTACAGCTGAAAACAAACATCTCCTGCCTCCCCCCATCCAAGATTAAAGCAGAGTGCCCATTTCCCCTGCCTTGGGCTCCCAGCAGCCACCCACTGTCTTGCTGGTACCAGCATGGGTCAGCATTAGGCTGGAATCTCTGGGCCTTCCTGCACTCCATTACAGACCTATATCCAACCCCTGTGTCCCCAGAAGCCTTCCTGGACAGTTATGAAGTCTTTAACCACCTATTAGTGCTGGGGCTGTTATTCCCGCATGCCCTAGGGATGTTAGAGTTGAGTAGCTTATGATGTCCCGGCAGTGTGCTGTTGTCTTCTCACCTGACTCAACGCTTGCATTGGCAGAAAGGAGTTTGGAAGAAGGCAATGGGCTTGAGTCCAGCTTGCCTCTGCCACCTTGGGTGAAGGAAGCTGCAGCTTCCTTGAGAGGCCAGGATGACGAAGCTATTTTGCCACTGGGGCTTTCGTGGCTTAACTGGAGGGTCCATTGCCAACCAAGCACCATGAAACCAAAGTTGAGTATCACCAGCATTTCAGGGAAGCAGACCTGCCCAGAAGGGGAAGGGTTTTAAATGGAAATGGCAAGTAGAAGTGATAGCATTGGGTTGGTGGCTATCCTCTTGCCTCATTCACCCATTGACCTTTCCTGTGCATCTGTTTTCCCATCTGGGCAACTACACTGTTGGATCCTGATCCTTGTGGCTCAATGTGTCCATTGTCCACCAGCTCGCTCCCTTGACACATCAGGAAATGATGAAAAACACTCCCAGGATCGGTTTGGTTCCAAGCACTGCACTCTTCTGGCTTTGAGCAGAGGCACATGCAAGGGAGGTCACTAATGGGAGGGGATCCTGGGCACTCAGCCACGCAGTAGTCCTCAGCTAAACTGTCCCTGGAGAGTCCTGAGAAGTAGGAGGGCAGCAGACAGGCCAACAGAAGTAGAAGCCAAGCAAAGGAAGGAGAAGTGTGAGGGCATTGGGATCAATTACTCACCGGTCACCTGCACTGTCTTGCGCATCCACGCATAAGGGCTGGGGCGGCTTCTGTTGGGAGAAGTGGCATCCGGGGCGTCGGGGTCTATGGGGAACAGTGACCCGCTGGCTGGGGCTGGCAGGCTGCCATTGCTGCTTCCCCCGCCCGCAGGGCCCAAGTTGCTGTATTCCTGAGAGCCAAAAGTGGAAGGGCTCGAGGTCATGTCGTTCATGGGTACTGTGCCCATTGTACTGGATGGCCCGGGGTACACAGTCCAGTCTTCTCGAGGGGGACTATACGGTGAACCCCATACCCCCAGCGACGGCCCGTGAGGATCCATGCTGGGCATATGGGGATACCCCATGTAGTGCGCATAGGCAGGGGCCGCAGTGAAGTTGGAGGCTGGCAGGGGACTCCCACCACTCCCAGTGCCGCTAGTCCCGGCGGTGCTGCCTCCCGCGGGGCTCCTGAGAGTGCCCACGTACATGCCTGCTTCTTTTTCCAAAAGGCAGCTTCTGTACATAGTGGCTTGGGTATGAGGAAGGAGCTCCCTAAGCCATTCTCAAGTTCTTGTAAGGCCCCAGCCCGACTTTGAGAAGCAGCAGGGAATCAATGGGTCAGTCGGCAGCTGTGCTGCACGCCCTCCTGTGCCTCTCAGACTACTCCATCCGCGTTTTCTACCCGTCAGGTTTCCAGGTGACTGGTAGCCCGATATAGATGGGCCACCAATGGCTAGGCTGACGTCAAGGGGCTTCAGGCTTTTACATAGCATTTGCATTCAAATGAAGGGCCATTTCACTTTCACAGGGACTTGTTCACTCTGAGCTCCCTCTCCCAGAGCTCCCAGGCCTTTCTGTCTCATCTTTCTCACTTTTGTCCATCTGGTCTCCATAGCACTAGTTTGTGCTTTTGGAGGCAGAAGTTCCTCCAGGGGTTTCTGACCGGTTCCCTCCAAAGTGAGATGAAGACAGGCAGAAGCAGGGCGAAGTCCTGCTCTTTGGGATTCAGTCCTTACCCTGGGGCCTCCTCTTTCTGCTGAACTTCCCTTGCTCAGCCCAGCCTGCATCTGTGGTATTCCCTCTTCCCACATTCCCCTGCAGGGGTACTCCACTGGAACTGGCCCAGGATACCACTGAAAAGAGCTTTCCCTTTTCTGACCCGCTCCCTCCCCCAGGAGGAGGGCTTTGTTTCTAAGAACAGATTCATTTCACAAGTATATATTGTGTGTCCACTGAGTGCTAGGCACTGCTGTAGGCACTGGGAATACATACAGCAGTGAAAAAGAGACAAACATATTTGCTCTGCCTTCCTAAGGTTACATTCCAGGGGACAACAGGCTGGATTAATTGGATGTTTCAGAAACATGCACAAATTAAAGAAAGATGAAGAGAGTAGGTTACAAAAAAAAAAAAAGAAGGAAAGGGAGAAGAACCATGTGGGTAACGGGCTTTCTTCTTTTCATGTCAGTTCACTAGTCTCAGGTGTCTTTCTACCAGGTATGACTTCTGCCTCAAAGCCAGTGCCCCAAGGGATCAAATTCCTGCAGTCTCAAATCCAGGGCAGCCACAACTTCCAACTTTCTTTCACACTTGAGGAAATTTCCTTTGTAAAGCTCCAATTATTGAAAAAGGATTGGCTTGCCAGCAGATACCAAATGAACGCAAGATTTTGGTTCAAGATATCAGATAAACTTCTGACCACAAAACCAATCTGTATCCCAGTGTTCTTTCCCAGCCCCCCTCCCCAAACCTACCACAATCTTTAATCTAGGCTGTGCTCCTACTCAGGGAATGTGCTCCTCTATAAAGTTCAATCCAAACTGGCACCCCTATTAACTGATCTCTCTTTGGCTTTGGGAATATCACTTCGCCTCCGGGAGTTTCAGGGATGTTTCCTGAGTAAGATAGAGATCCTAACAGTGTCTACATTACAAGGCAGACTTTACTGAGATAATATATGCAAATTGCTTAACTTAGTGCATGGTACACAGTATGCAACCACTGTATTCATTAATTCACTCAACAAATATTTATTGACTTCTAGGTGCTGTTCTATGCATTGAGATATCAATAGTGAACAGACAAAACCCCTGACCTTATTAAGCTTATATCCTAGTGGGGAGAGAGACTAATAAGAAATTACATTTTATGGTTTGTCAGATGGTAATGATCAATGCTGTGAAAAAAAGAAAGCAGGAAGGAGGATACAGAATGCTGGGGGCGGGGGTTGCAATATTAAATGTGGTGGTTTGGGAAGACCTCACCTTGAAATGACATTAAATAAAATATAGAAGAGGTACTGGTATGAGCTATAAGGAGAAGATCCAGACAGAGGGAACACATGAAAAGAGAATGAGAGAATGTCTGTCTTCTATTAGAGAAACAGTAAACAAAGCAAAACTGCGTGGCTAAAGAATAGATGCGGTCCAAAAGCTAAAGGGGAGAATGTCGTTGTAAAGATTCTAGTTTTTGTTCTAAGTGAGGTAGGGAGACATTGTAGGGTTTTGAGCAGAGGAGTGACATTATTTAAGTTTTGAAGGGATCACTCTAGCAGTTGGATTAAGAATAGACTGTAAGTGGATTGATTAATTAAAAGGTTATTGCAATAATCCAGGTGAATGGCATTGGGGATGGAGGAAAGTGGTTAGATTCTGGATATATTTTGAAGCCTGCTCTGGAGAAGAAGGAGGAGAAGGAACAGAAGTAATTGGTCAGCAAAGACTAATTAAAGCCTGGCACTGGGAAAAGGGATTTAGGGGCAGGAGAAGTAACATACCTGTAAAGACACTTTTTACAAATGATCTCATTTAATTTTCACAACAGCTCCATGAGCTATTTATTAGTATTATTCCCACTTTAGAGATGAAGAAACTGAGGCTCAGAGAGGTGCCATGGCTATTTAAATGAACCACTAATGAGGAGTATAGTTAGGTTCCCATCCTAAGCCATCCTAACTTCAAAGTTTATGTATTTAAATTGGAACCAGTCTAAAAGTACAACCTCAGGGCTTAGGACTGGGGCTTGGATTCTATTTTCTTTCTCTGCTCAGGCTCCCAGGCCTGGCATTTAATACTATTCATATCATGGACCCAATTATCCTTGTATTATTCTCTTTCACCTATTCTATACTGAGGCAAACTGGTTTACCTGACGTTTGAAAAACTGTATTAGGATGGAAGCACATGGAGGACCTTTAAAAGTTAACTAACCAATATTATCATTTTACCTATGAGAAAACTGAGGGCCTGAGAGGGGAACGTATTCTTTAAGGAAGTGAATGACAGAACTGAGGTTCAAACTCAGGTCTGTTGCCTCCTAGATCAATACTCTTTCTACTAAAAAGTGTCTTTGCTTATGCAATTCCTTCTGTACAGGCTGTTTTTCTTTATTAAAAAATGTTCAAATTCTCCCTATTCTTCAAGGCTCAGCTCAAATGCCCCCTCCTCCCTAAAGCTTTATATGATGGTGTTCCTCTCAAAAGGCACTCTTCCAATGAAAATGAAATCTTGCCATTTGCAATGACATGGACAGAACTAGAGAGTATTATGCTAAGTGAAATAAGTCAGTCAGAGAAAGACAAATGCCATATGATTTCACTCATATGTGGATTAAAAATGAAACAAATGAGCAAAGGAGGAAGAAGAGAGAGGCAAACCAATAAACAAACTCTTAACCATAGAGAACAAACTGATGGTTACCAGAGGGAAGGTGGGTGGGGGGATGGGTTAAATAGGTGATGGGGATTAGGGAGTGCACTTGCTGTGAGGAGCACCAGGTGATGTACGGAAGTATTGAATCACTATATTGTACACCTGAAACTAATATTATACCATATATTAACTAACTGGAATTTAAATAATAAAAACTTATTAAAAATTTTTTTTTATTATTATGTTCAATTAGCCAACATATAGTAAAGAAAGCACTCTTCCTGAATTCCATTATCAACTTCCCTCCTTCATTAACTAATACTATTCTTGTCCACCTTAGAATTGTTTGGGGTTCTATCTGAATCTTTTGGAATTTGAGCACCTTGAAGGGGTATGAGGAAGCATGTTTGAGCCCAGCAGAGTGCAGTGTCATGCAGATGGTAGGATCTCGGGAAATATTTGTGTGCTGAATCAATAAATGACCTTGGAACTATAGACTGGAAATCATCATTTTGACCCAGCTCCAAGGATGTCTAGAAGAGAAGCCAGTAAAGTGCTTGGCAGAACTTGGCTTCAGAATACTTCATTTTATGATTTGTTTGTTTCCAGGAGGGTGGGAGTGGGTTGGGGAAGTGGGGAGTCAAAGGGGAGGCAGAAAGGTGGGGAGGTTGAGCCTAGTTTATTTGACTGGAGATTTTGATTTTTTTTAAGATTTTATTTATTTATTTGAGAGAGAGAGAGAGAGATAGTGAGAGAGAGCATGAGTGGGGTGTGGGGAGAGGGAGAAGCAGGCTCCCTGCTGAGCAAGGAGCCCTAGGCAGGGCTAGATCCCAGGAACCCCGGATCATGACCTGAGTGGAAGGCAGACTCTTAACCGACTGAGCCACCCAGGTGCCACTGATTTTTTTCTTCACCTGAAGATTCACCAGAGAGGCCGTCTCACTGAAGAAACCAGAGTGGCCAGCAGCAGGAGTCAAACCCCATAGCCTGAAGATCAGGACTCAGGCCATGCAGGGTTACTTAGTACTTCTAGGGAGTGATCTCTCAGTTTTCCTGAGACTTAGAGAGGCATTGGTCAAATAGGGCCTCTGTTAGACATTCCCCTTCCACTGCCTAGTTCTGGGCTGACCCCCCACAGACCAGGTTAATTATAAGGCTTGCGGGAGAGAATGAATGTGAAATTGCTTTGTGAACAGTGCAGTACACCTGTGATGGACTATGGGGATCTGGGTAAGCCTTTTCTTTAGTAGGCTTAATGCTTGGGAGGTTCTCATAGGAAAAATAGCACTGAAAATAGAAATCACTTTATACAGATGTTGGGAGAATTCAGTGCTCCAGTCATGTGCTCAAAGAGAAGCCATTATTATTAGAGTGACTAGGACTTCCACAGGGCATGGACCTACTGTGCCTACTCTAGCCCACATCCATGCATGGAAGGTGCTGAGATTGGGGAGAAGACCCAGAACAGTTTAAACACCTATGCCTATTGCCTTTCCAGTCAAACTTTGCTCTCTGGGCTTTAAAGATAGCTCCCCTCCCCTCACCCAACCCCATCACCCTCCCTTAGTTCTTTGGAGCCTTAGTGACAGCAGTGCTCAAGTCTTGGGCAGGGAAGGGGCCTTGTGTTCTTTCCATCCATATTTATCATGATGATGGGCTTACTCTGGAGAATGAGCACCACTAGGCTCCAGGCCTGTCCCAAAGCATTGCAGTGGGGGCAGGACCAAGGTGTGTCTTGGTGAAAGATTAAGGTTCTTTCATGGGAACATGAGTTTAGGGTTAGAGTTAGGCCAGGGCTCTGTACCTACCAGGCCCTCAGGGCCAGCTGCCTAGTTCTGGATTAGGAGAACAAGAGGAATTAGGAAGCTCCGGGGCTCTGAGATGGAAGCCAGAAGACTGCGACAGGGAGACTTCTTGGGCATCCAAGGGCATCCTTGACTCTGGGAGAGAGAAGGTGTATGTAAGGAGGCAAGTAGGGGCCAGTGCCTAATACCAAGATTCCAAACTTAGGAAGTGTGGGTCAGGGAGGGCTTTTATAGAAGAGAGGGCAAAGGAAGGCAGAGAGGCCAACCAAGAATAAGGAGACTGCAAACCCAGTACTCTAGAATTTAAGAGAATTCAGACTGAGTCTGAGAAGATAAGGGAGGCTAATTCTCTGAAAGAAAAAAGAGAAATAAAAGTCCTGGCTATCTGCTTTGGGAAAGAGAACCAGAAACCCAGTTCACAGATCATATACTCCAAGCCAGAACCAGTGCTTGTTCCTTTCTGAGGTGAATTCTCATTAGGCTCACTACAATCAAAAGGGGTAGATAGTATCAGTCCTGTTTTATGATGGTGAGGGGATGGAGGTAAGAATGGAGGCTCAGTTAGGTTTAGAAACTGGCCCAAGGTTAAATATCCAGTAAGAACCAGTCAGTAAATCATTATCTAGTCTGACCACAATGTTCATGCTGGGCTTGGAGATCTGGACTTGGAGATCTGGACTTGGAGAATAATGGCGCAGTTGTTATGCCCGTATTTACTGAACACAGGATAAAAGGGAAAATTGCTATAACATAATGGGAGAAATTTAGATTAGCTCTGAAAAAATAACTTGCCCACTTTGAGGGCCAGGAAGCACTGAGGTGGGTGAACAAGTTGATGAAATATAGAATGGCCTTTTTAAAAAGTCTAAGTGGAACTCTATGAGGGATTGTTTCAGAACAGTTTGGCTTTGAAGTCAAAACAGAGTCACATTAGTGACTGACATTTGATTTTATAATGTGCATTTTCACTCTAAAAGATTTGCTTTTACTTTGATCTTGCTTTTAGCCCAGTTTCTTTGTTCTCTCGCACTCAAAATTCCTCTTACATCATTTCATCTTACTGTTTTTGCTTGTTTCCTCATTGGAAACAGTTTCTTCACTGCACTCTCATTCTCTCCTAAACACCCAAACTTCATTACCAATTATGTATATATATCATTGATAAAATTTATGTTTTAGAGCAGTTTTAGGTTCACAGCAAAATTGAAAGTACAGACAGTTCTTAAATATCTCTGTCTCCCCACATACCCACAACCTTCACCACTATTGATAACCACTACTTCAGTGGTACATTTGTTATAATCAATAAACCTATTTTGATCCATCGTTATCACTGAAGTCCATAGTTTACATTAGGGTTCACTCTTAATGGTGTACATTTTGTGGGTTTTTACAAATGTATAATGACATGTATCCACCATTGTAGTATCACAGGATACTTCCACTGCCCTAAATATTTTCTGTGTTCTGCCCATTTATCCCTCTCTGCCCCTAATCCCTGACAACTACTGCTATGTTTATTGTTTCCATAATTTTGCATTTTCCAGAATGTCATATAGTTGGAATCATACAGTATGTAGCCTTTATGGATTTCCTTTGCTTTCAGTTTAATATGCATTTAATGTTCCTCAATGTCTTTTCATGGCTTGGTAGCTCATTTTGTTTTAGCACTGAATAATATTTCATTGTCTAGATGTACCATGGCTTATTTATCCATTCACCTACTGGAGGACATCTTGGTTGCTTCCAATTTTTGACAATTATGAATAAAGCTGCTATAAACACCTGCATGAAGGTTTTGTGTGGATAGAAGCTTTCGATTCATTTGGGTAAATACCTAGGAATGTGACTGCTGGATCCTATGATAACAGTATACTTAATTTCAAAAGAAACTGTCAAACTGTCTTTCCAGTGGCTGTACAATTTTGTATTCCCACCAGCAGCAAATGAGAATTCTTGTTGTGGGAGGGGTTTAGATGGCAGAGGAATACGGTGACCCTTAAGTTTGTCTGGTCCCTCGAATATACCTAGATAGTTTTCAGATCAATCTGAACACCTGAGAAATCAATCAGAGATCTGAGAAAAGAAATGCTGCAAGTCTACAAGTAGAAAAGCGACCACCATTTGGAATGCAGAAGGCTCAGAGACTTGAATATAACTGAGGATACAGTGGAGGTGAGGGAGCCTGCTTAAGGAGGCTACTGCAAAGTATTATAAGCAGCGGAGTGCAAAATTGGAACTTTTAGAAGTCTGCTACAGTGGGGGACGTCCCTGGCTTAAAGGTGCTCAGGTGGTGAAGCGGGAGTAGAATCCCAGGTGTGGCAGCGTGGTCTCAGGATCCCCATGGTTACAAGAAGAAGGGGTGATGCCTGAATGCAGCAGAATTCCCAGGTAAAGGAGTGGGAAAGCTGGCCGAGAACAGCCAGTCTAGGTGCTGGCTTTCTGCTCTATGTTGCCATAAATTGTGAACCACTACAGGGTCGAGCAACTGCTTTCCTGGCAGAAGCATGGCAAGAATCCCTCTTCCCCACAGAGGAACAGCACTGGTCCGCTGCAGGACAGGTGTAATGCTATTGCATACTTAATAAACTACAGTATAGTATAAACATAATTTTATGTACTGGGACACCAAAAAGCGTTTGACTCACTTTATTATGATATTTGCCTTATTGCAGTGGTATGGAACTGAACCTCCTTTATCTCTAAGGTATGCCTGTATTCCCTTTTCTCCTTTATCAAACATCAGGTGATTAGATTTATGTGGGTCTACTTCTGGGCTCTCTATTCTGTTCCATTGAGCTATTTTTCTATTCTTTCACTAAGATCACACTGTCCTGATTTTTGTAGCTTTATAATAAGTTTTGAAGTCCAGTAGTGCCAGTCCTCTAATTTTGTTCATCTCTTCAATATTGTGTTGGCTATTCAGAGTGTAAACTCCATTTTAACTTTAGAATCAGTTAGTCAATATCCACAAAATAACTTGCCGGAATTTTGACTGGGATTGCATTCAATCTGTAGATCAAGCTAAGTGACTTCTTGACAATATTGAGTCTTCCTATATATGAAGATGGACTACATCTCCATTTATTTGGTTCTTTGATATCTTTCATCAGAGTTCCATAGTTGTTCTCATAGAGATATTGTATTATGTTAGATTTATACCTCAGTATCTAAATTTTTTGGATGATAATGTAAATGGTAATGCATTTTTAAATTTCAAATTTCACTTGTTTACTGCTGACATATACAACAGTAATTTACTTTTGTATATTAATCTTGTACCCTGCAACCTTGCTACAATTGCTTATTAGTTCCAGGAGTTTTTAAAATTATTATTTTTTTTTACTGCTGACATATACAACAGTGATTTACTTTTGTATATTAATCTTGTACACTGCAATCTTGCTACAATTGTTGATTAGTTCCAGTTTTTGAAATTGTAAAATTATAAAATTATAATTCTTTCAGATTTTCTACATAGAAATTATTTCATCTGCAAAAAATTCTTTTATTTCATTGTTCCAAACTTTTATACCTTTTATTTCCTTTTCATGTCTTACTGCATTATCTAAGGCTTATAGTACTATGTTGAAAACCAGTGGTGAACAGGAATATCCATACCTTGTTCTTGATTTTAGTGGGGAAGCTTCTAGTTTCTCACCATTCAGTATGATGTCAGTTGTAGGTTTTTTAGTTTTTTTTTTTTTTGATCGATTTGAAGGTGTTCCACTCTATTCCTAGTTTGCTGAGAGTTTTTATCATGAATTGGTGCTAGATTTTGTCAAATTACTTTTCTGCATCTTTTGATATAATCATGTGATTTTCCTCCTTTAGCCATAATCATATGATTTTCTTCCTTTAGCCTATTGATGTAATGAATTACAATAATTGATTTTCTAATATTGAACCAGACTTGCATACCTGGAATAAATCCCACTCAGTCATGGTTTATAATTCTTTCTATACATAGTTATATTCCATTTTCTAATATTTAATTGAAGATCTTTGCATCTATGTTCATGAGAGATATTGGTCTGTAGTTGTTTGTAATGTCTTTGGTGTTGGTTTTAGGGTAATGTTGGCTTCACAGATGAATTAGGAAGTATTCCTTCTGTTTTTATCTTCTGAAAGAGATGGAAGAGAGTTGATACAATTTCTTCCTTAAGTGTTTGGTAGAATTCATCAGTAAACATCTCAGCTTCTGTTAGAAGATTATTAATTATTGATTTAATTTGTTTAATAGAAATAGGCCTATTTAGATTGTATATTTCTTCCTGTGTAAGTTTTGGCAGATTGTATCTTTCAAGGAATTGGTCCATTTATTCTTTTCAAATTTGTGGGCATTGAGTTGTTCTTAATATTTCTTTTTTATCCTTTAATGTCCATGGGATCTATAGTTATGTCCTTTCTTTTGTTCTTGATATTAGGAATTTGTGTTCTCTCTCTTTATTCTTTAGTTAGCCTAGCTGGAGGCTTTTCTTTTTTTTTTTCTTTCTTTCTTTCAAAATTTTATTTATTTATTTAGTTATTTGAGAGAGAGAGTGAGAGAGAGCACAAGTTGGGGGGGAGCAAAGGGAGAAACAGACTCCCTGCTGAGCAGGGAGCCCATCAAGGGGCTCAATCTCACAACCCTGAGATCATGACCTGAGCAGAAATCAAGTCAGGAGCTTAACCGACTGAACCACCAGGTGCCCCTCCACTTATTTCTTTATCCATTTATCCATCAATGGACAATTGAGTTGTATCCATGTCTTGGATATTGTAAATAATGCTGTCACGAGCATGGAGGTGCAGCTATCTTTTCAATATTGTGATTTCATTTCCTTTGTATATAAACCCAAATGTGGAATTGCTGGATCATATGGTAGTTTTATTTTTAATTTTTTGAGGACCCACCATGCTGTTTTACATAATGACTGTACCAGTTTGCATTCCCACCAGCAGTGCACAAGGTTTCCCTCTTCTCCACATCCTTGCCAACACTTACCTCTTGTCTTTTTGATAATAGCCATCCTGACAGGTGTGAAGTATTATCTCATTGTGGGTTAGATTTGCATTTCCCTGATGATTAATGATGTTGAGCACGTTTTCATGTACCCGTTGGCCATTTGTATATCTTCTTTGGAAAAATGTCTCTTTAGTTCCTCTGCCCATTGTTAAATCACATTTTTTCCTATTGAGTTGTATGAGTTTTTATATATTTTTTATAAGCCCCATTACCCTATATATGGCTTACAGTATTTTCTTCCATTCTGTAGGTTGCATTTTTTACCTTGTTGATTGTTTCTTTTGCTGTGCAGAGCTTTTTAGTTTGATGTAGTCCCACTTGATTTTTGCTTTGGTCACTTGTGTTTCGTTGTCATATCCAGTAAATCATTGCCTAACTTAATGTCAAGAGATTTTTTTCTTACCATACTACTGAGTATTTACCCCCAAATACAAAAACACTAATTCAAAGGGATACATGCATCCCTGTGTTTATTGCAGCATTATTTACAATAGCCAAACTATGGAAGCAGCCAAGTGTCCACTGATAAATGAATGGATAAAGAAGATGTGATTATATATAATTCAGCTATAAAAAAGAATGAAATCTTGCCATTTGCAATGACATGGATGGAGCTAGAGAGTATAATGCTAAATGAAATAAGTCAATCAGAGAAAGACAAATACCATATGATCTCACTCATATGTGAAATTTAAAAAACACAAAACAAATGAGTGAAGAAAAGAAAAGGAGAGAAACAAACCAAGAAACAGACTAAACTATTGAGAACAAACAGGTGGTTACCAGAGGGAAGCTGGATGGGGGCATGGGTGAAATAAGGGATGGGGGGATGAAAGAGTGCACTTATCATGATGCAAAAAAATGAAAAAAAAATTTTCCTTGACTTTTTTCCTAGGAGTTTTATGGTTTCAGGTCTTACATTAAAATCTTTAATCCATTTTGAGTTAATTTTTGTGAGTGGTGTAAGTTGGGGCCAATTTCATTCTTTTGCCTGTGAATATCCAGTTTTCCCAGAACCATTTATTGGAGAGACTATCCTTTCTCCATGAGTGTTAGTGACTCTTTTGTCAAATACGTTGATTGTATATGCATAAGTTTGTTTCTGGTGTCTCAATTCTGTTCCATTGGTCTCTGTAGCTATTTTTATGCTCATAGTATATAATTTTGATTACTGTCTCCTCATAATATAATTTGAATTCAGGAAGTGTGATGCCTCCAGCTTTGTGCTTTGGCCATTTGAGGTCTTTTGTGGTTCCATACAAATTTTACTTTTTTTTTTTTTTACTTCTGTGAAAGATTCCATTGGAATTTGGATAGGGATTGTTAGGTATGTATAGATGGTGTTGGATAGTACAGACGTTATAACAATATTAATTTTTGTTCTATGAACACAGATTATTTTTCCACTTATTTGTGTCTTCAGTTTCTTTCATCAATATGTTATAGGTTTCATTGTACAGATTTTTCATTGTATTGGATAAATTTATCCTAAATATTCTACTGTTTTTGATGCTATTATAAATGGGATTTTTTTTCTTTATTTCTTTTCCAGATAATTTGCTTTTAGCATATAGAAGCACACCTGTGTTTTATATGTCAATTTTGTATCCTGCAACTTTACTGAATTCAGTTATTAGTTCTAACAGTCTTTTTTGTGGTTTCTTTATGATTTTTCTATTAATTATACACACACATCATATGGAAACAGAAAATTTTACTTCCTTCTATGTGATTTGGATGGCTTTTAAAAAATTTGTTGTTTTTTATTTTAATTCCAGTATAGTTTACATGCAGTGTTATATTAGTTTCAGGTGTAAAATATAATGATTAAACAATTCTATACATTGCTCAGTGCTCATCATGATAAGTGTACTCTTTAGTCTCCATCACCTATTTCACCCATCCCCCCATCCCCTCTGACAACCATCAGTTTGTTCTCTATAGTTAAGAGTCTGTTTCTTTTTTTTTTTTTTAAGATTATTTATTTATTTATTTGACAGAGAGAGACACAGCAAGAGAGGGAACACAAGCAGGGGATGTGGGGGAGGGAGAAGCAGGCTTCTCGCGGAGCAGGGAGCCTGATGCAGGGCTCCATCCCAGGACCCTGGGATCATGACCCGAGCAGAAGGCAGACGCTCAACGACTGAGCCAACCAGGCGCCCAAGAGTCTGTTTCTTGGTTTGTCTCTTTTTTTCCCCTTTGCTTGTCTGTTTTGTTTCTTAAATTGATTTGGATGCATTTTAATTCTTTTTATTGCTTTATTATTCTGACTCCGACTTCTAGTACTCTCCTGAATAGGAGTAGTGAGAATGGGCACCCTTGTCTGGATCTTAATCTTAGAGGAAATACTTTCAAACTTTCACCTTTGAGGATGATTTTAACTTTGGGCTTGCCAAATATGGCCTTTCTTATGTTGAGGTAGGTTCCTCCTATATCCAATTTGTTGACAGCTTTTATCATGAAGGATGTATTTTATCAAATGCTTTTTCTGTATCTATTGAGATGATTATATAGTTGTTAATCCTTCACTCTTTTTATGTGGTGTTATCACACATTGATTTTCATATGCTGTACCATCCTTGCATAAATTCCACACGTGTATGATCTTTTAACATACTGTTGAATTTGATTTGCTAGTATTATCTTGAGAATTTTGCATCTATATTCATCAGGGATGATATCAGGATGGTATTTTCTTTTAGTGTTCTTAACTGGCTTTGGTATCAAAGTGATGCTGGCCTTATAAAATGAGTTAGAAAATATTCCCTCCTCTTCAATTTTTTGGAGAAGTTTAAGAAGTATTGGTGTTAATTCTTTAAATATTTGGTAGAATTCAGCAGTGAAACCATCTGGTTTTGGGCTTTTCTTCGTTTTGAGGACTTTGTGTACTGATATTATCTCCTTGTTCATTATTGGTCTGTTTGGGTATTCTATTTCTTCTTGATTTAGTCTTGGTTGCTGTATGTTTCTAGGAATTTATCCATTTCTTCTAGGTTGTCCAATCTTTTGGGGTACAATTATATATTCTGTGATTTCAGTTGTAATGTCTTCTCTTTATAATTTTGTTTCTTTGAGTCCTCTCCCTTTTTTTCTTGATTAGTCCAGCTAATGGATTTCCAATTTTGTTTTTAAAGAACTGACTTTTAGTTTTATTAATATTTTTAGTTTATTATTTATTTTAATTATTTCTGCTCCGATTTTTATTATTTTCTTCCTTCTACCAATTTCAGCTTAATTTATTCTTTTTAAAAAAATTCCTTGATATATAAAGATAGGTTGTTTTTGTGTGTGTGATTTTTCTTCTTTATTATTGTAGGAATTTATCATTAGAAACTTCCCTATTAGGACAGCTTTTGATGCATCCCATAAGTTTTGGTATGTTGTGATCCCATTTTTGTTTGTTTCAAGATATTTTTTATTTCCCTTTTGATTTGTTCTGTAAACCATTGGTTGATCAGTAGTGTGCTGTTTAGTTTCTACATATTTGTGAATATTCCAATTTTCCTTCTGTTATAGATTTTTAGTTTTATACCATTGTGATGGGAAAAGATATGGGCATAATTTTATCTTTTTGAATTGTTTGAGACTTGTTTTGTCATCTAACACATCCTAGAGAACGTTCTGTGTGTGTTTGAGAAAGATGTGTATTCTGCTGCAGGTGGATAGAATGATCTGTATATTTATCATTTCAATAGATGCAGAAAGAGTATTTGATAAAATCTGACACCTTTTCATAATAAAAAATCAATAAATAGAAATAGAAGGAAGCTATATCAACATAAGAGTGATATATGAAAAACCCAAAGTGAACATCATACTCGATGGTGGAAGACTGGAGACATTTCCTCTAAGATCAGGAACAAGGCATGTATGCTGACTTTTACCACTTGTATTCAATATAGTGCTAGAATTTCTAGCCTGAGCAATTAGGCAAGACAAAGAAATAAAAGGCATCTAAACTGGAAAGGAAGAAGTAAAATTATCTCTTTGTGGATGACATGATCTTTTATGTAGAAAACCCTAAAGATTCTACAAAAATCTGTTACAACTATAAATCAACTCATGAAAATTCAGGATACAAAGTCAATGCACAAAAAGTTAATTGCATTTCTAAATATGAACAAAAGAAATCTGAAAAGGAAATTATAAACACAATTCCATTCATAATAGCATCTAGAAGAATAAAATATTTAGGAATTAACCAAGAAAATGAAATTATTATACAATTAAAACAATAAAATATTGCTGAAAGAAATTAAATAAGATATAAATAAATGGAGAAACATCCCATCTTTATGGATTGAAAAATTTACTATTGTTAAAATGTCAATATTACCCAAAGTGATGTATAGATTCAAAGTCAACCCTAACAAAATCCTCATGACTTTTTTTTTTCAAAAATAAAAGAACATTCTAAAATTCATATGGAACTTCAAAGGACCCAGAATAGTCAAAATAACCATGAAAAGGAAGAACAAAACTAAACTACTCACACTTTCTGATTTCAAAACTTACTATGAAGCTATGGTAATCAAAATGGCATAGTATTGGCACAAAGACAAGCATATAAACCAATAAACTAGAACAAAAAAAAAAACCCAAAATAAACTCTTGCATATATAGTTTAGTGATCTTTTTTTTTGTAAGTGTGCCAAGACTATTTAATGGAGAAAGAACAGTCTTTTCAACAAATGGTGCTGGGAGAACTGGATATCCACAAACAAAGGAATTCAAATGTACCCTTACCTAATACCATATGTAAAAATTAATTCAAGATGGATCAAGAGTCTAAAGTAAGACCTAGAAGAAAACATAGGACAAAAGCTTCATGACAATGGATTTGGTAATAATTTCTTGTATATAACATCAAAGACACAGATAGTAACAGAGGGGAGGTAGGTGAGGAGATGGGTGAAATAGGTGATGGAGATAAAAGAGTACACATCATGATGAGCACTGAGTAATATATGGAATTGTTGAATCACTATATTTTACACCTGAACCTCATATAAAACTGTATGTTAACTATACTGGAATTAAAATAAAAAGACATAGGTAATAAAAGAGAAAAATAGACAAACTGGACTTCATAAAGATTTTTTTAAATGTGTATCAAAAGATGTAATCAGCAATTGCTGGATCATATGGTAGTTCTATTTTTAACTTTTTGAGGAACCTCTATACTGTTTTCCAGAGTGGCTGCACCAGCATTCCCAGCAACAGTGTGCAAAAGTGTTTCCCTTTCTCCACACCCTCACCAACACCTGTTCTTTCTTGTGCTGTTGATTTTAGCCATTCTGACAGGTGTGAGGTGATATCTCATTGTCGTTTGGAATTGTATTTCCCTGATGATGAGTGATGTTGACCATCTTTTCATGTGACTGTTGGCCATCTGGATGTGTGCTTTAGAATAATGTCTATTCACAAACCATGAAAGACAGTGGACTCTGAAAAACAAACAGGGTTCTAGAGGGGAGGGGGGTGGGAGGATGGGTTAGCCTGGTGGTGGGTATTGAGGAGGGCACGTTCTGCATGGAGCACTGGGTGTTGTGCACAAACAACGAATCATGGAACACTTCATCTAAAACTAATGATGTAATGTATGGGGATTAACATAAGAATAAAAAAAAAAGAATAATGTCTATTCATGTCTTCTGCCCATTTTTAAAGTGCATTATTCGTTTTTCTGGGTGTTGAGTTTTATAATTTTTTGTATATTTTGGATACTAACCCTTTATTAGATATGTCATTTGCAAATATCTTCTCCCATTCTGTCGGTTGTCTTTTGGTTCTGTTGATTGTTTCCTTCACTGTGGAGAAACTTTATATCTTGTTGAAGTCCCAATAGTTTATTTTTGTTTTGTTTCCCTTGCCTCAGGAGACATATCTAGAAAGAAGTTGCTACAGTCAGTGTCAAAGAAGTTACTGCCTGTGTTCTCCTTTAGGATTTTGATAGTTTCCTGTCTCACATTTAGGTCTTTCATCCATTTTAAATTTGTTTTTGTGTATGGTGTAAGAAAATGGTCCAGTTTCATTCTTCTGCATGTTGCTGTCCAGTTTTCCCAACATTTGTTGAAGAGACTGTCTTTTTCCCATTGGATATTCTTTCCTGCTTTGTCAAAGATTAATTGACCATATAGTTGTGGGATCATTTCTGGGTTTTCTATCCTGTTCCATTGATCTATGTGTCTATTTTTATGCCAGTACCATACTGTTTTGATCACATCATATTACAATGGTAATTGTGGAATTGTGATGCCTCAACCTTTGTGTCTTGGAGAACATCATTTGGAGTGACATAATGGGATGATCTTTTAATTCGTACACTTAAATGTTCAAATCTCTCCCCAGGTTTGGGATGTTCTCAGTCATTTTTTTCTTTAAATAAAAATTTTACCACCTTCTCTTTCTTTTATTTTTCTGGAACTCCAATGATTCAGACAAGGCTTTTATCTTCATGGTATCCTATAGGTCATGTAGACTTTTTTTTGCACTCTTTCATGCTTTTTGTTGTTGTTGTTAGTCTTCTCTGTCTAGGTTATTGCCATCTCTATCCTCCATCTCATTCATTCTTTCTTCTTTTGGTCCATTTTGCTGTTAATACTCTATGGCATTTTTTTAATTTCATTTATTCAATTCTGCAGCTCTAGATTTTTCTTTTGGGTTCTTTTTTAATGATTTCTATTTCTGTCAATATTTCATTTTGTTTATTCTTTTCCTCATTTCCTGGAATTGTCTTTCTGTATTTTCTTCTAGCTTATTGAGTTTATTTAAAATACTTCTGCGAGGGTTGAGAAGATGGTGGAGTAGAAATACCCTAGCCAGATCTTGTCCCATGAATACAACTAGATAACTATCAAATCATCCCAAATACCTCAGAAGTTGACCTGAAGACTGGCAGAACAGACTCCATAACTAAAGGTAGAGAAGAGGCCACATTGAAGAAGGTGGGAAGTGCAGAGATATGGGAGAGAAATGGATTGTGGTCACTGCAGTAGGGAGGGAGCTGTATTCATGGAGAAGGGAAAGAGACAGACTAGCACATAGGGGAGTGCAGAGGGAAAACAAATCCCCATAGCAATTGGCTTGTGAGAGGGGCCGAATTTCTTGAGTTCTGGCAATCAGCACAACTTAAAACCTGGAGTTCTAAAGGTCAGTGGGCTTGGCTGACATAGAGCAGGAAGGACACTGTGCTGCTCTTTGAGAGAAGGCAGGCAAACAAACATACAGCATGGAAACAGTGATGTTAAGAACACCTGGGGCACACAGAGGGAAGACAATTTACTCATGTTGGAGAGTGTCTCAGAGAGGTGGCATTCATGGAGAAGACAAATTTATTTGTTTGTTTGTTTTTCAAGTTTTTATTTAAATTCATGTTAGTTAACATACAGTGTAATATTAGTTTCAGGTGTAGAATTTAGTGATTTAACACTTGCATACAACACCTGGTGCTTATCACAAGTATCCTCCTTAATTCCCATCATGTATTTAACCCATCCCACCACCGATCTCCCCTCTGGTAAACATTAGTTTGTTCTCTATTAAGAGTTTGTTGGGTCTTTGCTCCCTTTTTTTTACCCCCATGTTCATTTGTTTTGTTTCTTAAATTCCACATATGAGTGAAAGCATATGGTATTTGTCTTTCTCTGACTTATTTGGCTTAACATAATACTCTCTAGCTCCATCCCTGTCATTGAAAATGGCAAGATTTCATTTTTTTATGGCTCAGGAATAATCCATTGTATATATGCCACATCTTCTTTATCCATTCCTCACTCAATGGACATTTGGGCTTTTTCTATAATTTGGCATTGTACATAATGCTACTATAAACATTGAGGTGTATGTATCCCTTCAAATTAGTATTCTTGTATACTTTGGGTAAATACCTTCTACACAATTCCTGGATTATAATAGGGCAGTTCTATTTTTTTATTTTTTATTTTTCTAAAGATTTTATTTATTCATTTGAGAGAGAGAGAGCACGAGAGGGGGAGGGTCAGAGGGAGAAGCAGACTCCCCGCTGAGGAGGGAGCCCATTGCCGGACTCAATCCCAGGACTCCAGGATCACGACCCAAGCCGAAGGCAGTTGCCTGACCAATTGAGCCACCCAGGGACCCAGGGCAGTTCTGTTTTTAACTTTTTGGGGGACCGCCATACTGTTTTCCAGAGTGATTGAAGCATATTGCAATCCCACCAATAGTGCATGAGGCTTCCTTTTTCTCCACATCCTCCCCAATACCTGTTGTTTCCTGTTTTGTTAATTTTAGCCATTCCAACTGGTGTGGAGTGACATCTCATTGTAGTTTTGATTTCTATTTCCCTGATGATGAGTGATGTTGAGCATTTTTTTCATGTGTCTATTGGCCATCTGTATGTCTTCTTTGGAATAGTATCTCTTCATGTCTTCTGCCCATTTTTAAAGTTGATTTTTTGGTTTTGGGGTGTTGAATTTGATAAGTTCTTTATATATTTTGGATACAAACTCTTTATCAGATATGTCATTTGCAAATATCTTCTCCCATTCCATAGGTTGCCTTTTAGCTTAGTTGATTGTTTCCTTCACTGTGCAGAAACTTCTTATTTTGAGGAAGTCTCAATAGTTTACTTTTGCTTTTGATTCCTTTGCCTCAGATGTATCTCATGAGAATTTCCTACAGCCAACGTCAAAGAGGTTACTGCCTGTGTTCTCCTCTAAGATTTTAATTGTTTCCTGTCTCACATTTAGGTCTTTAATCCCTTTTGAATTTATTTTTGTGTATGGTATAAGAAAGTGGACCAGTTTCATTCTTCTGCATGTGGCTGCCCAGTTTTCCCAATACCATTTGTTGAAGAGACTGTCTTTTTCTTGTAGGATATTCTTTCCTGCTTTGTCGAGGGGGAAAGATTGTGTCAGATTGACTGACCACATAGTTGTGGGGTCATTTCTGGGTTTTCTATTTTGTTCTATTGATTTATGTGTCTGTTTTTGTGCCAGTACCATACTGTCTTGAACACTACAGCTTTGTAATATAAATTGGAGTCCAGAATTGTGATGCCTCCAGCTTTGCTTTTCTTTTTCAAGATTGCTTTGGCTATTCAGAGTCTTTTGTGTTTCCATACAAATTTTAGGATTTTTTGTTCTAGGTGTGTGAAAAATGCTAGTGGTATTTTGATAGGGATTGCAATAAATGTGTAGATTGCTTTGGGTAGTATAGACATCTTAGCAATGTTTGTTCTTCCAATCCATGAGCATAGAATATCTTTCCACTTGTCTTTTGATTTCTTTGTGTCATCTTCAATTTATTTCATCAGTGTTTTATGGTTTTCAGAGTACAGATCTTTTATCTCTTTGCTTAGATTTATTCCTAGATATCTTATGGTTTATGGTGTAGTTGTAAATGGGCTTGATTTCTTGATTTCAGAAGAGACAAATTTTAGACCTAAAGATACCTGCAGATTGAAAGTGAGGGAATGGGGAAACATCAATCATACAAATGAATGTCAAAAGAAAACCAGAGTAGCAATACTTATAATATACAAACTAGACTTTAAAATGAAGTCTGTAACAAGAGACAAAGAAGGACACTAGATAATCATAAAGGGAACAATCCTCAAGAAGATATAACAGTTGTAAATATTTAGGTACCCAATAAGGGAGGACGCAAGTATATAAAACAAACATAAAGGAACTAATTGATAATAATACAATAATACTAAGGGAGTTGAGCACCCCACTTACATCAATGAACAGGTCATCTAAACAGAATATCAACAAGGAAACAATGGCTTTGAATGACACACTGGATCAGATGGATTTAACAATATATTCAGAACATTGGGCACCTGGGTGGCTTAGTCATTAAGCATCTGCCTTCGGTTCAGGTCATGATCCCAGGGTCCTGGGATCGAGTCCCACATTGGGCTCCCTGCTCGGCGGGAGGCCTGCTTCTCCCTCTTCCACTCCCCCTGCTTGTGTTCCTGCTCTTGCTCTCTCTGTCAAATAAATAAATAAAATCTAAAAAAAAAAACAAAATAAACAAACAAAAAAACCCAATATATTCAGAACATTTCATCCTAAAACAACAGAATAAACATTCTTTCAAGTGCACATGGGACATCCTCCAGAAAAAATCATACATCAGATCATAAATCAGGCCTCAACAAATATATAAAGATTGAATTCACACCATGCACCTTTTCTGACCACAATGCTATGAAACTTAGAATTCAGCCACAAGAAGAAATCTGGAAAGACCATAAATACATGGAGGTTAAATTAATGGGTCAACCAGGAAATCAAAGAGGAAATTAAAAATTACATGGAAACAAATGCAAATGAAAATACAATGGTCCAAAACCTTTGGGATGCAGTAAAAGTGGTCTAAGAGGGAAGTATATAGCTACAGAGGCCTACCTGAAGAAGCAAGAAAAATCTCAAATAAACAATCTAACCTTACACCTAAAAGGAGCAAAAAACAAAACAAGTAAAGCCCAAATCAACAGAAGGAAAAAGGAAGGAAATAATAAAGATTAGAGTAGAAATAAATGATATAGAAAATAAGAAAACAATAGAACAGATGAATGAAACCAGGAGCTGGTTCTTTGAAGAAATTAATAAAATTGATAAACTGCTAGCCAGACTTATCAATAAGGAAAGAAAAAGTACCCAGGTAAATAAGATTATAAATGAGAGAGCAGAAATAACAATCAACACCACAGAAATAAGAGAATATTATGAAAAACTATAGGCTAACAAATTGGACAACCAGGAAAAATGGATAAATTCCCAGAAACATATAAATTACCAAAACCGAAAGAGGAAGAAAGAAGAAAGTTGAACAGACCAATAACCTGCAAAGACATTTAATCAGTAATCAAGAAATTCCCAACAAACAGAAGTCCAGGGCCAGATGGCATCACAGGTGAATTCTACCAAACACTTAAGGAAAAGTTAATTCCTATTCTCAAACTATTCCAAAAAATAGAAAAGGAAGGAAAACACCCAAACTCATTCTATGAGCCCAGGAATATCCTGATACAAAACCACATAAAGACTCTACTAAAAAAGAGGAGTAGAGGCCAATATCTCTGATGAACATGCATGCAAAAATTCTCAAACAAATACTACCAAACCAAATCCAACAATATATTTGAAAAAAATCTTTCACCATGATTAAGTGGGATTTAATCGTGCGCTGCAAGTGTGGTTCAATATTTACAAATCAATCAACGTGTTATATCACATTAATAAAAGAAGGGATAAGAACTATATGATCATTTCAGTATGTGAATAAAAAAGCATTTGACAAAGTGTCACATCCATTCATGATACAACATGTATCAACAAAGTAGATTTAGAGGGAACATACCTCAACATAATAAAAGCCATCTATGAAAACCCCACAGCTAATATCATCCTAAATGCGGAAAAACTGAGAGCTTGTTCTCTAAGGTCAGGAACAAGACAGGGATGTGCACTCTCCCTGTTATTTAACATAGTACTGAAAGTCCTAGCCACAGCAATCAGACAACAGAAAAAAATAACAGGCATCCAAATTGGTAAGGAAGAAGCCAAACTCTCATTATTTGCAGATGACATGATACTATACATAGAAAACCGGAAGGACTCCACCAAAAAACTGCTAGAACTGATAAACAAGTTAAATAAAGTTGCAGGATACAAAATCAATGTACAGAAATTGTTTCATTTCTATGCACCAATAATGAAGGAGCAGCAGAAGAAATTAAGGAATCAATCCCATTTACAATTGCACCAAAAAATAGCATACCTAGGAATAAACCTAACCAAAGAGGTGAAAGATCTGTACTCTGAAAACTATAAAACACTGATGAAATAAATTGAAGATGACACAAAGACATGGAAAGACATTCCATACTCATGGATTGGAAGAACAAATATTGTTAAAATATCTGTATTTCCTAAAGCAATCTACACATTTAATGCAATTCCTATCAAAATAACAACAGCATTTTTTTTTTTACAGAACTAGAACAAACAATCCTAAAATTTGTATGGAACCATAAAAAACCCTGAATAACCAAAGCAAACTTGAAAAGAAAGCAAGGCTGGAGGCCTCACAATTCCAGACTTTAAGCTCTATTACAAAGCTATATTGATCAAGACAGTATGGTACTGGTACAAAAATAGACACAAAGATCAATAGAATAGAAAACCCAGAAATGAACACACAATTATGTGGTCGATTAATCTTTGAAAAAGCAGGAAAGAATATCCATAGTCTTTTTAACAAATCGTGTTGGGAAAACTGGACAGGAACATGCAAATGAATGAAACTGGGCCACTTTCTTATACTGTACACAAAAATAAATTCAAAATGGATTAAAGAACTGGATGTGAGACCTGAATACATAAAAATCTTAGAGGAGAACACGGGCAGTAACTTCTTTGACATGGGCAATAGCAACTTCTTTCTAGATATGTCTCCTGAAGCAAGGGAAACAAAAACAAAAATAAAGTTTTGGGACTTCATCAAAATAAAAACTTCTGCACAGCGAAGAAAACAATCAACAAAACTAAAAGGCAGCCTATGGAATGGGAGAATATATTTGCAAATGACAATTCTGATAAAACATTAGTATCCAAAATATATAAAGAACTTATAAAACTCAACACTCAAAAATGAATAATCCACTTTAAAAAATGGGCAGAAAATATGAATAGACATTATTCCAAAGAAGACAACAGATACATGAACTGATACTCAACATCACTGATTGTCAGGGAAATGCAAATAAAAACTGCAATGAGATACCACCCCATGCCTGTCAGAATGGCTTAAATTAACTACATAAGAAACAACAGGTTTTTGCAAGGATATGGAGAAAGGGGAACCCTCTTGTTCTGTTAGTGGGCTGCAAATTGGTGCAGCTACTCTGTAAAACAGTATGGAGGTTCCTCAAAAAGTTAAAAATAGAACTACCCTATGATCCAGCAATTGCACTGTAAGTATTTACACAAAGCACACAAAAATACTAATTCAAAGGGATACATGCACCATGATATTATGTCTACAATAGCTAAACTATGGAAACAGCTCAAGTGTCCATTGATGAATGGATAAAGGTGTGGTATACACACACACACACACACAATGGAATATTAGTCAAAAAAGAAATGAAATCTTGCCTTTTGCAATGATGCAGATGGAACTAGTGAGTATAATGGTAAGTGAAATAATTCAGTAAAAGATAAGCATCATATGATTTCACTCATGTGTGGAATTTAAGAAGCAAAACAAAGGAGCATGGAGAACAAAGAGAGAGAGGTAAACCCAGAAACAGACTCTTAACTATATCATATAAACTGATGGTTTCCAGAGGTGTGTGTGTGTGGGGGTGCTGAGTTAAATAGGTGATGGTGATTAAGGAGTGCACTAGCGATGAGCACTGGGTGTTGTATGGAAGTGTTGAATCACTGTATGGTAAACCTGAAACTAACATTACACTGTATGTTAAGTGACTGGAATTTAAATAAAAAAATATGTATAAATTTCCCTCTTATTCACTGCTGTGTGTCAATTTTTAAAAAATATTAAATTTTCATTCTGGGGTGCCTGGGTGACTCAGTCAGTTGAGTGTCGACTCTTAGTTTCAGCTCAGGTCATTATCTCATGGGTCATGGGGTCGAGACCTGCTTTGGGCTCTGAGCAGAGTGGGGAGTCTGCTTGGGGATTCTCTCCCTCTGCCCCTTCCCCCACTCTCTCATGCATTCTCTCTCTCTCTCAAATAAATAAATCTTTAAAAATATATTGTATTTTCATTTTAAATGAGTTCAGTATATCTTATAATTTCAATTTTGATTTCTTCTTTGATCCATGGGTTATATAGAAGTTTTTTATTTATTTTAAAATTTTAGGGATTTTCTAATCTTTATATGATTTCTGCATTCCCACCAACAGTGTAAGAGTGTTCTCCTTTCTCCACATCCTCACCAATATCTGTCGCTTTTCTGATTTGTTAATTTTAGCCATTCTGACAGGTGTGAGGTGGTATCTCATTGTGATTTTGATTTGTATTTCCCTGATGCCAAGTGATGTTGAGCATTTTTTTCATGTTCTTATTGGCCATTTGTATATCTTCTTTGGGAAATGTCTGTTCATGTCTTCTGCCCATTTCTTGACTGGATTATTTGGTTTTTGGTGGTTGAGTTTGATAAGTTCTTTATAGATTTTGGATACTAGCCCTTTATCTGATAAGACATTTGCAAATATCTTCTCCCATTTGGTAGGTTGTCTTTTATTTTTTTCAACTATTTCCTTTGCTGGGCAAAAGCTTTTTATTTTGATGAAGTCTCAAGAGATCATTTTTGCTTTTGTTTCTCTTGTCTTTGTAGACATGTCTAGCAAGAAGTTCTGGCAGCTGAGGTCAAAGAGGTTGCCTGCATTCTCCTCTAGGACTTTAATGGATTCCTGTCTCACATTTAGGTCTTTCATCCATTTTGAGTCTATTTGTATGGTATAAGAAAAAGGTCCAGTTTAATTCTTCTACATGTGGCTGTATAATTTTCCCAACACCAATTGTTGAAGAGACTGTCTTTTTTCCACTGAATATTCTTTCCTGCTTTGTGGAAGATTAATTGACCATAGAGTTGAGGGTCCATTTCTGGGTTCTCTATCCTGTTCCATTGATCTATGTGTCTGTTTTTGTGCCAGTACCATACTGTCTTGATGATTACAGCTTTGTAATATAGCTTGAAGTCCAGAATTGTGATGCCACCAGCTTTGGTTTTCTTTTTCAACATTCCTTTGGCTATTCAGGATCTTTTCTGGTTCCATACAAATTTTAGGATTATTTGTTCCAGCTCTGTGAAAAATGTTAATGGTATTTTGATAGGGAGTGCATTAACTGTGTAGATTGCTCTGTGTAGCATAGACATTTTCACAACATTTGTTGTTCCAATCCATGAGCATGGAACTTTTTTTTCATTTCTTTGTGTCTTCCTCAATTTCTTTCATAACTATTCTATAGTTTTCAGAGTACAGATCCTTTAACTTTTTCATTAGGTTTTTTCCTAGGTATCTTATGGGTTTTGGTCCAATTGTAAATGGGATTGATTCCTTCATTTCTCTTTCTTCTGCTTCATTGTTAGTATATAGAAATGCAACTGACTTTTCTGCATTGATTTTATATCTTGCCACTTTGCTGAATTCCTGTATGAATCTAGCAATTTTTGGGTGGTGTGTTTGGGGTTTTCTACATAGAGTATTATGTCATCTGCAAAGAGTGAAAATTCGACTTCTTTGCCAATTCAGATGCATTTTATTTGTTTGTGTTGTCTGATTGCTGAGGCTAGGACTTCTAGTACTATGTTGAGCAACAGTGGTGAGAGTGGGCATCCCTGTTGTGTTCCTGACCTTAGGGGAAAAGCTCTCAGTTTTTCCCCATTGAGGATGATATTTGCTGTGGGTTTTTCATATATGGCTTTTATGATGTTGTGGTATGTTCCCTCTATCCCTACACTGTGAAGAGTTTTAGTCAAGAAAGGATGCTGTATTTTGTCAAATGCTTTTTCTGCATCTATTGAGAGGATTATATGGTTCTTGTCCTTTCTTTTATTAATGTAGTGTATCACATTGATTGATTTGCGGATGTGAACCACCCTTGCAGCCCAGGAATAAATTCCATTTGGTCGTGGTGAATAATCCTTTTAATGTATTGTTGGATCTTATTGGCTAGTATCTTGGTGAGATTTTTTGCATCCATGTTCATCAGGGATATTGGTCTGTAATTCTTTCTGATGGGGTCTTTGTCTGGTTTGTCAATCAAGATAATAATGCTGGCCTCATAGAATGAATTTGGAAGTTTTCCTTCCATTTCTATTTTTGAAACAACTTCAGAAGAATAGGTATTACCTGTTCATTAAATGTTTGGTAGAATTCCCTGGGAAGCCATCTGGCCCTGGACTCTTGTTTGTTGGGAGATTTTTGATTACTGCTTCAATTTTTTTGCTGCTCATGGGTCTGTTCAGGTTTTCTATTTCTTCCTATTTCAGTTTCGGTAGTTTAAATGTTTCTAGGAGTTCACTGTTTTCTTCCAGATTGCCTAATTTGTTTGCATATAATTGTTTATAATTCTCTTATAATTGTATTTCTTTCATGTTGGTTATGATCTCTCCTCTTTCATTTATGTTTTTATTTACTTGGGTTCTTTCTCCTTTTTTTTTTTTTGATAAGTCTGGCTAGGGGTTCATCGATCTTATTACTTCTTTCAAAGAACCAGCTTCTAGTTTCATTGATCTGTTTTACAGTTCTTTTGGTTTTATTTTAATTGATTTCTGCTCTGATCTTTATTATTTGTCTTCTCCTGCTGGATTTAGGCTTTATTTGTTGTTCTTTTTCCATCTCCTTTAGTTGTAGGGTTAGGTTGTGTATTTGAGACTTTTCTTGTTTCTTGAGAAAGGCCTGTATTACTATATACTTCCTATTTAGGACTGCCTTTGCTGCATCCCAAGGGTTCTGAACTATCATGTTTCATTTTCATTTGTTTCCATGTATTTTTAAAATTCTTATCTAATATCCTGTTTGACCCATTAATTCTTTAGTAGGATGCTCTTTAACCTCTATGTAATTGTGTTCCTTCAGAATTTTCTCTTGTGATTGAGTTCAGGTTTTAAAGTCTGAAAATATATATGGTATAATATCAATATTTTTGTACTGGTTGAGACCTGTTTTTTGACTTATTATGTGATCTTTTCTAGAGAATGTTCTACATGCACTCGTGTATTCTGTTACTTTAGGATGAAATGCTCTGAATATATCTTGGCAGTCCATCTGATTCAGTGTGTCATTCAAAGCCCTTGTTTCCTTGTTGATCTCTTCTTAGATGATCTGCCCATTGCTGTGAATGGGGTGTAAAGTCCCCTACTATTATTGTATTAGTACCAATGTGTTTCTCTAACTTTCTTATTAATTGGCTTATATAATTGGCTGCTCTCATGTTAGGCTCATAAATATTTACAACTGTTAGATCTTCTTGTTGGATAAACCCCTTTATTATGATATAGTGGACTTCTTCATCTCTTATTACTGTCTTTAGTTCAAAATCTAGTTTGTCTGATGTAAGGATGGCTACTTCAGCTTTCTTATATGTCCATTAGCATAATAAATGGTTCTCCTTCCCCTCACTTTCAATCTGGATGTGTATTTGGGTCTAAAATGAGTCTCTTGTAATCAGCGTATCAATAGGTCTGATACCATGTGTCTTTTGATTGGAGCATTTTGTCCATTTACATTCAGAGTAATTATTGAAAGATATGAAGAGCTGATATCCAAGATCTATAAAGAACTTCTCAAACTCAACACCCAAAAAACAAATAATCAAGTCAAAAAATGGGCAGAAGATATGAACAGACACTTCTCCAAAGAAAACGTACAAATGGCTAACAGACACATGAAAAAGTGTTCATCATCATTAGCCATCAGGGAAATTCAAATCAAAACCACATTGAGATACCACCTTACACCAGTTAGAATGGCAAAAATTGACAAGGCAAGAAGCAACAAATATTGGAGAGGTTGTGGAGAAAGGGGAACCCTCTTACACTGTTGGTGGGAATGCAAGTTGGTACAGCCACTTTGGAAAACAGCGTGGAAGTGCCTCAAAAAATTAAAAATAGAGCTACCCTATGACCCAGCAGTTGCACTCCTGGGTATTTACTCCAAAGACACAGATGTAGTGAAAAGAAGGGCCATATGTACCCCAATGTTCATAGCAGCAATGTCCACAATAGCCAAACTGTGGAAAGAGCCGAGATGCCCTTCAACAGATGAATGGATAAAGAAGATGTGGTCCATATATACAGTGGAATATTACTCAGCCATCAGAAAGGATGAATACCCAACTTTTACATCAACATGGATGGGACTGGAGGAGATTATGCTAAGTGAACTAAGTCAAACAGAGAAAGTCAATTATCATATGGTTTCACTCATACGTGGAACATAAGGAATAGCGTGGATGTCATTAGGAGAAGGAAGGGAAAAATGAAGAGGGGGAATTGGAGGGAGAGATGAACAATGAGAGAGTATGGACTCTGAGAAACAAACTGAGGGTTTTAGAGGGGAGGGGGTGGGGGGATGGGTTAGCTTGGTGATGGGTATTAAGGAGGGCATGGACTGCATGGAGCACAGGTTATATGAAAACAATGAATCGTGGATGACTACATCAAAAATTAACATAACATGATAAAATAAAATTAAAAAAAAAAAGAAAGATAAGAATTGAGTGCCATTGTATTACCTGTAAAGTCACTGTTTCTGTAGATTGTCTCTGTTTCTTTCTGGTCTTTCTTAGTTTTGGGATCTGTCTTGGCTCAAAGGATCCCCTTTAATATTTCTTGCAGTGCTGGCTTAGTGTTCACCAATTCCTTTAGTTTTTGTTTGTCCTGGAAATTCTTTATCCCTCTTTCTATTCTGTATGAGAGCCATGCTGCATAAAGTTTTCTTGGCTGCATATTTTTCCCATTTAGCACATTGAATATATCATGCCATTCCTTTTTGGCCTGCCACGTCTTTGTGGATGGGTCTACTGCCAGTTTTATGTTTCTACCTTGTATATAAAGGACCTCTTGTCCTGAGCTGCTTTCAGGATTTTCTTTCTATCTCTGAAATTTGTATGCTTCACTATTGTATGTCAAGGTGTTGACCCATTTTTATTGATTTTGAAGGGGAGTTATCTGTGCCTCCTGGACTTACATGCCTATTTCCTTCCCCAGATTAGGGAAGTTCTCAGCTATAATTTGTTCAAATAAACCTTCTGCCCCTCTCTCTCTTCCTCTTCTGGAACCCCTATTATTCAAATATTATTTTGCTTTACGGTATCACTGATTTCTCAAATTCTCCCTTCATGATCCAGTTTTCTCTCTTTTTCTCAGCTTCCTTATTCTCCATCATTTTGTCTTCTATATCACTGACTCTCTCTTCTGCCTTTTTTTATCCTAGCAGTTAGAGCCTCCACTTTTGACCAATTTCAGTAACAGCATTTTTAATTTTGGCCTGATTAGATGTTGGTTCATTTATTTCTACAGTAACAGATTCTCTGTTGTCTTCTATGCTTTTTTCAAACCCAACTGGTATCTTTATAATTGTCGTTTTGAATTCTAATTCTGACATTTTACTTATATCCATATTGATTAAATCCATGGCAGTGAGTACTGCCTTCTGGCTTTTATTGGGAAGGGGGGGTTGCGTTTCTCTGTCTCATCATTATGTCCAGAAAAGAATAGAGGAAAGAGAGAGAAAAGACAAAAATAACAACAACTCCAGAAAAATACAAACAAAACAAACCAGAAGAAAACAGAAACAAAACAAAATTAGAAAAAAATCAAAGAGGAAGTTAAACAGAACAAAACAATAAACGATCCTGGGTGTATATTGGTCTGTTTGTTAAAGAAACTAGATCCCAAAATAACAAAGAAAGAAAAACTTATATATATACAAAAATAAAATTTAAAAAAACGAATGGAAACCAAAATTATATATACCTAACATATATATAAAAATAAAAATTAAAGAGGAATTGAAAAAAAAGAATTGATAAAATAATAAAATAGCTGAAAAAATAAAACTGAAAAACTAAAGAATAACACCCCCCCCCCACAAATGCTATATACTGTTTTCCCTATGAGCTGAAGTTTTGCAGTTCTCTGTGATCAGTAAACTTGGTGTTAGCTGGTTGTTCCTGCTGGTCTTCTGGGGGAGGGGTCTGTTGCACTGATTCTCAGCTGTTCTTGCCTGGGTGGAATTGTGCCCCTCTGTGCCAGGGGCCCAGGCTCAGTGTAAGCTGCTCTGGATAGCACTATGTGGCACTGTTTTGCTCCAAAGTCTTCCAGCACCGGTGGGGGGTGAGGGTGGGGGGGTGAAAATGGTGGCACCCTGATCTCTAGCCCCAGAGCTGGATGTTCACACCTCCCACTCTTCAGTGAGCCCTCACAAAAAAGCAGTCAGCCACTCTTGTCTCCATGATTTCTGTCCTGTGTTTGCCCAGCCTGTGACCAAATGTTTTTATCTCAAGCATGCAACCCTGTTTCAAATCTCCAAACTTTATGGACTCCTGCAATGTGGGCCCATGCTGTTCCTCCTGGAGGAGGGAGGGGGGTCTTGCCCCACTTCTGCTCCTTCCTGGACCCCTGCCTGGAGAACGATCACATGACCACACAGCAGTTCATAATTCAAGGCAACAAGGAGGAGAAAGCTGGCACCTAGGCTCCCTGTTTTCACCCAGCTTTTCTGATACTTGGGAACTCTGCTGCACTCAGGTACCCCAGCTCTTTTTGTCACCCTGAGGATCCTGTGACCATGCTGTCCTGCCTGGGATTCTGCCCTGCTTCACCACCTGAGTATCTTTGAGCCAGGGAAGTTCCCCCACCCCCCACCCCGTAGCAGACTTCTAAAAGTTCCAATTTTTCACTCTGCTGCTTATACTTTTTGGCAGCCTCCTTAAGCAAGCTCCCTTCCCTTTGTGGTTTATCTTCCAATACATTGCCCCAGATTCACATCTCCGCACCTCCTACCATGCAGAAAGTGGTCACTTCTCTATTTATAGAATTGCAGCAATTCTCTTCTCAGATCTCTGATTTTGCAGGTGTTCAGAATGATTTGGTAACTATCTAGCTGAATTCCAGGGAACAGACAAAGTTAGGGTCCCTGATTCCTCTGCCATCTTAACTCTTCCCCTATATGATTGATTTCTAATTTAATTTTTTTGTTGTTAGTCAAAAAAAAAACTATATGATTTTACTCTTTTAAATTTTTGTCCCTTGTTTTATTCCCTAGAAAATGTCTTTGTGAATGTTTTATGTATATGTAAAAATAATTTGTATTCTTTTGCTGTTTGAAGTGTTCTTCAATTGTCAGTTTGGTGGTTGAAGTATTCAATTATTCTATATCCTTTTTGATTTTCTGTCTACATTTTCCATCCATCATTGTGAGAGAGGCATTGAAATCTTTAGCTAAAACTGCAGAAATAGACAAATATCTTCTTCCTGAACTTAGAGGGAAAGCTTTCAACCTTTCACTATTGAGTATGATTTTAGTTGTGAGCCTGTTATATATCTTCTTTATTATGTTGAGGTATGTTTTTACTACACCCAATTTGTTGAGTTCTTTTATTATAAAAATATGTTATATTCTGTCAAATGCTTTTTTGCATCTATTCAGATGATCATATGATTTTTATTTTTTATTCTATTAATGTGGTGTATCACATTTATTGACTTGCATATGTTGCACTACCCTTGCATCTCAGAAATAAATCCTGCTTGATCGTGGCATATGATCTTCTTAACGTGCTGTTGAATTCTATTTGTTGGTATTTTGTTTAGAATTTTTACATCATATTCATCAGGGATATTGTTCCATAGTTTTCTTTTGGTGTCCTTATCTGGCTTTGGTATGAATGTAATGCTAGCTCAGTAACATGAGTTTGGAAGTACCTCTGCTTCAATTTTTAGAAGGATTTGAGAAGTATTCACATTCATTCTTATTTATATGTTTAGTAGAATTCATCAGTAAACCATCTGTTCCTGGGCTTTTCTTTGCTGGGATATTTTGATTCCTAATGCTATCTCCTTGCTTGCTATTGGTCTGTTCAGATTTTCTATTTCTTCATAATTTAGTTTTAGTTAAGTTGTATGTTTCTAGGAATGTATCCAGTTCTTCTAGGTTAGCCAAGTTTTGGCATGTAATTATTCATAGTAGTATGTTATAATCCTTTATATTTCTGAGTTGTTATGTCTCTTCTTTCATTTCTTGCTTTATCTGAGTCTTCCCTTTTTTGCTTAGTCTAGCTATAGGTTTTCAGTTATGTTTATCTTTTTAAAAAGTTCTCAGTATCACTGACATTATTGTTTTTCTGGTCATTATTTCCTTTATTTCTGCTCTGATCTTTGTTATTTACTTTATTCTGCTAACTTTCGGCTTAGTTTGTTCTTCTTTTTCTAGTTTCTTGAAGTGTAAAATTAGATTACTTGATATTCTTCTTTTCTTAATTGTAAGCTTTTATTCCTATAAACTCCCCTCTTTGAACTGCTTTTGCAACCTGCCACAGGTTTTAATACCTTTTGTTTTCATTTTCATGTGTTTGAAGATAGTTTTTGAGTTTTCTTTTGATTTTTTTCTTTGATATATTGGTTGTTCAGGAGTGTATTGTTTAATTTCCACATAGTTGTGATTTTTTTTTAGCTTTTCTTTTGTTATTGTCACTGTTGTCAGAAAAGATACTTGGTATTATTTTAAACTTCTTAAATTTTGGTTAGATTTGTTTTGTGAGTTATCACATAATCTGTCCTGGAGAATGCTCCATGTACATTTGTGAAGAATGTGTATTCTGCTGCTGTTAGATGGAATGATCTGTATATATCTGTTAGGTCCAATGGTTTAAAGTATTGTTAACACCTAGTGTTTTCTTACTGATTTTCTTTTTGGATGATCTATCCATTTCTGAAAGTGGGTCATTGAAGTCCTCTACTATTAGCATATTGGCTATTTCTCCCTTCAGATCTGTTGATATTTGCTTAATATATTTAGGTGGTCCAATAGTGAGTGTGTATATGTTTGACTGTTATGTCTTTAATTTTTTCCCCAACTTTATTAAAATGTAATTGAAAAAATGTAATTGTATTTAAAGTGTACAATGTAATATGATTTATGTGTACACTGTGAAAGGATCCCAACAAATAATTTTATTAACAGATGCATCACCTTACATAATTACTCAGAGAATGCTTAAGTTTTACTCTCAACAAATTTCAGTTACACAATACAGTGTTATTAACTATAGTCACTATGCTATATATTAAATCATCAGGACTTATTCATCTTATAACTAAAAGGTTATACCTTTTCCCAAACCTCTCCTGTTTCCCAACCTTCCCCCAGCACGTGGCAACCACCATTCTACTTTCTGATTCGATTAGTTTGACTCAAAAAAAAAATTCCACATACAAATGATATGGCTCGGGATTTGTCTTTGTCTAGTTTATTTCATTTAGTAAAATGCCCTTCAGTTTCATTCATTTTGTCACAAATGGCAGGATCTCCTTCTTTTGTAAGGTTAAATAGAAGGTTAAATAAAATTCTTATTATATATAAATTCTTATTATATATATATAATAGCATTCATTCCTCGATGGACAGCTTATTTCCATATCTTGGCTATCATAAACAGTGCTGCAATGAACCTGGGAATACATGTATCTCTTGGAGATAGTGATTTCATTTCCTTTGGATATATACTCAGAAGTGAGATTAGATGCGTTTCTGGTAAGGGAATCAAAGGAAAGGAGCCCAGACCCTGGCTCTTGGTGAGGCAGCGCCATCTGGTGTCATGTCTCTGCTTGCACACAAAAGAGGAAGGGGTACCTTTCAGAATTTTCCAGAAAAACTGCATGATGTATGTGTTAATAAACTTGTTTGTTGGAAACCTTTCACAATGTATACATATATCAAATCATATCATCACATTGTACACATTAAATACAATTACATTTTTCTTTCTTTTTAAAAGATTTTATTTATTTACATTTTAGAGAGAGAGAGCACAAGTGGGGGGGGGGATCAGCAGGCAGAGGGAGAAGCAGGGTCCCCACTGAGCAAGATGCCTGATGCGGGACTTGATCCCAGGACCCTGGGATCATGACCTGAGCTGGAGGCAGCTGCTTAACCGACTGAGCCACCCAGGCATCCCTAATTACATTTTTTTTTCCAAATATTTTTTCCCACTTTCAGGAAGAGAAGGACCTGAATCTGTAATCTGCTGAGTTCCCCTGCAGAAAATACTTTGCAGAACTTTGAAGCAGAGGTTGGCTGTACTGAGTAGCTATATATACCTATGATGGAGAGGAAACTAATTTCTTCCTCTAGTTTTAAGTCCAGAAAGAAACATTTCTTTCTCTTTATGCTTCACGTGCCTTGTTTCTGGTCTACTCTCAATTATCACCACAATGATTTCTTAGTCTATTGGAACTGGAATTCTCCATTTTTCACTTGGTAGCAAGATGACACTGGCTTTGTGGCTTGAATTGGACTCTGATGTAAAATATTTTCTTTTCTTTCATGTATTAATGCAGTGTTGTAAAAGCAAGCAGTGTACATGTTTGGAGCCCATTGAGAAGTGGAGAATTTAGTGGGCAATTGGCTTTAAAAACAGGCTAAGGGAATTTCAGAAAGGTAGCCATGGAAACACTCAGGCTGAATATAGATTTGTTTGCATGGCATATTTCTTTTAGATAACCAGAGAGGAACAATAGTGTCCCCCAAGTCAGCAAAATCAATGTAAATTCTTCCTTGATAATGAATTCTTCCTTGAAAGTCTAGATTTCTCTGGAATCTTATTAGTCTGACAATATCAAGGAGCTAGCATAAGAATTTTTCAGTGTTTTATTGGAATAGTGCTTTAACTTATTATCAAGGTATATAGTGAAAGTTAGTGAAGTTTTTTTAGAATTCATATATTATTGCCTACTAACTTGACTGCTCCACTATGCATTTCTCCTATACCAGTGGCTCTTAAACTTCAGCATGCATCAGAATTCCCTGAAAGGTTTATTAAAACAGATTGGGCTTAACTCCAACATTTCTAACTTGGAAGGTCTGGGGGTAGATCTGGGTAATTGTAACTGATACATTTTCTAGTGATGTTTAAACCATTGTTACTAGGACCACACCTAAAATAATTTGGGGTTCAGGATTGTTTTGTCAATAATGCTCTTTGGAGGAGCAAAGATGGTGGAGTAGTAGGAGGATCCTAGACTTGCCTGGTCTCTCAAACAGTGAGATAAATATCAGATAATTCTGAATACCCAAGAAATTGACCTGAGGACTGATGGAACAAACTGCACAACTAGAGGGAGAGAAGAGGCCACATAGTGGAAGGCAGGAAGTGCAGAGACGTGATTTAGGGGAGAAAAGAATTGTGGGTGGTGTGGAGGGGAGGAATCCCTGGTCAGAGAGAGAGAAAGAGAGAGAGAGGAGAGAGAGGAGCAAATGGGGGATTGCCAAAGGAAAACACTTGCCTAAAGCCATTGACTGGGAAAATGAGAGGGGCTGATTTTTTGAGTTTTTACAACCCTGGGGCTCAAAGACTGGAGTTTTAGAGGTCCACGACATGGCAGGTGAGGAACCTGGTGGGTACTTCAGTTTGTTCTGTGGAGAAGGAGAACAGATAGCCCAGGGGCAGAAGGCATGATATGATGATCCCCTGGGACACACTAAGATATGCTTCTCCCTTCTTGGAACAAATCTGAGAGAGGTGGCATTGCCTCCAGTGGGCACCATTTCTCTCCCCACCTCTCAGCATAAACTAACTCCGGAAAGCAGCACAGCACCAACAGTGGTGTTGTAAACCGCTTATACCAAACCCTACCTCCCTATGCTCTGCAGGTGATGCCTTTTCTTGGGCAAGTGTGCCTGAGAAAAAGCACAGTGGTCCACTTCCCCAGATGATCAGCACAACACCCCTCCACTCCTGCAATGACCACTTCTACTGACCATAGAGTTCTGCAAAGCTTCAGCTCTAGTGGAAATAGCATCAGGTCTCTTTTAACAAGCAGACCAGAGCACACCTAGCTAAAACTTGCCACACTCTGGACAAGGTCAAGATGCTCCCCACTGCAGGCAAGGAGAAACTGCAGAGGACTGACCTGAGGGAAAGAGAAGCCAAAACACAGGAGCAGAGGGGACACAGCATCACCAGAGACACTTCCTGAAGCACCAGGCCCTGCATAGTATATGGCCTCTTCTTTATAAAGCCATTACTCTCAGGAACAGGAAACATAACAGGTGTTCCTAACACAGAGAGGAAGACAGAGACATAGACAGAATTCCAAGATGGAGGAATTCATCCCAAAAGAAAGAGTAAGAGAAGGTCACAACCAGAGATCTAATCAAAACAGATATAAGTAATATGCTTGGCCAAGAATTTAAACTAACAATCATAAAGATACTAGCTGGGCTTAAGAAAAGCATAGAAGACAACAGTGAGTCCGTTTTTTTTTTAATTTTTAATTTTTTAATTTTTTAAAGATTTTATTTATTCATTTGACAGAGATAGACACAGTGAGAGAGGGAACACAAGCAAGGGGAGTGGGAGAGGGAGAAGCAGGCTCCCCACAGAGCGAGGAGCCCGATGTGGGGCTCGATCCCAGGACTCTGAGATCATGACCTGAGCCGAAGGCAGATGCCCAACGACTGAGCCACCCAGGCGCCCCCAACAGTGAGTCCCTTACTGCAGAGATAAAAGACCTAAAAATTAGTCAGGCCAAAATAAAAAATACTATAAAGATGTGAAACCAACTAGATGTAGTGACCACAAGGATGGAAGAAAGAGAGGAATGAATAAGTGATATAGCAAATACAATTATAGAAAATAATGAAGCTGCAAAGAAGAAGGAACAAAAAAAATATTGGCTCATCAGTGCAGACTTAGGGAAATCAGTGACTACATAAAGTATAATAACATTTGTATCATAGGAGTCCCAGAGGAAGAAGAGAAGGAAAAAGGGGCAGAAGGTTTATTTGAGCAAATTATAGCTAAAAACTTGCTTAATCTGGGGAAGGAAACAGACATCTAAATCCAGGAGGCATAGAGAACTCCCATCAAAATCAACAAAAGCAGTCCAACACCAAGACATATGGTATTAAAAAATTTTAAAATATAGAGATAAAGAAAAAAATACTAAAAGCACCAAGACAAAAGAAATCCCTAACTTACAAGGGAAGAAAAATAAGGTTAGCAGCAGATCTATCCACAGAAACTTGGCAGGCCAGTAGAGAGTGGCATGATATATTCAACGTGTGGAATGGGAAAAATATGCAGCCAAGAATATTCTATCCTGCAAAGCTGTCATTCAGAAAAGGAGAGATAAAGAGTTTCCCAAACAAAAGCTAAAGGAATTCATGATGACTAAACCAGCCCTGCCAGAAATACAAATGTGGACTCTTTGAGTGGTAGAGAAAGACCAGAAGTGACAAAGACTAGAAAGGAAGAGAGAAAATCTCCAGAAACAATGAAATAACAGGTAATAAAATAGCACTAAATTCATATCTATCAATAATCACTCTGAATGTAAATGGACTAAATGCTCCAATCAAAAGACATAGGGTATCAGAATGGATAAAAAAAACAAGACCTATCTATATGTTGCCTACAAGCCACTCATTGTACATCTAAAGACACCTGCAGATTGAAAGTGAGGGGGAGAACCATTTATCGTGCTAATGGATGTCAAAAGAAAGCCAGAGTATTTTCTTTTTCATCATTCCCTTGGCGATTTGGGGTCTTTTCTGGTTCCACACAAATTTCAGGATTGTTTGTTCCAGCTCTTTGAAAAATGCCAATGGTATTTTAATAGGGATGGCATTGAAAGTGTAAATTGCTCTGAGCAGGATAGACATTTTAACAATGTTTATTCTTCCAATCCATGAGCATGGAATGTTTTTCCATCTTTTTGTGTCTTCCTCAATTTCTTTCATAAGTGTTTTGTAGTTTCTAGAGTATAGATCCTGTACCTCTTTGGTTAGGTTTATTTCTAGGTATCTTATGGATTTTTTTTTAAAGATTTTATTTATTTATTTGAGAGAGAGAGAATGAGAAAGAGAGAGCACATGAGAGGGGGGAGGGTCAGAGGGAGAAGCAGACCCCCTGCTGAGCAAGGAGCCCGATATGGGACTCGATCCCGGGACTCCAGGATCATGACCTGAGCCGAAGGCAGTCGCTTAACCAACTGAGCCACCCAGGCGCCCCGGTATCTTATGGATTTTGTTGTTATTGTGAATGGAATTGATTCCTTAATTTCTCTTTCTACAGTTACATTGTTAGTGTATAGAAAAGCAACTGATTTCTGTGCATTGATTTTGTATCCTGCCACATTGCTGAATTGCTGTATGAGTTCTAGTAATTTTGGGGTGGAGTCTTTTGGGTTTTCCACATAAAGTATCATGTTGTCTGCAAAGAGAGAGAGTTTGACTTCTTCTTTGCCAATTTGAATACCTTTTATTTCTTTTTGTTGTCTGATTGTTGAAGCTAGGACTTGTGGCACTATGTTGAACAATAGTGGTAAGAGTGGGCATCCCTGTCATGTTCCTGACCTGGCTTTCTTGTTTCCCCATTAATGTTTCCCCATTAATAATGATATTTGCTGTGGGCTTTTCATAGATGGTTTTTATGATATTGAGGAATGTTCCCTCTATCCCTATACTCTGAAGAGTTTTAATCAGGAACGGATGTTGTATTTCATCAAATGCTTTTTCTGTATCAATTGAGAGGATCATATGGTTCTTGTCTTTTCTTTTGTTAATGTGCTCTATTACATTGATTTGCAAATGTTGAACCACACTTGCATCCCAGGAATAAATCCTACTTGGTCATGGTGAATGATCCTTTTAATGTACTGTTGGATCCTATTAGCTAAGATCTTGTTGAGTATTTTGGTGAGAATTTTTGCATCCATGTTCATCAGGGACATTGGTCTGTAATTCTCCTTTTTGATGGGGTCTTTGCCTGGTTTGGGGATCAGGGTAATGCTGGCCTCATAGAATGAGTTTGGAAGTTTTCCTTCTGTTTGTATTTTTTGAAACAGCTTCAGTAGAATAGGTATTATTTCTTCTTTAAATGTTTGGTAGAATTCCCTGGGAAGCCATCAGGCCCTGGAATTTTGTTTTTTGGGAGGTTTTTGATTACTGCTTCAATTTCATTACTGGTTATTGGTCTATTCAGATTGTTTATTTCTTCCTGTTTCAGTCTTGGTAGTTTGTAAGTTTCCAGAAAGGCACCCATTTCTTCCAGGTTGCTTAATTTGTTGGCATATAGTTGCTGGTAATAATTTCTAATAACTTTCTATTTCCTTGGTGTTAGTTGTGATCTCTCCCCTTTCATTCATGATTTTATTAATTTGGGTCCTTTCTCTTTTCTTTTGGATAAGTTTGGCCGGGCAAGGGGGTAACAGGGTGATGGGTATTAAGGAGGGCACGTGTTGTGATGTGCACTGGGTATTATACATAACTAATGAATCACTGAACACTGCATCAAAAACTAATGATGTACTATACAGTGGCTAACTGAACATAATAAAAAAAATAAAATTTAAAAATTTAAAAAAGCCAGAGTAGCCATACTTATATCAGACAAACTAGATTTTAAGCCAAAGACTGTAGTAAGAGATGAAGAGGGTCACTATATCATAATAAATGGATATATCCAACAAGAAGATCTAACAATTATAAATATTTATACCCACGACTTGGGAGCACCTAAATATATAAGAAAATTAATAACAAACACAAAGAACTCATTGATAATAATATAAAAATAGCATGGGACTTATTAGTATGGGTGTGGGATGGGCTAAATGGGTGATGTAGGTATTAAGGAGGACACTTGCTATGATGAGTACTGGGGGTACATGTAAGTGATGAATCAATGAATTCTACTCTTGAAGCCAGTATTACACTATGTGTTAACTAACTAGAGTTTAAATACAAATTTGAAGAAAAAAGGCCAGTAGAAGGAAGGAAATAATAAATATTAGAGCAGAAATGAATACTAAAAAAATAAAACAGATAAATGAAATCAGGAGCTGGTTCTTTGACAAAATTATCAAAACTGATAATTCTTTAGCCAAACTAATCAAAGAGAGAGAGGACTCAAATATATAAAATCAGAAATGAAGGAGGAAAAATAAAAACCAACACCACAGAAATACAATTATAAGAGAATATTAGAAAAATATACCAACAAATTGGACAACCTAGAAGAAATGGATAAATTCCTATAAACATATGATATCCCAAAACTGAGTCAGGAAAAAAATGGAAAATCTGAACAGACCAATTACTAGTAACAAACTTGGAACAGTAATAAAAAAACTACCAAAAAATAAAAGGCTAGGACCAGGTGACTTCACAGGTAAGTTCTACCAACATTTAAAATGAGACATTACTTGTTCTCAAGCTATTCCAACAAATAAAAGATGAAGGAAAGTGTCCAAATTCATTCTATAAGGCTAGCATTACCCTGATATGAAAATCAAACGAAGACACTACAAAGAAAAAAAAAGAGACCACATCTCTGATGAATATAGATACAAAAATCCTCAACAAAATATTAGCAAACCAAATCCAACAATACATTAGAAAGAATTATTCACAGCCATCAAGTGGGATTTACTCCAGGGAGGCAAGGGTAGTTTAATATTCACAAATCAATTGATGTGATATATCACATTCACAAGAGAAAGGATAAAAAAATATGATCACTTCAATAGATGCAGAAAAAAGCATCTGAGAAAGAACAAAATCTATTCATGATAAAATATTTCCACAAAATAGGTTTAGAGGAAACATACTTCACAATAAAAATGATATATGAAAGCCCACAGCTAGCATCATACTCAGTAGTCAAAAACTGAGAGCTTTTCCTCCTAGATGAAGAACAAGATAAGAATGTCTGCTCTCATCACTTTTATTCAACATACTACTGGAAGTTCTAGCCACAGCAATCAGAGAGCAAAAATAAATAAAAGGCATCCAAATTGGTAAAGAACAAGTAAAACTTTCTCTATTTGCTGATGACATGATAGTATATATAAAAACCCTAACAACTCCAGCAAAAAAGTACCAGAACTGATAAGTGAATTCAGTAAAGTTGTGGGATACAAAATTAGTATACAGAAGCTTGTTGCATTTCTATATGATAATAATGATGTAGCAGAAATAGAAGTTAAAAAACAATCCCATTTACAGTTGCACCAAAAAGAAAAAAAAATCTAGGAATAAACTTAATCAAATAGGTGAGACACCTGTACTCCAAAAGATACAAATATTGATAAAAGAAGCTAAAGATAACACAAATTGAAAGATATTCCATGCTTATCAATTGGAAGAGCCAATATTGTTAAGACCTCCATACCATGCAAAACATTCTGCAGATTTACTGCAATCCCTGTCAAAATACCAACACCTCTCTCAGAACTAGAACAAATCATGCTAAAATTTGTATGGAATCACAAAAGTCCCTGAGCATTGAAAGAAATCTTGAGAGAGAAGAACAAAGCTAGAGATATCACAATCCTAAATTGTAAGATATACTACAGAGCTGTAGTAATCAAAGCAGTATGGTACTGAAATATTTATTTTTACTGCTTTTGTGCTTTTCACTTTTCATACTCTCACTTATGGTTTTTCCTTTCCCCTCAATATTTCTTCCAGGGCTGTCTAAGTGGTCACGAAGTCTTTTAGCTTCTGTTTGTTTGGGAAACAATCTCTCCTTTTCTGAATTATAGCCTTGCTGGATAGAGTATTCTCGCCTGCAGATTTTCCCCTTTAAGAATTTTGAATATATTTTACCACTTTCTTCTGGCCTGCAAAGTTTCTGCTTAAAAATCTGCTTATTGCCTTGTGTGGTTTTCCTTGTATGTAACTATCTTCTTTTCTCTTGCTGCTTTGCATTTTTTTCTTTATTGCTAATTTTTCCCAGTTTAATTACTGTGTCTTCATGTGGACCTTCTTGGGTTGAATTTGGGGAGAGATCTCTGTGCCTCCTGGATCTGGGTATCTATTTCCTTCCCCAGATTTGGTGGGGTTCAGCTATTATTTCTTCAAATAATTTTGTGTCCCCTTTTTTCTCTCTTCCTCTTTTGAGATCCCTATAATTCAAATGTTATTATGCTTGATGGAGTCACTGAGTTCCTTAAGACTATTCTGGATTTGCATAAGTTTCTTTCCTCTCCTTTGCTCAGCTTGGTTACTTTCCATTAGTCTGTCTTCCAGGTTGTTAATTCATTCCTCTGCTTCACGTAGCCTGCTATTTATTCCATTAAGTGGGTTTTAAATTTCATTTATTGTGTTATTGATCTCTGATTGTTTTTTTCTCTGTTTTAAAGCTCTCACTAATGTCCTCCACTCTTCTCAAGTCCAGTGAATATCTTTATGATCATTACTTTAAATTCTCTATCAGGCATATTACTTATATCCATTTTGCTTTGGTGTCTTGCTGTGGTTTGGTCCTGGTCTTTCATTTAGGGCATATTTACCTGTCTCCTCATTTTGTCTGACTTTCTGTGTCTCTGTGTTAAGAAAGTCAGCTACATCTCTTGCTGTTGATAATAGCCATATAAAGAAGAGGTCCTTTAGTGCCCTGCAGTGCAGTGTCCCCTATTCTCTAGGGCTTGGTGTTTCAGGGAGTGTCTCCTACATGTACTGTGTGTGCTCTGCTGTTGAATCTTGGCCTCTTTTTCTTTCAGTCCAGTTGTCTGCAGAGACTCTCTTTCCCTATTGTGGGCAATGTTTGGTCCCCAGCAGGGATGGGGTGCATCTTAACAACATGTGTGGTGTTCTGCTTGTGAAATGAGAACTGCCGCCAGTGCTGCCAGAACTGAAGTCCCACAAAATGTATGGGTCAGTTAGATGTGGTGTTGCCAGAGTTTGTGTCAGTCTTATAGGGGAGGAGTGATCAGAAGACTGGCAAAACAAATTCCACAACTAAATGTAGAGGAGCCTCATCAGAGAGGTTAGTAAGGGCAGAAACTGTGGCTGGGAGCTACCCACAGGAGAGTGGTAGTTGTGCATGGTTAGGTGAAAAAATGGTCCCTTGTACCAGGGAGCCCACATGGAGAAAACAAACCCCTGTAACATCTGGCTTTGAGAACTGGAGGGGCTGAATTCCCTGAATTTGTATAACCAGTGGGTTTAGATCCTGGAATTTTAAAAGTCAGCTGACTTGGCACTGGGAGAGCTGGGAGGGTGAGTGATAGCTGGGTTCCTGCCCTTAAAGAAACAGCAGCATAGAAGCCCTTAAAGAGGCAACATAGAAGCAAGTTTTCAAAATGCCTGGGGCAAACAGGAGGAAGTTCTGTTTATACTGATCTCAGAGCATGGTAGGTGACTTCTCTGGGAATGAAGAAACTGGCAGGTGCCATTTTCTTCCCCCACCCTCAGCAAATTGTACTGCACAGACACTTGCTAGCAGTGTGCCCTGCACACCAATTCTCCAGAAAATTCGCCCACTCCAAGCCAACTGGTCAAGCCTCTGCATTTACTGTGCACAAGGCCACTGTGGCCACCATGATTTGGAAGATCTAGCTCAGTGTAAATTTTACCAACACTGCCGCCCCATTCCCAAGCCCTCCTGCATTCATGACCCCTCAGAGCCAACCCCCTTGCATCTCAATAACACCAGAGAACAAACACAGCTGAAAACAGGAAGAGAGTCAATGCAGATATCTGGATTGAAAAAAACAAGTGACTCAGATACAACAGCAGGATTCAAGCTCCCCTGAAATGCCAGTTTCTGGTGAACAGGGGCACTGCACTGCAAGGCACTACAGGACCTCTTCTTCAAAAAGCCACCACTCTCAAGAGCAGAAGATGTAGCTGACTTTCCTAACATACAGAAACAGACACAGAGAGGTAGACAAAATGAGACAGAGGAATATGAAAGAACAGGACAAAATCATAGCAGGAGATCTAAGTGAAACAGATAAGTAATATGCCTGCTAGAGAATTTAAAGTAGTGATCATAAAGATACTCACTGAACATTAGTGAGATCCTTGACAAAGAGATAAAAAAACATATCAGAGATGAGGAACTCAATAAATGAAATTAAAAGTACAATAGATGGAATAAATAGGCTTCAGGAAGCAGAGGAACATGTAAGTAACCTGTGTGAGAGAGTAATGGGAAGCAATTAAGATGAACATGTGAAAGACAAATACTGCGTAATGAGAATAGACTTAGAGAACTCAGCAACACCATCAAGTGTAATAACATTCACATTATAGGGATCCCAGAAGAAGAAGAAGAGAGAAGGGGGGAACAGAAAATATATTTGAAGATATAATAGTTGAAAACTTCCTGAGCCTGGGGAGGGAAACAGAAATTCAGATGTAGGAGGTACAGTGACTAATTCAACCCAAGGAGGCCAACACCAAGACAAATAGTAATTAAATGGCAAGAAATAATGATAAAGAATTTTAAAGGTTGCAATAGAAAAGAATACATTTGCATACAAAAACAAAAACAAAACCATAAGACTATCCACAGATTTTTCAGCAGAAACTTTGCAGGCCAGAGATGGGGACATGATATATTCTAAGTGCTGAAAGGGAAAAATCTGCAGCTAAGAGTACTCTGTCCAGCAAGGCTATCATTTAGAATAGAATGAAAGAGTTACCCAGAGAAACAAAAATTAAATAATTCCTGACCACAAAGTCAGCACTACAAGAAATATTAAGGGGGACTCTGTGAAGGAAAACAAAAACAAAACATAAGAGTAAGAAAAATAGAAAAAACACAAGAGCAAGAAAATAAGTATATCTGTAAAAAATCAGTCAAGAGAGGTGAGAGGAAAGCATGACAGAGGAATAGGGGACCCTATTCCAACCAGTCCCCTGAATTGAGCTGGATATCTACCAGACCACTCTGAACACACATGGAATCAGCCTGAGATGTAAGAAGATATTTCTGGATCTGTACAAACAGAATATTGCAGGCAGTTGGTTTCAAGGTATGAAGTGGGGAGCCGTGATTCTGAGGGCAGATATCAGAAGATAAACAGAAAGGGAAGCGATTGGGGCGCCTGGGTGGCTCAGTCGTTAAGCATCTGCCTTTGGCTCAGGTCATGATCCCAGGGTCCTGGGATTGAGCCCCGCATCGGGCTCCCTGTTCAGCAGGTAGCCTGCTTCTCCTTCTCCCTCTGTCTACCACTCTGCCTACTTGTGCTCTCTCTGTTAAATAAATAAATAAAATCTTTAAAAAAAAAAAAAAGAAAAGAAAAGGGAAGGGAATGTTCAGGATCCTGCACCAAAAAGCCTCCTGCACTGGGGACAGGGCACAGACTCACAGACTGTTAACGGCGGGGAAAGGACTTTAGGGCAGCCCTCCAGACTGAAACCAGGAGTGGTGGGGCTGTGTGTGTGAACTGGGGGTGGCTGACAGATTTAGAAGCACAAAGGGCAGAGACATGCCCCGACCTGGAGGCGAGGACTGGGAGCACTGCTGAGGAGCGCACAACCCAGGACGCTGCAATTTTTAGCAGCACAGACAGAAATGGAGATAGTGTGGCCTGGAGAGCTCACTGAAGAACAGACTGCAATCTCTCTGTTCGGAGGCAGAGGGTTGGAAATGGTCTCTTCTGCTGTGACTCTTGGAAGAGATGTGGAAAGCCAGCGGGGAAAGCTGCCAGAGAATAAAAGCCCCCAAAAACCTAGCTAGGCCCATCCCCCCCCACAAGGGGCAGGGCAACTCTGCCCAAGCAGGGTTGCCTGAGTAACAGTGTGGCAGGCCCCTCCCCCAGAAGACAGGCTGGGAGAACAAGAGGCCAACAACCCTAAGGTCCCTATAAAACAGGTGCATCTTGCTTGGGTTGTGGTCAATAATTTGGACTCTATACATTCCCTCAACCACCCCTCAACAGAATGACTAGGAGGAGGAAACCCCAAAATAGGAAAGACTCAGAGACTGTGACTTCTGCCACATTTACAAATGGATACAGATATAACCAAGATGTCAGAGATGGAATTCAGGGTAACAATTATGAAGATGATAGCTAGAATGGAGAAATCAATTGATGGCAACTTAGAGTCTCTAAAGGCAGAAATGAAAGCTGAAATGGCAGAACTTAAAAATATTGTCAATGAGATCCAATCTAATCTAGATACTCTAACAGCAGGTAATGAGGCAGAAGAATGAATTAGTGATCTAGAAGACAAATTAATAGAAAAGAAGGAAAAACAGGAGGCAAGGGAAAACCAACTCAAAATCCATGAAAATAGAATCAGAGAAATAAGTGACACCATGAAACGTTCCAATGTCAGAATTATTGGGATCCCTGAGGGGGTGGAGAGAGAGAGAGGACTAGAAGATATATTTGAGCAAATCGTAGCCAAGAACTTCCCTAATTTGGGGAATGAAACAAACATTTGTGTCCTAGAGGCAGAGAGGACCCCTCCTAAGATCAAGGAAAACAGACCAATGCCCAGCATGTAATAGTAAAACTCACAAACTTAGAACCAAGGAAAACATCTTAAGGGCAGTTGGGGGAAGAGGTTCCTTATGTACAGAGGGAAGAACATCAGAATAATGTCAGACCTATCCACAGAGACCTGGCAAGCCAGAAAGGGCTGGCAAGATATATTCAGGGTAGTAAATGAGAAGAACATGCAGCCAAGAATACTTTATCCTGCAAGGCTGTCATTTAGAATGGATGGAGAGATGCAGAGCTTCCAAGAACAGCAGAAACTGAAAGAATATGTGACCACTAAGCCGGCCCTGCAAGAAATATTAAGGGGGGGTTCTATAAAAAGAGAAAGACCCCAAGAGTGATATGGAACAGAAATTTACAGAGACAATCTATAGAAACAAGGACTTCACAGTCAACATGATGACAATAAATTCATATTTTCAATAATCACTCTCAATGCAAATGGCCTAAATGCTCCCATAAAATGGCACAGGGTTGCAGATTGGATCAAAAAACAGGACCCATCCATATGCTGTCTACAAGAAACTCACTTTGAATCTAAAGATACATCCAGACTGAAAGTGAAGGGATGGAGATCTATATTTCATGTCAGTGGACCTCAAAAGAAAGCTGGGGTAGCAATTCTTATATCAGACAAATTACATTTTAAGTTAAAGACTGTAGAAACACAGAAGGATACTATATCATTCTTAAAGGGTTTAGTAAACAAAAAGATCTAACAATTGTAAATATCTATGCCCCCAACATGGGAGCAGCCATCTACAGAAGCCAACTGTTAACCAAAATAAAGAGTCATATTGATAATAATACGTTAATTGTAGGAGACCTCAATACTCCACTCTCAGCAATAGACAGATCATCTAAGCAGCAAATCAGCAAAGAAACAAGAGCTTTGAATGATACACTGGACCAGATGGACCTCATAGATATATACAGAACATTTCACCCTAAAACAATAGAACACTCATTCTTCTCAAGTACACGTGGAACTTTCTCCAGAATAGACCACATAGTGGGTCACAAATCAGGTCTCAACCAACACCAAAACACTGAGATTATTTCTTGCATATGCTTAGTCCATATGCTTTAAAACTATAACTCAATCACAAGAAAAAATTTGGAAGAAATTCAAACACTTGGAAGCTAAAGACCACTCTGCTTAATAATGTTTGGGTCAACCAAGAAATCAAAGAAGAACTTAAACAATTCATGGAAACCAATGAGAACGAAAACACATTGGTCCAAAACCTATGGGATACTGCAAAGGTGGTCCTAAGGGGGAAATACATAGCCATCCAAGCCTCACTCAAAAAAGTAGAAAAATCCCGAATTCACCACTTACTTTACACTGTAAAGAACTAGAGAAAAAGCAACAAACGATGCCTAAGCCATGCATTAGAAGAGAAATAATTAAGATTAGAGATCAATGAATTAGAAGCCAGAAACACGGTAGATCAGATAAATGAAACTAGAGGCTGGTTCTTTGAAAGAATTAATAAAATCGATAAACCACTGGCCTGACTTATCCAAAAGAAAAGAGAAAGGACCTAAATTAATAAAATTATGAGTGGAAGGAGAGAGATCACGACTAACACCAAGGAAATAGAAACAATTATTAGAAATTATTATCAACAACTATATGTCAATAAAGTAAGCAATGTGGAAGAAATGGATGCTTTCCTGGAAACCTATAAACTACCAAGACTGAAACAGGAAGAAATTGACAACCTCAATAGGCCAATAACCAGTAACGAGATTGAATCAGTGATCAAAAACCTCCCAAAAAACAGGAATCCAGGGCCTGATGGATTCCCTGGGGAATTCTACCAAACATTCAGAGAAGAAGTAATACCTATTCTCCTGAAGCTGTTTCAAAAAACAGAAACAGAAGGAACACTTCCAGGCTCATTCTATGAGGCCAGCATTACCTTAATCCCCAAACCAGGCAAAGACCCCATCAAAAAGGAGAATTTTAGACCAATATCCCTGATGAATATGGATTCCAAAATCCTCAACAAAATCCTAGTTAAGAGGATCCAACAATACATTAAAAGGATCATCCACCACGACCAAGTGGGATTTATCCCTGGGATGCAAGGTGTGGTTCAACATTCGCAAATCAATCAATGTGATAGAACACATTAGTAAGAGGAGAGAGAAGGACCATATGGTCCTCTCATCTGATGCAGAAAAGGCATTTGACAAAATACAGTATCCTTTCCTGATTAAAACTCTTCAGAGTATAGGGATAGATGGAAAATTCCTCAATTTCATACATCAATCCATCTATGAAAAACCCACAGTGAATATCATCCTCAATGGGGAAAAGCTGAGAGCCTTTCCCTTAAGATCAGGAACATGACAATGATGCCCACTCTCACAATTGTTCAACATAGTACTAGAAGTCCTAGCAACAGCAATCAGGCAACAAAAAGAAATAAATGGTATTCAAATTGGCAAAGAAGTCAAACTCTCTCTCTTTGCAGATGACCTGATACTTTATGTGGAAAATCCAAAAGACTCCACCCGAAAATTACTAGAACTCATACAGCAATTCAGTAATGTGGCAGGATACAAAATCAATGCACAGCATCAATTGATTTCTTAAACACTAACAACACAACTGTAGAAAGAGAAATTAGAGAAATGATTCCATTTACAATAGCACCAAAAACCATAAGATACCTCAGAATAAACCTAACCAAAGAGGTAAAGGATCTCTACTCTAGGAACAACAGAACACTCATGAAAGAAATTGAGGAAGACACAAAAAGATGGAAAAACGTTCCATGCTCATGGATCAGAAGAATAAACATTGTTAAAATGTCTGTGTTGCCCAGAGCAATCTACACCTTCAATGCCATCCTGTTCACAATTCCAATGACTTTTTTCAAAGTGCTGGAACAAACAATCCTAAAATTTGTGTGGAATCAGAAAAGATTCTGAATCACCAAGGAAATGTTGAAAGCATGGTACTGGCACAAAAACTGACATATAGACCAATGGAACAGAATAGAGAGCCCAGATATGGACCCTCAACTCTATGGTCAACTAATCTTTGTCAAAGCAGGAAAAAATATGCAATGGAAAAAAGACAGTCTCTTCAATAAATGGTCCTGGGAAAATTGGACAGCTATATACGGAAGATTGAAACTCAACCATTCTCTTACACCATACACAAAGATAAACTCAAAATGGATGAAAGACCTCAATGCAAGACAGGAATCCAACAAAACCCTAGAGGAGAACACAGGCAGTAACATCTTCAACATTGGCCACAGCAACTTCTTTCAAGATACATCTCCAATGGCAAGTGAAACAAAAGTGAAAAAGAACTTTTGCAACTTCATCAAGATAAAAAGCTTCTGTACAGCAAAGGAAACAGCAAAACAAAGAGTCAACCCACAGAATGGGAGAAGATATTTGCAAATGACACTACAGACAAAGTGTTGATTTCCAAGATCTATAAAGAACTTCTCAAACTCAACACCCAAAAACAAATAATCAAGTCAAAAAATGGGCAGAAGACATGAAGAGACACTTCTCCAAAGAAGACATACAAATGGCTAACAGACAGATGAAGATATGTTCATCATCCTTAGCCATTAGGAGGGAAGTTCAAATCAAAACCATATTGAGATATCACCTTACACCAGTTAGAATGGCAAAAATTGACAAGGCAAGAAACAACAAATGTTGGAGAGGTTGTGGAGAAAGGGGAACCCTCTTACACTGTTGGTGGGAATGCAAGTTCATACAGCCACTTTGGAAAACAGTGTGGAGGTGTCTCAAAAAATTAAAAATATAACTACCCTGTGACCCAGCAATTACACTACTGGATATTTACCCCAAAGACACAGATGTAGTGAAAAGAAGGGCCATATGCACCCCAATGTTCATAGCAGCAATGTCCGCAATAGCCAAACTGGAAAGAGCCGAGATGCCCTTCAGCAGATGAATGGATAAAGAAGATGTGGTCCATATATACAATGGAATATTACTCAGCCATCAGAAAGGATGAATACCCAACTTTTACATCAACTGGAGGAGATTACGCTAAGTGAAATAAGTCAAGCAGAGAAAGTCAATTATCATATGGTTTCACTTATTTGTGGAACATAAGGAATAGCATGGAGGACATTAGGAGAAGGACGGGAAAAATGAAGAGGGGGAATCGGAGGGGGGAGACAAACCATGAGAAACTATGGACTCTGAGAAACAAACTGAGGGTTTTAGAGGGGAGGGGGGTGAATGCATGGGTTAGCCCGGTGATAGGTATTAAGGTGGGCACGTATTGCATGGAGCACTGGGTGTTATAGGCAAACAATGAATCATGGAACACTACATCAAAAACTAATGATGTACTGTATGGTGACTAACATAACATAATTAAATTAAATTAAATTAAATTAAATTAGAAAAAGAAATTAAAAATAAGGGACATAATTTACCTGGATATTTTTGTTTATATTTTGATTAAAAATTAATAAACTTTATTAATACTCCTGCAACTTTGTTCTTCTTTCTTGGAATTTCTTGAAATAGATGAAGAAACATAGATACATGTATTTTATTCATTAGGATACATTAATACATTTTCAATCTCTGTCCACTGAGAGATTCCAAAATTAACTACATGTATGCAGCAATACGCACACCTAGTGCCATGATTATGTTTTCCAAATACCCTTCTCTAAATATGAAATCATGAATTCTTTGAGAAATGGTTTATTCCTCGAGTAGGTCAGGGAAATGCAAGAGGATCTTGAAGCATTCTGTGGTATTAGAAAGTAGGAACGTTTTGGAGCGGCTGGGTGGCTCAGTTGTTAAGCATCTGCCTTTGGCTCAGGTCATGATCCCAGGGTCCTGGGATGGAGCCCCGCATCGGGCTCCCTGCTCAGCAGGAAGCCTGCTTCTCCCTCTCCCTCTCCCCCTGCTTGTGTTCCCTCTTTCACTGTCTCTCTCTGTCAAATAAATAAATAAAATCTTTTAAAAAAAGAAAGTAAGAAAGTGTCAAAATCAACGGGAGTACTTCAAAGAGCCAATCTGATAGAGCTCCTAATGGCCAAACCTGGAAAATATGAGCAACAATAAAAATGAAATGAAGTACCATGGTCCACAGTGATATGAATAAATAAATACATGGGGATTTGAAGAGAAGACAAAATATTTCCATCCGTTAGAATACTGCATTAATAATTGTTAGAGGCAATATTCACCACTAAATGCTAAAAAGAAATGGAAATAAGTTTGAGAAGAAATGGGATTTTTGCATAATCTCGAGGTATCTCAAATATTTAAATATAAACTATATATCCTAAAAATATAACTAAATATTTCTAAAGAAACACATAAGTAAGTATGTTCATAGGAAACTTTCTTAGTAAATGAAAACTGGAAATTGTCCAAATGTCGCTCAGTAGGAATATGGATAACTAAATTGTGGTGTAGTCCTAGGAAAGACGACACTACATTAAAAATAACCAACCATGTTTACTCTCAACAATCTGTATAAATATCAGATGAAACATTGAAAGAATAGATCCAGGCAAATCTTGGCACAAATTATCTGGTTATTTTAGGTGAGTATGTGGAACATACGCAATAGCACGGAAGGCTATAGGGGAAGGGAGGGAAATCAAAAGGGGGAGGAATCAGAGAGGGAGATGAACCATGAGAGACTATGGACACTGGGAAACAGAGGGTTTCAGAGAGGAAGGGGTGGGGCGATGGGGTAACAGGGTGATGGGTATTAAGGAGGGCACGTGTTGTGAGGAGCACTGGGGTTATACACAACTAATGAATCATTGAACACTACATCAAAACCTAATGATATACTATACAGTGGCTAACTGAACATAATAAAAAATAAATTAAAAAATTAAACTATGGAGATAGAAGACAGAAGAATGAGTAACTCATTGGAAGACATTGGTTGAGTGAACAAATCTTATTTGGGTTCTGGATAATTTGATATCTAGATCAGGTTGGTGATTACATGACTATATATTTATACAATAATTTATGTACTCTATACTTGAATTTGTTTTCTGGATGTAAACTATACTTTAATAAAGTTGTCCAAAAAGTTGTGATGCAGCTAAAGTAGTGCTCCTAGTATAATTTTATCTTACATTCGCATATGTTAAAATGTGTAGAGTTTAAAACCCATGGTGAAACTTCCTTTTTTTTTTTTTAAAGATCTTATTTATTTATTTGAGAGAAAAAAGAGAGAGCACAAGCAGTGGGGAGGAGCAGAGAGAGAAGGAGAAGCAGACTCCCTGCTGAGTGGGGAGCCCTATGCAGGACTCCATCCCAGGATCTTGGGATCATGACCTGAGCCGAAGACAGACACTTAACCAACTGAGCCACCCCCAGGCACTCCATGGTGAAACTTCTAAGATACTAGTATAAAAAACCAAACCATAGTCAAAAGGCAAGGTAATAAAAGGAAGCAAATAAGGGAGATAAAATCCAAATCAATAAACTAGAAAGTGTATTTATAATCGAAACAATCTGCAATATTACTCACTGGTTTTTATTAAAAGATTAATATGACTGATAAAAAACATATCAAGATTAAACAAAAATTAAGAGAGAAAGAAAAACTCATGTCAGGTATGTAAAAGAGGACATTACTAGACACCCTTCCTACACACAATAAAAATCATTAAAATTTACTGTGAACACTATTATGACCCTTGATGTTATCCTCTTTCAAAATGGTGAAAGGTATTGAAATATACAACTTTTAAATTTAAATTTATCCTTTCTTTTATTAATGTGGTATATCACATTGATTGATTTGTGAATGTTGAACCACCCCAGGAATAAATTCCACTTGACTGTGGTGAATAATTCTTTTAATGTATGTTGGTTTTAGTTTGCTAGTATTTGTTGAGAATTTTTGCATCCATGTTAAACAGGGATATTGACTTGTAATTCTCCTTTTTAGTGGGGTCTTTGTCTGGTTTCGGAATTGAGGTAATGCTGGCCTTGTAGAAGGAGTTTTGAAGTTTTCCTTCCATTTCTATTTTTTGGAACAGTTTGAGAAGAATAGGTATTGATTCTTTAAATTTCTGGGAGAATTACCCTAGGAAACCATCTGGCCCTGGCGTTTTGTTTATTGGGAGATTTTTTTTTTTATTACCAATACAATTTTTTTGCTGGTTATGGATCTGTTCAAATTTTCTATTTCTTTCTGGTTCAGTTTTTGTAGTTTGTATGTTTCTGGGAATTTATCAATTTCTTCCAGATTGCCCAATTTTTTGGCCTGTAATTTTCCACAGTAATGTCATATAATTGTATTTCTGTGGTGTTGGTTGTGATTTCTCCTCTTTCATTGATAATTTTATTTATTTGGGTCCTTTCTCTTTTCTTTTTGATAAGTCTGACTAGGGTTTTATCGATTTTATTAATTCTTTCAAAGAACCAGCTCTTTCATTGATCTGTTCTACTGTTGTTGTTCTTTCTATATCCTTTATTTCTGCTCTAATCTTTATTATTTCCCTTCTGCTGCCTTTAGGCTTTATTTCTTGTTCCTTTTCTATCTACTTTATGTGTAAGATTAGGTTGTGCATTCAAGACTTGCTTCTTGATGTAAGCCTGTATTGCTATATATTTCCCTTTTATGACTGCCTTTGCTGCATCCCAAATGTTTCAGACTGTTGTGTTTTTATTTTCATTTGCTTCCATGTACTTTTAAAATTTCTTCTTTAATTTCCTGGTTGACCCAATCATTCTTCAGTAAGATGTTCTTTATCCTCCATGTATTTGTAGTCTTTCCAAATTTTTTCATGTGGTTGACTTCAAGTTTCATCGCATTGTTGTATGAAAATATGCATGGTATGACCTCAATCTTTTTGTACTTTGTTGAGGGCTGATTTGTGACCCAGCATGTGATCTATTCTGGAGAGTGTTCCATGTTCACTCAAAAAGAATGTGTATTGTGCTGCTTCAGGATGGAATGTTCTGAATATATCTGTTAAGTCCATTTTGTCCAGTGTGTCATTCAAAGCCATTGTTTCCATGTTGATTTTCTGCTTACATGATCTGTCCATAGCTGTAAATGGGTGTTAAAGTCCCCTACTATTATTGTATTATTATCAATGAGTTTCCTTATGTTTGTTATTAATTGTTTTATATATTTGGGTGCTCCCAAGTTGGTGCCATAAACATTTACAATTGTTAGATCTTCTTGATGGATAGACCCCTTAATTATGATATAATGCCCTTCTTCATCTCTTGTTACACTCTTTGGTTTAATCTAGTTTGTCTGATATAAGTATGGCTACTCCTGCTTTTTTTATGTCCATTAGCATGATAGATGGTTCTCTATCCCCCCACTTTCAATCTGCAGGTGTTTTTAAGTCTAAAATGATTCTCTTGTAAGCCACAAAATGATGGGTCTAGTTTTTTTTTTTTTTTTATCTTTTCTGATACCTGATGCTTTTTGACTGGAGTTTTTAGTCCATTTGCATTTGGAATAATTATTGATAGATAAGAATTTAGTGCCATTGTATTACTTGTAAAGTCACTAATTCTGGAAATTTTCTCTGTTCCTTTCTAGTCTTTGTTGCTTTTTGTCTGTCTTTCCTACTCAAAGGGCTCCCTTTAATATTTCTTGCAGGGCTGGTTAGTGGTCATGAACTCCTTTAGTTTTTGTCTGGGAAACTCTTTATCTCTCCTATTCTGAATGATAGCCTTGCTGGATAAAGGATTCCTGGCTGCATATTTTCCCCATTCCACACGTTGAATATATCAACATGGCCTGCTATGTTCCTGTGGAGAGATCTGCTGCAGACCTGATTTGTCTTCCCTTGTAGGTTAAGGATGTCTTTTCCCTTGCTGGTTTTGGGATTCTTTCCTTATCTCTATATTTTAAAAAATGTAGTATGATATGTCTTGGTGTTGGCCAGCTTTTGTTGAATTTGATGGGTGTGTTCTGTGTTTCTTGGATTTTGATGTCTGTGTCCTTCCCAGATTAGGGAAGTTTTCAGCTATAATTTGCTCAAATAAACCTTCTGCCCCCCTTTTCCTCTCTTCTTCTTCTGATACTCCTCTGATATGAATGTTATTATGCTTTCTGGAGTCACTGAGTTCCCTAAGTCTCCATTTATGGTCCAATACTTTTCTTTCCCTCTCCTTTTCAGCTTCATTATTTTCCATAATTTTACCTTCTATGTCACTGATTTGTTATTCTAATTCTTCCATCCTCGTTGTTATTACCTCCAGTTCGTTTTGCATCTCAGTTATAGCATTTTTTTATTTCAGCCTGACTAGTTTTTAGTTCTTTTATCTCTGTAGGAAAGGATTCTCTTGTGTCTTTTAAGCTTTTCTCAAGCCCAGCTAGTACCTTTATGATAGTTGTTTTAAATTCTGGTTCAGGCATATTACTTATATCTGTTTTGATTAGATTTCTGTCCATGACCTCTTCATGTTCTTTTTTTTAAAGATTTATTTATTTTAGAGAGAGAGTGTGAGTGGGTGGAGGGGCAGAGGGAGAGGGAGAGAGAGAGAGAGAAAGAAGCAGACCCCCACTGAGTGTGGAGCCTGATGCAGGGCTCGATCTCATGACCCTGAGAACATGACCTGAGCCAAAATCAAGAGTCTGATGCCTAACCGACTGAGCCACCCAGGTGCCCCTATGTTCTTTCTTTTGGGGTTAATTCCTCTGTTTTGGCATTTTGTCCAGGCCTTTGTTTTTTTGTATGTGTTATGAAAGCCTGTTATATTTCCTGCTCCTGAGAGTAATGGCTATATTAAGTAGAGATCCTATACTGTCCAGGGCCTGGCACTTCAGGAAGTGTTTCAGAGTGTGCACTCTTCTGTTGTGTCTTGGCTGTTCTTTCCCTCAGGTCAGTCCCCTGTAGAGTTTCTCTTTGCCTGCAGTGGGAGTGTTTGGACATTGTCCAGTGTTTGGCATTGTAACTAGGTGTGCTTTGGTCTGCTTGTTAAAATAAGCCTGATGCTATTTCCACTAGAGCTGAGGCTTTGTAGCACTCTATGATCAGTAGACTTTTCATGTGTGGGGGGGTTTGTGCTGGTCTTCTGGGGGAGGGACCTGCTGCACTGGTTCACTGGCCAACTTGCCCTAGTAAAGATGTACCTGCAAGATGTAGTGGAGTGGGGCTTGGTGTAAGTGGCTCCAGCCTCCAGTAGGGGCGCTGTGTTGCTCACTGAAGTCTGTCTGTGCTGATAGGTAGGGGGGTGGGAGGGGGAATGGCATCTCATCCCTTGAGAGGGGAGTTTTTGTCTGCCACTGTTCAGAAAGCTCTCACAGAAGAGCGAACAATCTCCCCTCTTGTGTCCCAAGCTTCCATCAGAACCCCGCTTTCACCCTTTCTGTGTCTGAGCTGTCAGCCTGCCTGGCAGTGCAGTACTCCTGTGTTTTATCTCAGGCATGTAGGTGGGTTTCAAAAGCTTCAAATTTTAGGGACCCTGAGTGGTGTGGACCCACACCGTTTCTCTGGGGGGGGGGGTCTTTCTGTGCTGTGGCTGGTGCTGGTTTGTCCCAGAAAAGCAGTCACATGACCATGCAGGGGCTCAGAGTTTATGGTAAAGCACAGCCAAAAGCTGGCTTTCAGGTTAGCTGCCTTAAGCAGGTGCCTCTGCTGCTATGTAATTAATGGGGTCACTCAGTGGCACCCACCATCTCTTTTTTCCTGAGAGACAGTGCCACCTCTCCCAAATGCACTCCAAGAAGAGGAATTGTTTCTCCTGGTGTGATCCAGGAGATCCTGGATCCAAGGATCCAGGCATGCTGGGTAGTCCCAGGCCTCTGCCCTCCTTTTCCACAGGAGCACCACTAAGCTTGCCAGGCACAACCTTGGTGATGGTGTGGACTTCTAAAACTTCAGACTTTGAGCTCTGGTGCTTGTAAAAGCTTGCCATAGTTGGCCTCTCTCCTCCTTTTCCCGGTCAATAGTTTGGAGGGAAGAGTTTTTCTTGTGCAATCCCCTGCATGCTGCTTTCTCTCTCTCTTTCTCTCTCACTCCTCTCCCTATGATCAGGGCTCCCTCCCCTCCACAGCTCCTGCAATTCTTTCTTCCCCCAACGTAACTCTCTGCAGCTCCTACCTTCCATGATGTCACCATTTTTCTCCCTCTAGATGTGCAGTTTGTTTTTTTAGTCCTCAGATCGATTTCTTAGGTGTTCAGAATGATTTGATATTTATCTAGCTGTGTTCAAGGGACAAGGCAAGCATAGAGTCCCCCTACTACTCCACCATCTTAACTCCTCAACTGAAGAAATAATATTTTTTAAATAACCATACTACTCAAAGAGATCTACAGACTTGATGCAATTGCTACCAAAATCTCAAAGGTATTTTTTGAGAAACAGAAAAACCCATTCTGAATTTTTTATGGAATCTCAAGTTATTCTGAATACATAAAATAATACTGAAAAGTGAAGAATAATGTTGGGAGACTCACATTTTCTGATTTCAAAACTTACTACAAAGCTACAGTAATCAAAACTGGCATAAAAACAGACATATAGACCAATGTAATAGAATAGACAGCCCAGAAATATACCTTCACATATATTGTCAATTAATTTTCAACAAGGATGATAAGACCATTAAATGGGGGAAAATTTTCTTTTCAACAAATGTTGCTGGGAAAACAAGATATTCACATGCAAAAGAATAAAGTTGGACCTTACCTTACACCATATACAAATATTAACTCAAAATGGATCAAAGAACTACACTAGAAGAAAACTTAGGGGGAAAACTTCAAGACATTGGTTTGGCAATGATTTCTTGGATATGATGCCAAAAATGTAGGCAACAGTAGTAATATAAAAAATGTTGACTTCATCAAAATTAATAACATTTGTACATCAAAAAAAAAGCCACTATTAAGACAGTGAAAACGTAACTTACATAATGGGAGAAAATAATTAGAAAATCATATATCTGATAAAGAATTATCCAGAATACATAAGGAACTCCTTCACCTCACTACCAAAAAATCAAACAAACCAATTGAAAAGTAGGCAAAGGCTTAAATAGGAATTTCTCTAAATAATATATACAAATGGGCAATAAACACTTGAAAAAATGCTCAACATAAATATTTGTTGAGGGAAATGAAAATTAAAACCAGGGGCACCTGGGAGGCTCAGTTGGTTAAGCATCTGCTTTTGGCTAAGATCATGATCCCAGGGTCCTGGGATCAAGCCCTGTGTTGGATTCCCTGCTTAGCAGGGAGCCTGCTTCTCCCTCTCCCGCTGCCCCCTCCCCCCACCTTGTGCTCTCTCTATCGCTCTTGTTCTCTCAAATAAATAAAATCTTTAAAAATTTTTTAAAAAGAAAATTAAAACTAGAATGAGATATGACTTCATACTCATTAGAATGTCTATTAAAACACACATGCATACAAAATTTTAGTGAGATTTTGGAGAAATTACAACTTTTGTTCATTGTTATTGGGAGTCTAAAATTGTGTAGCCACCATGGAAAAGAGTTTAGACATTCCTCAAAAAGCTACACATATAATTGCCGTGTGATCTAGTAATTCTACTATTAGGTATATATCCAAAGAATTGAAAGCAGAGACTTAAACAAATACTTGCACACCAGACTTCTTAGCAGCATTATTCGCAATAGTCAAAGTTGGAAACAATCCAAGTATATTCAGATAGGTAGATAAATAATTTTATTATTACCTTATTATCTATCTATCTATCTATCTATCTATCTATCTATCTATCTATCTATCATCTATCAAATTTAGCCATAAAAAGGAATGAAGTTTTGATACATGCCAGAACATGGATGAACCTTGAAAACATTATACTAAGGGAAATAGGCCACATACAAAAGGACAAATAGTGTATAATTCCACTTATATGAGACACTTAAATTAGACAAACTCATGGAGACACAAAGTATAATAGAGGTTACCAGGGCTTGGGTAGGAGGGAGTGAGGAATGGAGAGCTATTGTTTAATGGGTACAGAGTTTGAGTTTGGGATGATGAAATTTTGGAAATGAATATTGGGGATGGTTACACAACATTGTGAATGTGCTTAATGCAACCAAACTACACTTATAAATGGTTAAATGATAAAATTTATGTGATATACATTTTACCACAATAAAACTACAATGACAGTACATTTTATAATAACATCAATTATAATAAAATATATAGGAATAAATTTAATAAAAGAAGTACAAGATTTGTTCACTGAAAATTACAAAACATTACTGAGAGTAGAGAAAACATAAATAAATGAGGAGAATTTCCTTGTACATGGGTTGAAAGATTCAATATTGTTAAAATACCAATTCTCAAATCAATCCATAGATTGCAGGCAATCCCTGTCAGAATTCCAGATGTTTTGTTTTAGTTTTTCCTTTTTTTTTTTGCAGAAACTGACAAGCTGATACTAAAATATAGATAGGAATTCAAAAGACTCAGAATAGTCAAAACTTTTTAGGAAAAATAGGAAAATGATGGAGGACTTTCACTTCCCAAAAACAAAAAAAAAACTTACTATAATGCTGCAGTAATCAAGACAGTGTGGTGTGGGCATAAAGGTAGACATATAGATTAATGAAATTGAATTGAAAATCAAGAAATAAACACTTATATTTATGGTTGTGGCAACTTTAAGGATTTGGAGGCTGATCAAAGAAAAGACAAGGAGACAAGATGGCAGTATTGCACAACAAGCTTTATTGGGCAGTGTTTGGAGCAGGGTTATATGAGAGGGTAAATTCCTTACAGCAGGAGACCTTACACAGACTTGTCACCAGGCCATAATGCAGAAGGTGAAGTGGGCAAGGGAATTTTTAGGAGAGGTAAATCAGAGAGGGGGCTTAAGTGTCTAGGTGATGTCCTCCACTAGCAAGGTGGGCATTCCTTAGGTCAGAGAGCTCCAAAGAGCAGCAGCATTTTGGGATCTTTTATAGTTACAGGGTTTGTCTCATCTGCGGCTAGCAGATGTTGGGAGCAGTTTTGTAGGGTAACAGGCAAGCTCTAAATGGCCAAAATTATGCTTACTGGGGCTATATTTAAAACAGATGTGTAAGAATTTGAGTTTGGTGCTGAGTTAAGGGCCCTAGCCTGTTATGAAGAATAAACATCATAGGGACTGATATACAGGGGCCATCTTTGGCTCATTTATATAACAAAGGTCAGCAAGTTTGTGATAAAAGTACCAAGGCAATTAAATAAGGAAAAGACAGTTTTTTAAACAGATGGTGCTGATATAAATAAATATCCATATTTAGGAAGCTAAACACAGACCTTTAACTTACACTACATGCAAAAATTAACTCAAAATCGGTCACAGGCCTAAATATAAGAGCTAAAATTATAAAACCTTTAGAAAAAAATACAGGAGAAAATCTTTAAGACCTTGTGTTAGTCAGGGATTTTTTAGTTATGACATCAAAACACAGTCCAGTAAAAAGTGATAAATTTGATCTCATCAAAATTCAAAACCTTTGTACTTCAAAAACACAATCTTAGTTGGCATAAAAAGACATGCAACATACTGGTGGAAAATACTGCAAAACACATATCTGATAAATGATTTGTATCCAGAATACACATAGAAGTCTTATACCTCAATAATAAAAAGATAGTCAAACCAATAAAATATGGGCAAAGAATTTGAAGGCATTATGCCAAATATATATATCTCCAATAAGCAATAAAAGGTCAGTAGAGAAATGTGAATTAAACCACAACAGGATACAATTCTATATCCACCAGAACAGCCAAAATAAAAATGACTTGCACACAAATGTTCATGGTAGCATGATTCATAGTAGCCAAAGTTGAAAACAGCCTATATGTCTATCGACTAGTGAAAAAATAAACATGGTGTGTTATATCCATACACTTAAATACTATTCAGCAATAAAAAGGAACCAACTATGGATACTTGCTATGGCATAGATGAATCTCAAAATCTTTATTCTCAGTGAAATAAGCCAGGCACACAAGACTACATATTATATGATTCAATTTATATGAAATATTTAGAAAAGGTAAAGTTATAAAGACAGAATGTAAGTAACAGTTGTCTATGATGGGAGTGGGACGTTAGGAAGTATAGTGGGGATTAACAGTAAATGTTTATGAAATATCATTTTGGGATGATGGACATGTTCTAAAACATTTTCATGGCAGAGGCTGGTAAATTTAAGAAACCATTGAATTGTGCACTTGAAAAGGGTGAGTTACATGATATACAAAATATGACTCCATGGAGTTACTTTAAAAATAAACAATGTTGACATAAATATTATTGTACATGCCTTTTTGTGTATATACCTAAATGTGGAATTGTTGGGTCCTAGGAGAGGCATGTGTTTAAAGTTAGCAGATGAGACACCTGGGTAGCTCAGTCAGTTAAGTGTCTGCCTTTGGCTCAGGTCATGATCCCAGGGTCCTGGGATCGAGTCCCGCATCAGGCTCTCTGCTCCGTGGAGAGCCTGCTTCTCCCTCTGCCTCTGTCTCTCATGAATAAATAAATAAAATCTTTAATAAAATAAATAAACTTAGCAGATAGTGCCAAATAATTTTCAAAAGTTGTACCAATTTACAATCTTAGTAGTAATATCTAAGAGTTCCGATTTCTTTACATCCTTGCCAAAGTTTGGAATTCTTAGTCTTTTTAATTTTAACCATTGTCAGTTCTCCTTATGTAGTAATCACTTATTTGTTTTGCATATATATGTGTATGTTATACATATTTCACCTATTTTTGCTTAGTGCTCATTTTACTGACAATATTGTTTATGTTTTTGTTTGTTGTTTTTTTAACATTTTTTTATTGTGGTTGAATATACATAACATAAAATTTATCATTTTAACTATTTTTAGGTGTACAGTTCAGGGGCATTAAGTACATTCACATTATTGTCCAAATATCATCAACATCTGGAACATCTTCATTTTTGTGAACTGAAACTCTGTGTGCATTCAACAAAAATTCCCATTCCTCCCTGCCCCCAGACTCTGGCAACCACTATTCTACCCTATGAATTTGACTACTCTAGTTACCACATATAAGTGGAACCATAAAATATTTGTCTTTTTGTGCCTGGATTATTTCACTTAGCATAATGTCTTCAAGGTTAATCCATGTTGTATCATGTGTCAGAATTTCATTCCTTTTTATGGATGAATAATATTTCCTTTGTATATATGTACTATGTTTTGTTTATCCATTCTTCCATCAATGGACATTTGGATTGTTTCCACATTTTGGCTATTGTGAAAAATGCTGCTATGAACATATGGGTGTAAAAATATCTGAGACCCTGCTTTCATTTCTTCTGGGTATATATCCAGATGTGGAATTGCTGGGTCCTGTGGTAATTCTATGTTTATTTTTCTGAGGATCCGCCATATTGCTTTTTACAGCAGTTGCACCATTTCACATTCCTTAGCAATGCACAAAGTTTCCAGTTACTCCATATCCTTGTCTACATTTGTTATTTTCTGTTTTTATTCTTCTGATCACAGCTATTTTAATGGGTGTGAAGTGGTATCTCATAGTGGTTTTGATTTGCATTTCCCTAATTAGTGATGTTGAACATCTCTTCAGGTGCCATTTGTATCTCTTCTCTGTAGAAATATCTATTTAAGTCCTTTGCCCATTTTTTAACTGATTTGCTTGTTTTTGTTGTTCTTGAGTTGCAGGAGTCCTTATGTATTCTGGATATTAATCCTCTATCAGATATATGATTTGTATATATTTTCTCCCATTTCATGGGCTGCCTTTTAACTCTGTTGATAGTATTTTTTGATGAACAAAAGTTTCTAATTTAAAGAAGTCCAATTTATCGGGGCGCCTGGGTGGCTCAGTTGGTTAAGTGACTGCCTTCGGCTCAGGTCATGGTCCTGGAGTCCTGGGATCGAGTCCCACATCGGGCTCCCGGCTCGGCAGGGAGCCTGCTTCTCCCTCTGACCCTCTCCCCTCTCATGCTGTTTCTCTCTCTCTCTAATAAATAAATAAAATAACATCTTTAGAAAAAATAAAAATAAAGAAGTCCAATTTATCCATTTTTTCTTTTGTTGCCTATACTTTTGGCATCATATACTTTTGTTTTATGCAATGAAATACATCATTCCCTTTGTGGTTTCTATGATTGCATGAATGACTAGGATGTACTCTTCAATCTTAAAATTAGATGGCATATTTTCTCTTTTAATAATTTGGTTTAACTACATAATATATTTAAATAACAATGGATTTTCTTCTAAACTTACATTTTTGGAAACTACTAAAGGACATTGGAATATGGTAGTGAGAGGGAAAGGTTTATAAAAGGGTTTATCTCAGTTTTGTTTTTAGAAAACTCTAGCCTAAATGCAACACATATATAGACATGTTAGAAAGAAAATGACCAAAATGTTCACATTGGTTCTGTCAGGGTTGTGAGATTAGTAGTGATTTCTGTTGTACTCTAAAATTTTCCTTATTTTCCAAATTTTTAAAAATGAGCATGTGTTGAATTTATTATCAGAAAACTACAAGGAATGTTGCAACTTCAGAACCAGAAAAAGAAACTTGGAATGCGATGGACTCATAACAAGGGAACTACCAGACTGATACATAAGGCTGAAAACTGAATTTTGTAAATACTGTGATGGTATACAGTACACAGAGATAAAATAAGTAAAAAGAAAACTACCTGTATACTGAAAGAATCTTAAAGAAATACAATATGTAAACAGTGTTTATCTCTGTGATAATAACACAATGCAAATTGTTTAAATCTGGGAAATAGTTAAAATTTTAAAAAGTTGTTCAATTAATAAACTATCAGCATTGGAAATATGGACAATAAATATCATCAATGATTCCTATCCAGAAGATATTTTCTTTTTTTTTATTATTTTTTTAAGATTTTATTTATTTATTTGACACAGAGAGACACAGCGAGAGAGGGAACACAAGCAGGGGGAGTGGGACAGGAGAAGCAGGCATCCTGCTGAGCAGGTAGCCCGATGTGGGGCTCGATCCCAGGACCCTGGGATCATGACCTGAGCCGAAGGCAGACGCTTAACCGACTGAGCCACCCAGGCGCCCCCAGAAGATATTTTCAAATGACTGCATAGTATTCCATCCTGTATCATGTATTTAACCATGTCTTTAATGCTGAGATTTAGATTATTTTCAGTAACTCAAAAGTGTCAAGCAAATGCTATGATTTTTTAAATAAATATTACTTTACATTTGAACATTTCTTTTTAAAATGCCCAATGGCTTGAGAGCCAATATCCAAAAAGAGGAAGAGACAAGTCAGTATTAGGAGTGAGTTACTGATAAGACTGGTTTATTGTCTTGTGTGTTCACTTGTCAGTTGGATACAGCACTTTGGATCTTTATCACGGGCCCTATTTCACCCTAACCCTCATCTAACCACCTCTTTTGTCCCCCCTGCCACCCCAGGAAATGTTAGGAGGCATTTCCAATTTAAAATTACTGCTCACTCACCATATAGCTTATGGAAAATACAGTAAAAAACAAAATATAGACTATTTAAATCACTGACAATTACACCATCCTAAGATCAAGATCGCTGATTTTTTAAGTGTTTTCCCTTCTAGCCTATCTTTATAAATACCCCCGCCCCACCTCTCCTCTTTCCAGAGCCTGGGGCTAAAATCAAAGGGACAGATTTAAGATGGGTGGATGCCTTGTCCTCTGGCCTTGTCCTACATTTTAGATAGTATTTTTTTAGATTTTTTTTTGATATTATAATACCAGTTACAAACTGAGAGAATAAACAAATAAAATCTAGGTTTCTGAAAACTCGGGAGGGGGTTGGAGGATAAGTGAGAGGTGGATGAATCAGCTATATTAGAGAACCTGGGAAGGTGAGCAGAGCTGGAAAACTTGCTAGATCTAATAATTTATTGGCTCAGGACTTGTCAATCGCCCAGCCCAGCTAATGAGATTAGAGCAGAGTCGTAGGGGAGGGAGGGAGTGACGCAGCCAACTCTTTGCCGGGAGAAAATCTAGTCAAGAGACAGCTGCGTAATCATATTGCGGCACCGTTTTTTTCTTGCAGCAGCTGCTGCTTGCGAAGGATCCGCCCACTGCAGCTCTCTGCAGTCTCTGGCTCGCTCTTCCAAGGCTGACCATCGCCACTCTCTGCACTCAGCCTTGGCTACGGTTGCCTCTGTCCGCTTCTCACAGCATCAGCACAGCCTTCATCCCGGCAGCAGCCTCCACCGTTACTCCCGCAGCCCAGACACTACTGCCTGTTCCACCTCTGCCCCAACCACCGCCGCTTCTGCTATTCCGGTGAGTCTTTCCCTGCGGAGGCCAGGTCTCCTTATCTTGGCGGTAGCCACCTTACGCGTTACGGTCCTTTGAAAAATGGCCGAGTCAGCCGACCACAAGGAACTGTTAGAATCTAGTCAAGAAGAGGCTGGTAATAAGGTAATGATGGAGGGACCCAGGGAACAGCCGGAGCGCAGTGAAGATATCGCAGCTGGGCCTGGAGATGATAAGGAGAGCGGTGAAGAAGCCGCCGCTGGGCATGGGGAAGAAGGCGGAAAAGGTGAAGATGCTGCTGCTGGGTCCGGGGAAGGCGGGGTAAAAGATGAAGATACTGATGAGGATTCAGACCGTCCAAAAGGACTTATTGGTTATCTTTTAGATACAGACTTCGTTGAAAGTCTACCTTTGAAAGTTAAGTACCGTGTGTTAGCCCTCAAAAAGCTTCAAACTAGAGTGGCCAATCTAGAATCCAAATTTCTGAGGGAATTTCATGGCATTGAAAGAAAGTTTGCTGAAATGTATCAACCCTTATTGGAAAAAAGACGTCAGATCATAAATGCAATCTATGAACCTACAAAAGAGGAATGTGAATACAACTCAGACTCTGAGAACTATGATGATGCGATGTATGATGAGGAAGAGATGTATGGTAATGAGGAGGGCCTGATGCATGAGTATATGGATGAGGATGATGACTATGAGGGAGATTATTATGATTATGCTGTTGAGGAGGATGATGACGATGACGATGACGATGATGATGATGATGACATTGAGGCTACTGGAGAAGAGAATAAAGAAGAACAGGATCCTAAAGGAATTCCTGATTTTTGGCTGACTGTCTTAAAAAACGTTGACACACTCACTCCTTTGATTAAGAAATATGACGAGCCTATTCTGAAGCTCCTAACAGATATTAAAGTGAAACTTTCAGATCCTGGTGAGCCTCTCAGTTTTACACTAGAATTTCACTTCAAACCCAATGAATATTTCAAAAATGAGCTGTTAACAAAGACTTACGTGCTGAAGTCAAGGCTGGCGTATTATGATCCCCATCCCTATAGGGGAACGGCGATTGAGTATTGCACAGGCTGTGAGATAGATTGGAATGAAGGAAAGAATGTCACTTTGAAAACCATCAGGAAGAAGCAGAAACACCGGATCTGGGGAACAATCCGAACTGTAACTGAAAATTTTCCCAAGGATTCATTCTTCAATTTCTTTACTCCTCATGGAATCAGCTCAAATGGAAAAGATGGAAATGATGACTTTTTACTTGGTCACAATTTACGTACTTACATAATCCCAAGATCAGTACTGTTTTTCTCAGGTGATGCACTTGAATCTCAGCAGGAGGGAGTAGTTAGGGAAGTTAATGATGCAATTTATGACAAAATTATTTATGATAATTGGATGGCTGCAATTGAGGAGGTTAAAGCCTGTTGCAAAAATCTGGAGGCAATAGTGGAAGACATTGATCGCTAAAAGCAAAGTGTACTTGGCCTGACATTAACTGCCCTAGATCGTTACTCAAGATATAAGAAGTTAATTACAGTCTTGTGTTCTGAATTTTTTCTTGTAGTGTCACTTAAAACATAGGTCTCAGAAGTATAAGGGAAATTTAAATACTAATTCATTTGATCTTGCATTTTAGTAGTAGAATGCTTTCAAGAAATGTAAACTGTGGTAGATGATTTAAAATATTAATATAGTGTTGTGTAGTTGAATCCTTCTAAAGTCCTTTTATCATGTAGTTATTAGTCTGTGGCTGTGAATATTATCGGAACTGCTAAATGAGGTCATTTATTTGGAAAGAAAATCTTGGAGAACCAACCCAAGGTTTTCTGCTGTTGTTGTTGTTTGTTTTTTATATTTGTGTTTTCTTAGTCCTTTATCTAGTGGGTTTAATTCTGTTGTACCTGCTTCATTTTGCAATAAAAATACAGTAGAATTTAAAACTTGAATGCTTAAGAAGCCTGCATATGGTTAAGAGTTTCAGGCAAAACCACATTTATGGTTAATAACAGCTTGTCCATAGGCTCTTGTATTTTATGTGACCATGATAAATAATAAAACTTAGTTATATTGAGGTTGGTGTTTATCAGTGAAGTGTTAATCACAGTACTCTCAAAAGATCACCACATATTGTTCTGTGTAATTTTGTAAACTGTAATCACAGTGTATAATTTCTCTTCCTATAGTACATTTAATCATTCATTGGAAGTAATCATGTTACCATTTTGAAGTTTTTTTTTCATGTTCTTTCACTGCGAAATAAAATAAATAAAAATTTCAGAGTGTATCCTGTTTTAAAACTGATCTTTTTTTTCTCATAAAAGTATTATGTTCATTGGAAAACAGCTGGAAAATACTAAAAAACACATTAATTAAACCAAAATCCACATACCCACTCCCCAAAGATAAGCACTGTTAATGTCTTGACTTATTTTCTATTATTTTTCTGTGTTTAAATATGCATGCAGGTTTACTAACACTATATTTAGATGTGCAAAGAAACTCTCAGATTTTTTTTAACTAATCTAATTTTAATCCTGAGTCCACTTCCACACCCCAAGTTTGCAGGGAAACAAAAATCTCAGTTTTAATCCAGTAAATTTGCTATTTCATAATTTAAACACTGTTATAAATAACAGGCTCTTGTATGTTAGTCTATAGTTCAGATTTACCTACCCTTCCACAATGTCATCTAGATGTAGAGGGGCTTATATTGTTTTATGACGTTGGTGGGGGAGTGCACTGACTGGGGAAATAGGATGTGGTCGGTTAGAGAGCTGACTTGTCTCAGAGCTGACCCTGCCTTCTTCATATGTGGAAACCCAGAGGTTTGGCTTCCCATTTTGGCAGACTCTGAAGGTCACATCTATCCCTCTGGGAAAAACGGAATTTTTAAATCCCTTCCAAGCCATGTGAGATCTGAGAGCGGCTAGGAAGTGCTAACTGTGTCTCGTTATTGCTGCCTATCCACTCTTCCATCCCAGGTGATTGTGATGTGATCCCACAGAATTATAAGATGAAAGTGGAACAAAAGCTCTTCTGCTTGTGACTTATTCCTCCATTATTGAACATGCCTCCTTCGGATTTTGGCTCAGAGAGGTAAGTTTATAACACTGCCTGATTTTCTTACCCCTGCCTCATCTTTACAATCAACTGAGGAGGAAGATAGGGGCGTTTTCTTTCCATTTCCTATCTGGATAGGACCCTCCTGTAATATATCTTTCTCCCAGGGACAATGGTAAATGCTCACTTGCTTTTCTCTGGGGTTGCAATAGTTGACAGGGTATAGGGAAATAGAAACAACTTAGTACTATAGGGGAACCTAAATTGGGAAATACTTCCAATGTATGCTTGATAAATATAAACATTTTCATACTCTTCACCACCCTCAATCTTGCCCTCTGTTAAATTCCTGACCCTCCAACCCCCCCAACAAAACCAAGATTGGGCCTCTTTTAATTGTAGTTACTGTTACTGTGCATTAAAAATCAGAAACATGGGTGTATCTCTCCCTCTATTTTACAGAGGGGGCTAAGCATCTTGAAGTCCCTCCTGTCCCTTTCTCTAGCCTCCATGAGATAGAGCAGTAAAACTGCTTCTGACCTTTGCTTTATCCCTCATGTCAGTGGTGTCTAGCTAAAGACCATCAAGGACATACCCATAGTTGAACAAGGACATGCCCAAGTTGAACATAGTTGAACAAGTTGAACATACCCATAGTCTCCGTCATTGCCATGAGAGAGAACACACATCCTAGGGAGACACTGTATGTTATCAGTAAGTAAGTCTTAGAAAACATTGTGGAATTTGGGCTTTGGTTGTGTGATTTGATGGAGGTTCTGTGGAAGTGGGGGTTTACTCTATATTATAGGACAATTTAATGGTTGGTAGTTCAATAAATCTCATCCATAGGGAGGAGAGACTAGAACAAGGATACAGCTGTAATTGGTAAGGAGGTCGTAGCCATTCATTTTAGCTAGAATGGCAGTGGTTTTTGGGATTTTGTGAGTGACACAGTGACTTTGTTTTTGTCTGTGCTTAGACAAAATTAGGTGGCCTTACTTTGTCTCATTTTATTACAGTCCCAGGATAACCTTGTTTGAGGTTGGTATTCTATGAGATGGTTTATATTCAATAGAAGAATAGCATGGCCTAGCTGTGTGGACCAGGCCAGTTTCCTAATGTCAGGGACTGCTTTTTATATTTCCTTCTCTTTCACCCCTTCTCAGGGATGAAATTTGAGGCTGTCATCACTCCCTTAGCTTGTGTTGGGATGGATGTTCATTTGATTTGGGTTTAGACTAGTGTAAAGGAACTTTAGGCTTTGAGGGTAGGCCATAAGTTTCAGCCCACATACTAGGATTTAGTGCCCAAGTGTGACTAAGAATAGGATTTTTACCTTAATATTTTTATAATTGTTCTTTAAAAAATGTATCATGTATACAGTCCTGAAAGGGTTGTTGAGGTGGCTATTGGGCCTTGTTAGAAGTTTGGTATTTCCCGGGAATATACTGAAATACCTAAATACAATAAAATTCCATTTTGGGGGTACATAAAAATTTATAGTGTAAATTGTAGTATTTAGTATTATATATCATATGGTAGAGTGGTTAGTCTTTGAAGCCAGGCTGCTTAAGTTCAAATCCCAATTTTGTAACTTATTAGTCTGGTGACCTTGTACAAGTTACTTTATGTGTCTTAGTTTTCATATCTGTAAAAATATAATAATTGCATATCTACCTCATAGATTATTATGAAGATTTAATTGATTTATATGAAGTGCTTGAAATATGCAAGGCACATAGGGAGTGCTGTATAGGTGTATCTATGTTATTTTATTACTAAGTTTATATCTGTGAAATATTCAAAACTGGTATACAGTGAAAGTGCAGCAAATTTTTATTAAATTATTAATAATTGTCCTTGTAATTTGTTTTCTAATTTACAAAAAGTGAAAGAGTATACTCTGCATTTTAATAACAAAATCTCCAGGATTTCTGCAAGTATTAAGGAAGATAAGTGGCAAATTTAGCGGCGGTACTTAAGATACTGACAAGCCTGGTTAATGATGAGGAAAATATAGTGACTATGGTGTTACTTCCTCACCACTGAATGCATTCATTATCTTCGTAGCTGTGTACACCAAACTCAACACTCACCACAGGCCATTTGTTCACTGGCCAATGGTGCATTATTAAATTAAAATATTTGGAAACCAGAGAAAAATAAAATACAGAAAATAAGAATCACAAAATTATATATCATCCATAGGTACATAACAGATTTTTTTAGTTACACAGATATATGCAACGTGTAGCTTATTATTTTAAAGCATATAATCTTTAAAAAATAATTATAAAGAATAAGTTTACATGGAACACATTTCTGAAATATATTTTCTCTGAATTTTTTTTTTTTGTCAAATAATACAGGTTTTAAAGTAAAAGAGAAAAGTATGTCCCAAAGTAAACAATCTCAGCCTGTTTTTTTTTTTAACTACTCTAATGATCCATCTGTTGACCTGTTCTCAGGGTGTTTTAAGACAATAAAAACTCTCCAGGTCATGCAGCCAACGGGTAATCACTGCCCTCCATTCTGCCTGTGCACACACCTCCTCACTTCTCCTGGCTCTGCAGAGGTTTGCGTGTGCGCGCGCGCATGTGTGTGTTCACGTGCGGTCCCGCATGGGATGGGGTAAAGTGGGAAGGAAGTTAGGGGGGGAATGGTCATTTGTCATAAAGGACCCTAGCCCCGGTGAAACTTCTCTATCAGGGCGTGTGCGAGAGCACATGGGGGCGGGGGAGACGGGGCTTAATCATCATGGAGGCCGCTACTGTATCTCTCCTCTTCGGCCTTTGTGCGCGCGGTCGTGCGTGCGTGCGCGTGTGCGCGCGCGCGCGTGTGCGCGCATGCTGGTCAAAAGGAATGGGTGAGTCGTCTTCCCGGCTCCGGTGGTTTACGAAACCATATTGTGTGTGTAATAGTGCCTGTGCCGGTAAGAAGAAAGGCAGTTCTGGCCGAGGCATACCCGGGTCGGGGTGCTGTCTGTGGCTTTGAAGGAGGTCGGGAATGGAGGCGCGTTCTTCCACGTTGAAGTCAAGGTCGACTTGTCTGTCTGCTAAAGCGAAGGTACCCAGAGGGAAGGCAATGATAGGTGGCAGCGTGGAGGGAGGGTCCTGGCGTGGTTAACATTTGATCTGACCCACACCTGGGGGAAAGAGAAACTTAAGGGATGACAAGAGGAGAGTCCCAGAATTGGACAGTGTGGGAGGTTTTGATTTCAAATACCTGCAGAATAGATATCCTTTTGGTTGATGAAGTACAATGGCACCTTGGGCCCAGGACAGATTTGGGTCAAGCGTATATAAATACAGGTATGTACATCTATACAGAAGTAGTGTGTATACAAGGAGTATTACTGGTTCTGACACCTACTGAGTACTTCAATGTCAATACTAGTGTAGGCGTACTTGGTAGAAGAAATCAGTCTGTAATATGTTAATCATCTGTTTGCGATTCACTGCTTCTGTAAAGTGCAGAATCTGTGTATTAATTTAAACATACAAAAGGTTCAGCATTCCAATCGATTGTATCACTTGACGTGAGAAAAAAGCTTTCCAACCAGTCTTATTTGGTAAGATTGGTGTTGAAATAAAAATTTCACAAGGCAATTTCATGAAAATGGTGAAAGATGGCTGTATTTTTACATTTTCTATTTCACATTAACATGCTCTCAGACTCTTTCATACACACACACAGACACACACACACACACAGCTGGATGATCCAGAGTGAGAGGAAGCTCATGGTCAGAAGGATTCACAACAGGTGGAACCAGTATGGAGTGTTTTATCATTTGATATTTCTACATCAGCTATCAAGGTGAAAGGAGGTAATAAATATTGACATTGTGTCTATGTATGTGCATGCTTGCATCTGTGCATGTATGTGCATGTTTTAACGCAGAATATTTCAGTAACAAGTAGAAATGATATTTACACCATAATCTTTGTTGTCCAAAATATCACTTAGAGTTTGCCAGGAGTCCTGTGGATAAGGGAAGAGTGAGTGGTTTGTGATGAGTTCCCTTTCTCACTGTGATGAGGTACTTTCTATTTTACAGCTTAGAGGAATTGAAAAGGTGCTTATACTTACTAAGATACGTATTAGCCAATTTAAGATATTTGCATTTCATGGTCAAGTATTAAACTTGCATACTCTTTCTGTATGTTAATGTGGTATTTTAGAACATTTCAGAATTACCTTCTCACTAGAGTTTGGATCAGGGTGGTTATCTCCATTTTTCAGATGAGAAATCTGAGATATAGACGTGATTTGCCAGTACCATTCAATTAGTGGTGCAAGAGTTCATATCTGATCTCATTGCTCATGCTCTTCATCACGCTATGCTGCCTTCAGTGAAACTGATGATGAATGTATTGCTAGTTTGCTTAATATCAAAATGCCTCTACCCATATTAAAGCTGCTTGGTACTAGCATAGGAATAGATATTAACATATTCCTTTGTCAGATGTGTTACCTCATTGATTTAGAATATATGATAACAGCTAGGCTGAAGGTTTTTTTAGAAAACTCCCTACTGTAGTTTAACAATGTAAAAGTATTACAGGAATGAAATCTCATTTTCCTTTAAATATTCTATAGTTTAGGCTGCTAATCTGACCTATTCTTGCATGGGTTTTAATTTAAATTTATTGCTGTTTTAAACCTCAAGTTTTAAATCTCGGTTCTTGTTCCTATTGTGGAACTTGTGATCTGGGCCACCAGTTTCCATATCTATACGATGGAGATAATTAATAGTGCCTAGGTCATAAGATTCTTTTGATGATTCTTTGTGATAATGACTACCCAGCACTTAGCACAATGTCTGGCACATAGCAAGCTCTAAAACATTAGGTGGTTATTATTATAATAATCATTTTCACTTCTTAGGATTGTCATGGAGAAAAAAAAATCATAAGGTTGGTTTGGTACATAGTAAGGGTTTAATAAATTATAGCTACTCTTTTATAGCTTTATATCCCTGAGGTGATCACAAACAAGAGGATTTGAGGTCATTTTCTTTTGTCATTTTCTCTTTTTAAAAATTTTTTTATTTGAAATAATGAGAGACTCACAGGCAGGTACAAAAATAGAACAGAATTACATGAGCCCTGTAGGTTTATGCTTTTTGCCAGATTTTGGAAATTTTCAGCTTTTATTTCCTTGAATATTTTTTCAGTTCCACACCATTTCTCCTCTTTTTCTGGGGCCTGGATGACATGATGTTAGATCTTTTATTATTGTTATAGATGTCATGGTTCTGTTCATTTTTTCTTCAGTTTATTTTTGTTGTTCAAATAAGGTCAATTCTATTTATCTGTATTCAAGTTCACTGATTCTTTCCTGTCATATGCATTTTGCTATTGAATCCATCCACTGTATTTGTTTTATTTATTTTTTCAACTTTATTTCTATTTGGTTCATTTTTATAACTTCTCTTTCTTTGCTGAGATTTTCCCTTTTTCATTTGTTTCAAGAGTCTTCATAATTGCTCTTTGAAGCATTTAATCATAATTGCTTTCAAATACTTACCAGATCATTACAATACTGAGTCATGTTGGTGTTGGCATATGTTGATTGTTTTTACTCATTCAAGTTGTGATTTTTCTGGTTCTTGATATGATGAATGGTTTTTTATTATATCCTGGACATTCCTAGTATTATGTTATGAGACACTGGTTCCTATTTAAATCTTATATTTTAGCAGACAGTCAGCCTGTTTAGGTTCAATGTGCAGGTGTTTTTGTTTTTTGATGACCTTGACAGTTTTGAGGAGGAGAATCAGTCAGGTACTTTTTAGAATACCCCTCAGTTCCACTATGGTTGTACCATTTAATGGGGGTTTCAGTTTCTCTACATCCTCACCAATACCTATTATTTTCTGTGCTTTTTAAAAATAATAGCCATTATAATGTGTGAAGTGGTATTTCACTGTGGTTTTGATATGAATTTCCCTAATGATTAGTGATGTTGAGAATCTTTTCATATACTTCATTGCCATTTGTGTATCTTCTTTGGAGAAATGTTTATTTAAATCCTTTGCCCATTTTTGCATTGGGTAGTTGTTGTAGAAGTTCTTTGTATATTCTGTATATTAATCCCTTATCCCAGATCTATAATTTGCAAATATTTTCCCCCATTCCATGGATTGCCTTTTAACTCTATTGATGGCATTCTTAATGCAGAAAAAATTTAAATTTTGATGAAATCTAATTTATTTACATATTCTTTTGTTCCTTGTGCATTTGGTGTCATATCCAAGAAATCATTGCCAAAGCCAATGTCATGTGGTTTTCCCTTATATTTTCTTCTACAAGTTTTATGATTTTAGCTTTTACACTTAGGTATTTGATCCATTTTGTGTTAATTTTTGTATATGACATAAGATATGGGTCCAACTTTATTCTTTCACATGTGGATATCCAATTTTTCCAACACCATTTGTTGAAGACTGTCCTTTCCCAATTGAATGATTTCAGCATTTGAAAAATTTGACCATTTTTGCAAAGGTGTATTTTCGAGCTCTTTATTTTATTTTATTGGTCTATATGTCTGTCTGTATGCCATTTTCACACTGTTTTGATTACTCTAGCTTCATAATAAATTTTGGTATCAGGAAGTATGAGCCCTCCAAAAGTATTCTTCCTTTTCAAGATTGTTGGCCTACTCAAGATCCCTTGAGATTACATATGAATTTTTGGATGAATTTTTCTATTTCTACAAAATTGTAGTTGGGATTTTGACAGGGATTATATTAAATCTGTAGATTGCTTTGGGTAGTATTGATATCTTAACAATATTGATTCTTCTAATCTGTGAACATGGGATGTCCTTCCATTTATTTCTGTCTTTAATTCTTTTAGAAATGTTTTGTAGTTTACAGTGTACAAATCTCTCACCTCCTTGGTTAAGTTTATTTTATTTATTTTTTATTATTTTCAGAGGTAGAATTTAGTAATTCATCACTTGCATATAACACCCAGTGCTCATTACATCAAGTGCCCTTCTTATGGCCATCATCCAATTATCCCTTCCCCCCACCGACCTCCCCTCCAGAAACCCTAGAGTTTAATATCTCATGGTTTGCCTCCCTCTCAATTTTTGTCTTATTTTATTTTTCCTTTCCTTCCCCTATGTTCATCTGTTTTGTTTCTTAAATTCCACATATGAGTGAAATCATATGGTATTTGTCTTTCTCTGACTGACTTCACTTAGCATAATACCCTCTAGTTCCATCCATGTCATTACAAATGACAAGATTTCATTCTTTTTGATGGCTGAGTAATATTCCTGTGTGTGTGTGTGTGTGTGTGTGTGTGTGTGTGTACACACACACCACATCTTTATCCATTCATTGGTTGATGGATATCTGGGCTCTTTTCATAGTTTGGCTATTGTCAACATTGCTGCTATAAACATTGGAGTTCATGTGCCCCTTTGAATCACTATGTTTATATCCTTTGGATAAATATCTAGTAGTGCAATTGCTGGGTTGTAGGGTAGCTCTATTTTTAACTTTTTGGGGAACCTCCATACTGTTTTCCAGAGTGGCTGCACCAGTCTGCATTCCCACCAACAGTTAAGAGGGTTCCCCTTTCTCCTCATCTTTGCCAACATCTGTTGTTTCCTGACTTTTTAGCCATTCTGTCTGGTGTGAGGTAGTATCTCATTGTGGTTTTGATTTGTATTTCCCTGATGCCGAATGATGTTGAGCATTTTTTCATGTGTCTTTTGGCCATTTGCCTGCCTTCTTTGGAGAAATGTCTGTTCATGTCTTCTTCCCATTTCTTGACTGGATTATTTGCTTTTTGGTGGTTGAGTTTGATAAGTTTTTTATAGATTTTGGATACTAGCCCTTTATCTGATAAGATAAATATATCAGATATTTATCTGATAAGATCTTCTTGACTCTTTCCCTTGCTGTGCAAAAGCTTTTTATCTTGATGAAGTTGCAATAGTTTATTTTTGCTTTTGTTTCTCTTGCCTTTGGAGACATGTCTAGCAAGAAATTGCTGTAGATGAGGTCAAAGAGGTTGCTGCCTGTATTCTTCTCTAGGATGTGGCTGAGGTCAGAGAGGTTTCTGCCTGTGTTATTCTCTATGATTTTGATGGATTCCTGTCTCATATTTGGGTCTTTCATCCATTTTGAGTTTATTTTTGTGTATGGGTGTAAGAAAGTGGTCCAGTTTCATTCTTCTTTATGTGGCTGTCCAATTTTCCCAAAACCATTTTTTGAAGAGACTGTCTTTTTTTCCATTGGATATTCTTTCCTGCTTTGTCGAAGATTAGTTCACCATGGAGTCGAGGGTCCATTTCTGCGTTCTCTATTCTGTTCCACTGATCTATGTGTCTGTTTTTGTGCCAGTACCATACTGTCTTGATAATTACAGCTTTGTAATACAGCTTGAAGTCTGGAATTGTGATGCTTCCAGGTTTGGTTTTCTTTTTCAACATTCCTTTGGCTATTCTGGGTCTTTTCTGGTTCCATACAAATTTTAGGAATGGACAGACCATGTAAGCAGAAGATCAACAAGGAAACAAGGGCTTTTAATGACACACTGGGCCAGATGGACTTAACAGATATATATTCAGAGTATTTCATCCTAAAGCAGCAGAATACACATTCTTCTCAAATGCACATGGAACATACTCCAGAATTGATCACATACTGGGTCACAAATCAGGTCTCAACTGGTACAAAAAGATTGAAATTATTCCTTGTATGTTTTCAGACCACAATGCTTTGATTTTCTGATGGTGAACCACTGTGGCATTCATCAGTTAAATCCTACTTGGTCATGGTATATAAACTTTCCATATGTTGTTTAATTTTTTTGTTAGTATTTTGTTGAAGGATATTTGTCTATAATATCTTTTCAGGTCTTTGACTTTGTCAACATGTAATGCTGACCTCTTGGTGTTAGCAAGTAGTCTTTCCTCCTCTACTTTTTTTTTCCTAAGAGTTGTTTGAGAGTTGGTTTTAGTTTTTCTTAGAATATTTGGTAGAAATCACCAGTGAAGCCATCTGGCCATGGAGTTTTCTTTGTTTGGTGAGGTATAATTACTGAACTCTATTGAGTTTTGTATTTCTTTTTGAGTCAGGTTAGGTAATTTATTTGTTCCTAGGAATTTGTCCATTTCATCTAGTTATTTAATTTGTTGGTGTATAATTGCTAATCATACTTTCTTATAATTAGTATATTTCTGTATAATTAGTAGTGAAGTCCCCACTTTATTTCTCATTTAATTATTTCTCTCTTTTTTTTTAATGTGGTCAGTCTACCTAAAGGTTTGTCAATTTTGTTTATCTTTTCCAAGAAACAAGTTGGCTCTCATTAAAGAATAATTGACATACAATATTGTATTAGCTTCAGGTGTCCAACAATAGTGATTCAGTATTTATATACATTATGAAATTGTCACCATAATAAGTCTAGTTATCGTCCATCAAAATACAAAATTGTTAGGATATTATTGACTATATTTTCTTTGCTATGGATCATATCCCATGTCATATTTACTTTCTAACTGGAAGATTGTACCTTTTACTCCTTTCATCTATATCATCCATCTCCTCTCTCTCCTCTTCTGGCAAATGTTAGTTTGTTCTCTATATCTATGAGTCTGTTTCTGTTTAGTTTTGTTTGTTCTGTCTTTTAAATTCCATGTATAAGTGAAATCATGTGGTATCTGTCTTTCTCTGTCTGACTTATGTCACTTAACATAATACCCTCTAGGTCCATCCATGTTGTCACAAACAACAAGGTTTCATTCCATTTTATGGCTGAGTAATATTCCATCATATGTCTCTACCACATCTTCTTTATCCATTCATCTATCTATGCTGCATCTTCTCTATCCATTCATCTGCCAATGGACATTTAGGTTGCTTCCATATCATAACTATTATAAATAATACTGTGATGAACAAAGGGGTGCATATGTCTTTTTGAATTAGTGTTTTTGTTTTCTACAATACCTAGAAGTGGACTTGCTGGATTGTTTGGTAGTTTTTTAACTTTTAATTTTTTGAGGAACTTTCATTCTATTTTCCATAGTTGCTGCACCAGTTTACATTCCCAACAACAGTGCACAGGTTCCCTCTTCTCTATATCCTCACCAATACTTGTTATTGCTTATCTTTTTCTTTTTCTTTTTCTTTTAAAAGATTTTATTTATTTTTGACAGAGAGAGAGAGCACAAGCAGGGGGAACAGCAGAGAGAGAGGGAGAAGCAGACTCCCTGCCGGAGCAGGGAGCCCGATGCGGGGCTCAATCACAGAACGCTGAGATCATGAACTGAGCCGAAGGCAGACGCTTAACCATCTGAGCCACCCAGGCGCCCCTGCTTATCTTTTTCTTAATAGCCAATCTGGCAGGTATGAGGTTATTTCTCATTTTAGTTTTGATTTGCATTTCCCTGATGATTAGTGATGTTGAGCATTTTTACATGTGCCTGTTGGCCATATCTATGATTATTTGGGAAAATGTTTCTTCAGATCCAGTGCCCATTTTTTAAAAAAATTGGATTGGATGATTTTTTGATACTGAGTTATATGAATTCTTCACATATTTTGGATATTAACCCTTTACCAGATATATCATCTGTGAATATCTTCTCTTATTCATTAGGTTGTCTTTTTATTTTTCTTTAAGTTTTTTTTCTCTGCAAAAGCTTTCTAGTGTGATGTAGTCCCATTTGTTTATTGTTGCTTTTGTTGTACTTTCCTGAGGAGACATATTTAAAAATATCATTAAGACTGATGTCAAAGAGGTAATTTTCTGTGTTTTCTTCTATGACTTTTATGGTTTCAGGTCTGGCATTTAAGTCTTTAAAATTATGTTTATTTTAGTATACGATGTAAGAAAGTAATCTGGGGGGGGCGCCTGGGTGGCTCAGTCGTTAAGTGTCTGCCTTCGGCTCAGGTCATGATCCCAGAGTCCTGGGATTGAGTCCCACGTCGGGCTCCCTGCTCGGCGGGAAGCCTGCTTCTCCCTCTCCCACTCCCCCTGCTTGTGTTCCTGCTCTCGCTGTCTCTCTCTCTGTCAGATAAATAAAAAAAAAAAAAAAAAAAAAAAAAGAAAGTAATCTGGGAACACAATACAGCATTTCTTTGAAGGTTGCTTTGTCTCTTTGGGTCTTTTGTGGTTGCATACAAATTTTAGGATTACTTGTTCTAGTTCTGTGAAAACTGCCATTGGTATTTTGATAGGTCTTGCATTGAATCTGTAGATTGCTTTGGGTAATATGGACATTTTAATAATATTAATTTTTCCAATCGATGAGCATGGTTTATCTTTCCATTTACTTGTGTCATCCTCAGTTTCTTTCATCAGTGTCTTAGTTTCCAGAGTACAAGTCTTCTACCTCCTTGGATAAATTGATTCCTAGGTATTTTATTTCCGATGCAATTGTAAATTAGATTGTTTTCTTAATTTTTCAATAGATCATTATTATTGCATAGAAAAGCAACAGATTTTTGCATATTTAATTATTTAATTTGTATTTTGCAACTTTACAGGATTCACTTATTCTAATAGATTTTAGTAGATGCCTTAGTGTTTTTTACATATAGTGTCATGTCATCTGGAAATAGGGCCAGTTTTACTTCTTTTTTTTTTTTTTTTCTAGTTTTACTAATTCCTTTCCAATATGAATGACTTTTATTTCTCTTTCTGGCCTAATTGCTATTGCCAGGACTTCTAATACTGTGTTAAAAAGAGTGGCAAGAGTGGGCATACTTGTCTTATTCCTGATCTTAGAGGAAGAGTTTTAGCTTATATGTTAGCTATCATTTTATCATACATGACCTTTATTATATTGAGGTACAGTCCCTCTATATCATTCCCTCTATATCCACTTTGTTGGGAGTTTTTATCAGAAGTGGATGTTGAATTTTGTCAAATACTTTATTTTATTTTATTTTTGAAATTTTATTATATTATGTTAGTCACCATACAATACATAATTGGTTTTTGATGTGGTGATTCACGATTCATTGTTTTTGTATAACACTCAGTGCTCCATGCAGTACATACCCTCCTTAATACCCATCACCGGGCTAACCAATCCCCTCTCCCCCCTTCCCTCTAAAACCCTGTTTGTTTCTCAAAGTCCATAGCCTCTCATGGTTCATCTCTCCCTCCAATCCCCCCACCCCCATTTTTCCCTTCCTTCTCCTAATGTCCTCCATATTATTCCTTATGTTCCACAAATAAGTGAAACCATATGATAATTGACTTTCTCTGCTTGACTTAGTTCACTTAGCATAATCTCCTCCAGTCCCATCCATGTTGATGTAAAAGTTGGATATTCATCTTTTCTGATGGCTGAGTAATATTCCATTGTATATATGGACCACATCTTCTTTATCCATTCAACTGTTGAAGGGCGTCTTGGCTCTTTCCACAGTTTGGCTATTGCGGACATTGCTGCTATGAACATTGGGGTGCATATGGCCCTTCTTTTCACTACATCTGTGTCTTTGAGGTAAATACCCAGGAGTGCAATTGCTGGGCCATAGGGTAACTCTATTTTTAAATTTTTGAGGAACCTCCACACTGTTTTCCAAAGTGGCTGTACCAACTTGCATTCCCACCAACAGTGTAAGAGGGTTCCCCTTTCTCCACAACCTCTTCAACATTTGTTGTTTCTTTCCCTGTCCATTTTTGCCATTCTAACTGGTGTAAGATGGTATCTCAGTGTGGTTTTGATTTGGATTTCCCTGATGGCTAATGATGATGAACATTTTTTCATGTGTCTGATAGCCATTTGTATGTCTTCTTCAGAGAAGTGTCTTTTCATCTCTTCTGCACACTTTTTGACTTGATTATTTGTTCTTTGCATGTTGAGTTTGAGAAGTTCTTTATAGATCTTGGATACCAGCCCTTTATCTGTAGTGTCATTTGCAAATATCTTCTCCCATTCTGTGGGTTGCCTCTTTGTTTTGTTGACTGTTTCCTTTGCTGTGCAGAAGCTTTTTATCTTGATGAAGTTCCAAAAGTTCATTTTTGCTTTTGTTTCACTAGCTTTTGGAGATGTATCTTGAAAGAAGTTAATGTGGCCGATGTCGAAGAGGTTACTGCCTATGTTGTCTTCTAGGATTTTGATGGAATTCCTGTCTCACACTGAGGTCTTTCATCCACTTTGAGTTTATCTTTGTGAATGGTATTAGAGAATGGTCGAGTTTCATTCTTCTGCATGTGGCTGTCCAATTTTCCCAGCACCATTTATTGAAGAGACTGTCTTTTTTCCATTGCATGTTTTTTCCTGCTTTATCAAAGATTATTTGTTTGTCAAATACTTTTTATGCATCTGCTGAGATGGCCATATGATTTTTATCCTTTGTTTTGTTAATGTGGTGTATCACATCAATTGATTTGTGGATGTCAAACTGTCCTTGCATCCCTGGAAAAAATTGCACTTGATCATATTATGTGATCTTTTTAATGTATTGTTGAATTTGGTTTGCTAATATTTTGTTGAGGATTTTCACATTTATGTTCAAGAGGGATGTTGGCCTGTAATTTTCTTTTTTTGTAGTGTCTTTGGATTTGGACAGGGTATTGCCAGTCTTGAAGAATAAGTTTGGAAATGTCCCTTTCTCTCCAATTTTTTGGAATAGTTTGAGAATGATAGGTATTCAGTCTTCTTTAAATGTTTGGTAGAATTTGCCTGTGATGCCATCTGGTCCTGGCCTTTGGAGGTTTTTGATTACTGGTTCAATTTCATTACTAGTGATTTGTCTGTTCAGATATTCTATTTCTTCATGATTTAGCCTTAGAAGATTATATGTTTCTATGCAATTAATCTGTTTCTTCTAAGTTGTCCAATTAGTTGGCATATAATCATTTGTATTATTGTCTTATAATTTTTTGTATTTCTGTGGTATCAGTTGTAACTTCTTTTTCATTTCTAATTTTATTTATTTAGGCTCTTTATTTTTCCTTGATTAGTCTGGCTAAAATTTTATCCATTTTTTTTCAAAGAACCAGGTTTTAGTTTCTTTGAACTTCTCTATTTTTTGTCTCTATTTTGTTTTATTTTAAAAAAGATTTTATTTAATTCTTTGACAGAGAGAGAATACAAGTAAGGGGAGCAGCAGGGAGAGGGAGAAGCAGGCTCCTGCTCAGCAGAGAGCCTGATGTGGGGCTCAATCCCAAGACCCTGGGATCATGACCTGAGCTGAAGGCAGATGCCTAACTGACTGAGCCACCCAGGTGCCCCTTGTCTCTATTTTATTAATTCCTGTTCTGATCTTCATTATTTCCTTCCTTCTACTAAACTTGGGCTTTTGTTCTTCTTTTTCTAGTTCCTTTAGTGTAAGTTTAGATTGTATATTTAGGACTTTTCGTATTTCTTGAGGTAGGCGTATATTGGTACAAACTTCCCTCTTAAGACCCCTTTTGCTGTGTCCCATAGATTTTGGAATGTTGTGTTTTCATTTTCACCTGTCTCAGGTATTTTTTTTCCAGTTTTCTGCTTGTAATTGAAGTCAAGTTTCATACTGCTGTGGTCAGAAAAGATGCTTGATAAGATTTCAGTCTTCTTAAATTTATTGAGACTTGTTTTGTGGCCTGACATATGATCTGTCTTGGAGAATTTTCCATGTGCACTTGAGAAGAATGTGCATTCTGCTGTTTTTGGACAGATTGTTCTGTATATATTAAGTCCATCTGGTTTTATGTGTCATTTAAGGCCAGTATTTCCTTATTAATTTTCTGTATTGATGGTCTATCCATTGATGTAAGTGGGGTGTTAAAGTCCCCTATTATTATTGTACTTCTGCAATCTTCTTGTTGGATTAATCCCTTTATCATTATGTAATGCCCTTATCTGCCTCTTATTGCAGCCTTAGTTTTCTATATATTTTGTCTGATATAAGTATTCCTCCTCCAGCTTTCTTTTTGTTTCCATTTGCATGAAATATCTTTTTCCATTCCTTCATTCTCAGTTGTTGTGTGTCTTTAGATTGCAAGTGAGTCTCTTGTAGGCAGCATTTAGATTTTATTTTTTCATCCATTTAACTACCCTATGTCATTTGATTAGAACATTTAGTCCATTAACATTTAAAGTAATTATTGTTAGGCATATATTTATTGCCATTTTGTTGTTTTCTGTTATTTTTATAGTTCTCCATTCCTTTCTTCTTCTCTTTCTCACTTCCCTTGTTAATGATGACTTTCTTTATTGTTATGTTTGGATTCCTTTTCTTTGTGTTTGTGTATCTATTATATATTTTTGGTTTGCGTTTACCATGAGGTTCATATGCAACAAATTATGTATATAGCAGTCTATTTTTAGTTGGCAGTTATTTAAGTTTGAATACATTCTAAAAGCACTACATCTTTATTCCTTCTCACTATGCTTTATATTTTTGATGTCATATTTTACACCTTTTTGTATACCCCTTAACTAATTATTGTAGATATACTTGATTTTACTAATTTTGCATTTTAATCTTCATACTAGTTTTATAAGTGGTTGATCCACTATCTTTACTATGTTTGCCTTTACCAGAGATATTTTTTCTTTCATATATTTTATTATTTAAACTTATAACCTATTCTTTTCCACTTAAGTAAGTTTCCTTAATATTTCTTGTAAAGTCAGTTTGGTGGTGGTGAACTCCTTTAAGGTTTTGCTTGTCTGGAAAACTCTATCTTCCCTACAATTCTGAATAATAACATTGCAGGGTAGAATATTCTTGGCTGTATAAGTTTTTGTGTTTCAGCACTTTGAATATCTCATGCCCCTCTTTTCTGACTTGCAGAGTTTCTGCTGAAAAAAACAGCTGAGTCTTATGGAGATACCCTTGTATATAGCTAATTGTTTTTATCTTCCTGCTTTTAATAGTCTCTCTTTATTTTTACTATTTGACATTCTAATTATAATATGTCTTGGTGTGGCTTTCTTTGGGTTCATCTTGTTTGGGACTCTGGTTTCTGTCTGCTTCATTTACCAGGTTATGATTATTTTTTAGCTATTTTTTTTTTCAAGTAAGTTATCTGGCCCTTTCTCTTTCTTCTTTTTTTGGGACCATATAATGTGAGTGCTGGTAGGCTTGTTTTATTTCACATGTCCCTTAAACTATCCTGATTTTTAAAAAAATTTTTTTTTCTTTTTGCTGTTCAGTTTGGTTGATTTCCACTATGGTGTCTTTCAGATTGCTGATCCATTCTTCTGTGTCATCTACTCTGCTTTTCACTTCCCCTAGTGTATTTTTCATTTCTGTTATTATTGTGTTTTTCAGCTCTTATGGGAACTTTCTTATATTTTCTCTTGTTGAAGTTCTTACTGTGCTTATCCATTTTTTTCTCCCAAGTTTGATAAGCATCTTTTGAGCATTGCATAGATTGCTTATCTCTATTTCACTTCTTTTTTTTCTGAGTTTTTTTCCTTGTTCTTTCATTTGGAACATATTTTTCTGTCTCCTTATTTTGCTAACTCTGTGTTCATTTCTATGTATTAGGTAGTTCTACTACATGCCCCAGTCTTGAGGAAGTGGCCTTATGTATGAGATATTCTTTGGAGCCCAGGAGTGCAATCCCCCCTACCACCCGATCCAGGTGCTCCAGAGGTGTCCCCTATGGAGGCTGTATGCACCCTTCTGTTGTGGTGGGGTCATGACTGCTATAGGCACTCTGAGCAGGCTCAGCACCCCCAGCCTGGCTGGCTTCAAGGCCTGTTCATGACTTCTGCTGCTGTGCTGTTGAGTGGGTATAAGCCCAGCCAGCTGTCCATGAGGCCTGACCACTACTGTGGGCATGCTGGTGAGTGGATTCATTTTCCTGTTGGTTGTGAGGTCCAGCTGAGGTGCAATGTTATGCAGGGCTCCAAATGGAGCATGACCCCTGGCATTAACAGTCTAGAGGAATGATTCCAAAATGGTGCCCACCAGTGCTGAGAGCAACAGAATGTGATTGCAGAAGTGGCTGCCACCACTGTCTCAAGTCCCTAGGGAGGGTCTCTGCTGTCTCCTGCCTCTCCAGCAGGCACTCCCAGATTAGTTAGTTGGTCTCCTTCACCTATGTTCTATGTCCTTTTCCATGTGGGGTTTTAGCACTGGTTTCTGCGTCAAGTGAGTCTGCACACAACCTTTTAAGAGCAGATTTTCTTTTCCCCACAGTTGTATAGTTTTCCTGGATGTATTCCCTGTGGGTTTTCAAAACCAGATATTTGGGGGCTTGTCTCTCCTGTCCAAGATCTATGGGTTTGCCTGATGTGGAACTCGAATCTCTCACTCCTCAGAAAAATGTTTCATACCTTTGAGATACTTCCTTACCATGGAATGCTGTGTCTAAAGTGTGTGACTTTTTCCTTTTCAAGATCGTATCTTTGCCTCTTCTACCCATCTTGGTGCTGTCCCTTGTTGTGGAGGCTTTGTTTGTCCAGTTTCTAGGTCCCTTTCAGAAGGAATTATTCCATATATAGTTGTAGATTTGTTGTATCTCTGGGAGGACATGAGCTTAGTATTTTCCTATGCTGTGATCTGGATCTTTCTCCTCCAACTTTTGGTTTTGTTGATTCTATTGATTTTCTGTACTTTATCTCTAATCTTTATTATTTCCTTGCTTCTGCTAGTTTTGGGTTTGCTTGACTCTTCTTTTGATAGTTCCTCAAGTTGTAAAGTGAAGTTAATGATTTGAGACCTTTCTTTTTTTCTTCTTCTTCTTCTTCTTCTTCTTTTTTTTTTTTTTTTCGAGAGAGAGAGGCAGAGGGAGAAGCAGGCTCCCAAGGAGCAGGGAGCCCGATGCGGGACTCGATCCCAGGACCCTGGGATCATGACCTGAGCCGAAGGCAGACGCTTAACCATCTGAGCCACCCAGGTGCCCCAAGACCTTTCTTTTTTTAAAAGATTTTATTTATTTATTAGAGAGAGAGCATGAGAGAGAGCGAGTGAGCATGAACAGAGGGAAGTACAGAGGGAGAGGGAGAAGCAGGCTCCCCACTGAGCAGGAAACTCTGATGTGGGGCTCGATCCCAGGACCCTGGGATCTTGACCTGAGCTGAAGGCAGATGCCTAACTGACTGAGCCACCCAGGCACCCCACTTTCTTCTTTTTTAATCTAGACCTTTACAGCTCTAAATTTACTACAGAGTACTACTTTTGCTGCATCCTATAAGTTTGTATTTTGAGGTTTCATTTTCATTCATCTATTTAAGTATTTTCTAATTATCTTGTGATTTCTTCTTTGACCAATTGATTTTTTAAAAGTGTGTTATTTAATTTTCACATTTACATACATTTTCCAGTTTTTCTTTTTTCATTGATTTCTAGTTTCATTCCATTGTGATTGGAAATGATACTCTGTATGGTTTTAGTCCTTATAAGTTTATTAAGACTTGTTCTGTGGTTTAACATATGGTTTTTCCTGGAGAATGTTCTATCTGCACTTGAGAAATATATGTTTTCTGCTGTTGTTGAGTATAGTTTTCCTTATATGTCTTTTAGAACTCATTGTTTTATAGAGTTGTTCAGGGTTTCTATTTCCATATTGATCTTCTGTTTGGTTGTTCTAGTCATAATTGAAAGTGGAGTATTGAACTCTCCAATTTTGTTATAGAATTATTTCCCTTTTCAATTCTGTCAATATTTTCTTCATATATTTTGTAATTCTGACGCTTGGTACTTACATATTTATAATTATTTTATCTTCTTGATATATTGACTTCTTATCAATATATAATGTCCTTCTATGTCTCTTGTAATAGTTTTGGACTTAAAGTTTATTTTGTCTAATATTCATATAGCCATCCCGGCTCTCTTCTGGTTACCATTTAAATGGAATGTCTTTTTCCATCAATTCACTTTCAACCTGTTTATGTCTTTGGATCTAAAAATGAATCTGTGTAGACACCATATAATAGGATCATATTTATTTATCCATTTGGCAGCTCTCTGTTTTTGATTGGACAGTAAAATCCATTTACATTTCCAGTAATTACAGGCAATCATGGACTTCTGCCATTTTCTCTTTGTTTTCTATCCTAACTTATAGCTTTTTCTCCCTCATTTTCTTCATTTCTGCCTTCTATTGTGTTTAATTTTTTTGTAGTAAACCATTTTAATTATCTTTTCATTTACAGGTATGTTATATATTTTATATGTTTAATCTGTGGTTTCCATTGTGATTAATTTAATATCCTAAATTTATAACAGTCTAATTTAAATTGATAGATTCTTAAGTTTAATAGTGAACACAAACTTTGTTCCTATATAGCCCTGTCCCCATTCCCTTTATTTTGTTCTCATCACAATTATATCTTTAAACATTTTGTGCCCAATAACATAAATATATTATTTTTTATTCATTTGTCTTTTAAATCCTGTAGGAAATAAAAGGTGGTATTCCAAACCCAAAATACAATAATATTGGCTTTTATTTATGCCAGTGAATTTACCTTTAACCAAGATCTTCATTTCTTCCTATGGAATTGAGCTACTATCTAATGTCTTTTCATTTCACTTTGAAGGACTCTTTAGCATGTTTTGTCAGAAGTTCTAGTGGTATCAAACTCCTTTAGCTTTTGTTTTTCTGATGATGTCTTAATATCACCCTAATTTTGAAAGATAGTTTTGGTATATATAGAATTCTTGGTTGACATTTTTTCTTTCAACACTTTGAATATTCCATCCCATTGTTTTCTAGCCTCCATGGTTCCTGATGGCAAATTGGCATTAATTGTACTGAGGATCTCTTGTGCATGATAAATTGTTTTTGTTGCTGCTTTCAAGTTTCTCTGTTTGGCTTTGGCTTTAAATAGTTTGATTATAATAGGTCTTATTGGGGATCTATTTAAATTTTTGTATGTTTGAAGGTCATTGAACTTCTTAGATTTGTGGATTAATACCTTTCATCATATTTGGAAAGTTTCTGCCATTATTTCCTCAAATATTCTTTCTGTTACTTTCATTCTCTTCCCCTTCTGAGACTCCCATAATGGATACTATTGGCCTGCCTTTATGCTCTCCCATACATCCGTTAGGCTATGGTCACTTTTCTTCTATCTTTTTACTTTCTGATTTTAGACTTGATATTTTCAGTGGTTCTACATTCATATTCACTGAGCCTTTCTTCTGCTCACTCAAATCTGTTGTTGAACTCCTCTAGTGAACTTCTATTTTCAGTTATTTTACTTTTCAGCTCCAAAATTTGTGTCTAGTGACTTTCTAATATGTATCTTTTTATAAATAATCTCATTTTGTTCATACATAATTTCCCTGATTTTCTGTAGTTCTTGGTCCATGTTTTATGTTCCTTTGAACATATTAAAGGAAGTTTTTTTAAAGCCTTCATCTAGTGAATCCAATGTCTGGATTTCTTTAGGGAAAGTTTCTATCTTTGTTGTTGTTGTTGTGAAGAGGCCATACTCTCCTGTATCTTTATATGCCTTGTGATCTTTTGTTCATGAAAGTGGATATTTGAGTATTATGAAGTGGTAACTCTGAAATCAGGTTCTCCCCCTTCCCAAGGGTTTGCTTCATAACCTTCCCTAGTTTTGAAGACTGTACTCATTGTTATTTGTGGTCACTGAACTCTCTAGTCCCTAGATTGTGTTCAGCTTATGTTTTGACAGAGAATTTCTTGAATGCCAGAAGCTGGAAAGGAAAAAAATATGTATGTAAACAAAACCTTTCCACGTCTTTACAGATTGCATTTTTGTGAGGCACTCCTTCAACACTTAGCTAGGTTTGCTGTGACCCTAGGGATCAGCCTACAGTGAAAGCTTAGGATATTCTCAGGTCTTTTCTGAGCATGTGTCTTGCCCTGGCCATGAATCTTCCTTCTCTTGGGCATCTGTATAGCCTTTTAAATTCCCCTTCTTAGTGGGTGCTTTTGAATATTCCTTTTTCCCAAAGAACTCTTCCCAGCTCTTGTTCCTAGGCCTTAGCTGGTCAATTGTGTTTCAAGTATAATCTTTTATCTCAGGTATCTGAAAGTAGTTAGTTTAGCTTGCAGTGTTTTTGAGCAGTGCCTGATGCTTTTCTGACTTGAGTTTCCAGCTATACAGAACAGAGATGAGCATCTCATGTTAGTCCTTCAGGTAGCCCTAAGATGGTTTAGAACAGACACAAACAATAATTTGTTAATAAGGTTGTCTCTACTCTCTCTGGAGCCAGGGCCCATGGTTCCATTATGGAAATTTGGGATACCATCCATTTGAGACCACCACTGCAATGGGGAAAGTGTAAGTGAAAGTGCTCCAGAGCTTTTGGGTTTGACCCTTGCCTGGTGTCTAGGATCTTGACCTCTAATATGTTCTCAAACTGAAAAGGTTGTCTCATTGTTGTTCCTAGGCTGTTTATACAAATAATGTGATTTATGGTAAGCATCTTCCTTCTGGAAGTCTAGAATTTTATTAGTAACATGGAGAATGCCTCTGTGCCCACCATTGTTATGGTCTAAATGTTCATATCCCCTCAAAATTTAAATTTGGAATCCTAATACCCAATGTGATGGTGTTAGAAGGTGGGGCCTTTGAGAGGTGAGCAGGTCTTGAGGGTGAAGAACTAATGAATGGGAGTAGTGCTTTTATGAAAAATATCCCACAGAGTTCCCTAGCTCCTTCCACTATGTAAGGATACAATGAGAATTTTGCACGCTGAAAGAGGGCTTTCACCCAGCCATGTTGGTATTCTAATCTCAGATGTCCAGCCTCCAGAACTATGAGAAATAAATTTATGTTCTTTATAAGCCACCCTGTCTATGGTATTTTGTTATAGTAGCCCAAACAGACTAAGACAATTCCACTTGTGTCTATTTCTCTCACTGGCTTGGCTGTGTTTCTTTTCTTTGTCACTGTGATAAATCTCAGCCATGAGTGTGATTATATTTGAGTCACATGAGTCCTTTCAGTGAATCACCAAATGTGTGGGTAGGCTTGGTGAGCCCCAAATCAGTATAATGACTCAAACTGAATAAAATATGGCCATGTTGTTAATTGACAAAAATAAGGAGGAATGGGTCAAAGATGACAAAATCTGATGCCTGGGTGGTTATGGAGTTACTACCTGTGTTATGAAATAGTAGCTGACCCACAGTGTATTATTAGAGGTAAAAATTATCAATGGGATTTTATTTATTTATTTATTTTTAAAGATTTTGTTTATTTATTTGACAGAGAGACACACAGCGAGAGAGGGAACACAAACATGGGGAGTGGGAGAGGGAGAAGCAGGCTCCCTGCTGAGCAGGGAGCATGATGTGGGGCTCAATCCCAGGACCCTGGGTTCATGACCTGAGCCGAAGGCAGATGCTTAATGACTGAGCCACCCAGGTGACCCTATCAATGGGATTTTAAAGCGATAAGTCAACTTCAGGAAAGTTGGCACATTGGATTCTCTGGCTGCTATAGACTGTGCTTGCTTAAGTGGAAGAAAATGTAGCCCTGGTTGTGCCTTTTGTTTTGGCTGTGTCTTCCAGGTTGTAGGGAAAAGGGCCCAAGAATTTGATCTTTAGGTGAGCTAAAGATAGTAACAATTTATTTTATTAGTTGCTCTCTCCTCCGTTTGAAAGGGTTATATCTCTTTCCAGGGCTAGAACAATTCCTGTCCAGCCATTTGTATAGTCTATCTGCAGTTCCCTCAGCAACCCCAGCAGGTATGCAGCCATTGTGCTGTTAATGTTATAATGCTGAACTTTACTGCTAGAGGTTTAGGTAAATTTCACATCAGAAGTAAAAGGAGATAATCTCTTTTGTGTTGTTTTGTGGGTACTGTATCTGGATGTATGAAAAATTAATGTAAAATGTTAATATGCTTTTCATTTCACAGAAGCTAGAGGAATCATCTAGATCAGAGAAAGTTGCCAAAATAAAATTATAAGTGGGATATGATTCTATTCCTTTTTTGCTGCTGGTGGATGGGCTGAAATTTAAACACTTCAAGTAATGGAAACAAAACAAGTTTTCATGACTAATGACTTCTGTGAACTGAAGCCTCTGGAAAAAAAAGGAAGCTATCTCCAGATGAAGACAAACTTTTGGAATTTTGACAAAGTTACTAATATAATACTTTATTTAAAAAAGCAGTTTCTATAGCTCCCTGTTGAATTCTTGTAAAAATCAGGTATCTAACCTTTAGAGGCTATTGATTTTTCATCCTAATATGGGCAAGTTTTTGATTGGTTCAATTTGGACACTAAGACTGAGTAGAAGAAAGGGCTTTAAAAGCCCTATCTTACCAGTTGGGCTGGTACACACAACTGTCTGGTCTTGCAGCATCTTGTCTTTCCTATTGCCTGTAACACTGGCTTTTTTTTTTTTTGAATCCTGAATTTATAGATCCTAATTATCTGAACATGATGCCAAGTTTAAACATGATATTGTCTGCTATAGACTGTTCCAGCCTCAACATGAGCTCTGCCAAACTGAAAACAGGTACAGACTCAGTGAACCTAACTCAGACTTTGGGATTAGGACAACCCTCTGTGAGACTGTAAACTATGAAAACATCCTGGATACTGACTGAACCATCTACTTCACATGCAGATGCCCATGTATAGGGCTTGCTCTCTGATGGGACTATCTGAAATCTAGCTGATAATCAGCTGTATATTTCTGGTACAGAGATAAAATTCCTGACTTTCTATGAATTGCTACAAGGTGTAGAAGGGCACATGAAATGTAGTCTGGCCCCTATACCTACTCCTGACAGATTGGACTCTAGACCTCATCTTGGAAATGTTTCACCTCAGTTGACTTGTGTTTGGCTTCCTGGATGGTTTGCTGTTTATAGCAATGAACTGATAACTTGACTACTTTCCTTACCATTCTCCTGATGATACACACTTTAATAAGATAGTTTAATTATTAAATGCAGCTGTTGTCAAAAGGGATTGTATGTAATATAAGGCAATTTACTAAGTAAATAATCAGGACTAAAGGGTTGCACAGTAATGGAAAACTGTTTTTTTTCAATTTTGAAAATTCATTATTTTGTTCTGACCATTTCTCTGGACATTATGTGTCTTTAGTTCCTCCAGCAGAAACCCTAGGCTGACATACATATCCAAAAGAGTGCCTAAGAGATCCTTAATTTTTTATTGTTTTATTAAAATATTTTCTTGTAAAAATGTTTCTGTCCTGTGAAGACACAGCCCTTTCAGATAAAAGGTCTGGATGAGAGTAAGTGATGATTGGAAAGATGCAAAGTTATGATTACCTAATAGGAAACACTGATTTTGTAACAATGGGAATAAAAGAAAAACCCAGGTGTTTTAAAATATAGTGCCTTAAGAGAAAATTTGAGGTATAATAAGTCCAACAGATTAGCAGATGATTGCCATTGAAAAGATGGTTTATTATTCACAGAGCCCAAGAGAAGGGGGCATGCTGTGCTATGGGGGGCCAAGGAACAAGCAATGCAGGGTAAACATGCTTAGGATTGGCTAGTTTGAAAATTTCAACAGGCTTTGAGGCCTAGGGGTTGTCCCTTATTGTTTGGTACCTGCCTCTGGAATAATTAGGGCAGGTGTATAGTGATCCAGAGTGTGAGAGCTTGATAAAGGAGATGTTTGGGGATGTGGACTCTATTGTTTGGTTTTGTATTTGAAACATGTGCCCCCAGGAGAAAGATTCTGAGGGTTGGGGAGAGGGGTGGTGAGGGAGGTAGAAGTTCAAGGCAAGGTGACTTAAGCATATTATCAGGTTAGCCAGAACAAGGTGTGTTCAGCATATATATATGTAGGGTAGATGTCAAAGCATCATATTTAAAGAAGCTAGAAATATGGTTAATGCAATTGATCCAGTGATGCCTTAACATCAAATTAAGGAATCTTTGGGTTGAAGAGAGAGCAGCCTTTTAGAGAACATGGTATGTTATACTAAACAGCACAGAAAACAGTTTGTTATGAGAATAAAAAAGAGGAACGCCAAGTAGTATAAGGAGTCTTTCCAGGCTAGCCTGTAACTGAGTTACCCGTTTATATGGCATTAGTAAAGAAAATAAATCTGAAATCTGACATTTCTGGAGTCTCCAAAATATCTTTGTGGAGATGTAAAGTGTGTTAAAAACTATGAGTTGTATATATATGTAGATACACATACATATATATATATGTATTTGACAGTAACATTTTGATGTATTTTTTGGGTAAAGGTGGCAGGTCTGGCATCTGTGTTGTTGAAGGATATGAACTAATAGTTTAAGTAAAGTTATGTAAAGATTAGTGATATTTGTTTGTAATTAAGGAGGAGGAGTGGTTGTGGTGGTCATAGTGGAAAGTTGGAAGGGGAGAGTAGGAAAAGGCACTATGGAATATTGAACCTGTCACCAGGGGGTTGACGGGTTGACTAATATGAAACAGTTGCTTCCTGGGGAAAGCAGTAATCCCCATTAATCTTTATAATGGCACAGATAGTAGTAACTCCTACCAGATTTTCCTTTAGGTATAGGAGTATAAGGGTATACATTTTGGCAGAGAGTAATGAATATGCCAGGATATGGGCTAAGCAGACAGTGAGCTCAGGAAACATAATAAAACCCCTAATATCAAAGGAAAAAGGCAGTGTATGTCCTATATCCTGTTTGGTCAATGCTTTAGGAATGAGAGTCCATGAGCACTACTGAGGCAGAGGTTTTAGCATCTGGAATGCATTTGTCTCCATCACAAGAGGCAAAGTTATCTCCAATAGTGAGACTGTAGACTGGAACAATGTTGTCTGAGGTGATAATCATCTCTGGAGGTGAGCCCCTGGGCCTGAGAGATGTTGCCTAGATGTCAGACTGAGGTATCTTTTCCAAGTGAATACCCATTCAGGTTAATGTCAGTCTTGTTTTTGCGGCTCTATGGTATTATAACAAGGCTGAACCACTTGTGTAACTTGAAAGCAGTGTTGGGCTTGGGAGTTTGACTTGTAAATATCTCTTAAGTCAAGGGATTTGTGTGTACACAGCTAGCAATAGTAATGTTGGCATTCTGCAGTGCTATTGTAACAGACCAACACACCAGGACCTGACTTGCACAATTAAAGTCCCTGTTAAGGGTAGCCAAATCTAAAAGTTTTCAGCAGTCCAAGGTTTTGTCCAGAAGGGTGATGAGAGGGGTTCTTTTACAAATATGTTTTAAATTTTATGGCCTATTTTGGGTGTTTGGGGTTAATAGAATGTCAGGTTGATTACCATTTAAAATATTGTGGCTGTGGTTAGAGCTCCAGCATTAACCTGTAGGCAGACCCTCTAATCTGGCCAATTACTTTGGGCCCTTTGCCTCAGTTCTTAGTTTGGTTGATGACAAGCAAGCCAGTGAGGTTTTTGGGTTGTTGAGTTTGTATTAGCCAAATTCAATGGCATGTAGGCCTCAGATTTTGCCATGTTTGGTTAAAACAGTGGCTTACACAGGGGATTTGGGCATCTGAATTGCAGACCAGTGAAAGTACCCAGACCAATAGTAATGAGGCCAACAGTGAATAGAATGATGCGTAGTTGCACCTGACAGGCTTTTGTTGTCTGATGTTGATTCTCCTCTGACATATTATTACCACGAAAGGGTTATCTGGTTTCATCATTATGACATATGGTATTGATTTTATTATTTCTGAATGTGACTTTTATTACTAAGCAGAGTTTTCTCATTGTCTTTTTGGTGGTCCACACTATCTGTGGGAATGGCTGTGGAGTACTAACTTTAATTTCCTGGAGAGGATCAGAGGGAGAGCCCAGATTAATTATCCACTCCTTATAACCCAAATGTTCAGGAAGGCATTGTAGGTGGTTGAAGTTTAGGTTCAAATGAGTTTGATATCAGATGGGCAGCTGCTTGGCCTGTGGGACAATCTGTGGTTAATGGGTTCCAGGTGAATTATGTGCCCTAGATGTGACCTCCAGCCCTTATGAGATGGAGGCAATCTCAAACATTTATAAAGATAGATGTTATTAAAGGGCCTCATATATATATGTAAGTGAGACATTTACCCTTTAAAAATATAGGAAAGGGTGATGGAACAGTTTTATTTTATTTTTTAAATTTTATTCTGTTATGTTAGTCACCATACAATACATCATTAGTTTTTAATGTAGTGTTCCATGATTCATTGTTTGTGTATAACACCCAGTGCTCCATGCAGTACGTGCCCTCCTTAATACCCATCATTGGGCTAATCAATCCCCCACACCCCTGCCCTCTAAAACCCTGTTTGTTTCTCAGAGTCCATAGTCTCTCAGGGTTCATCTCCCCCTCTGACTTCCCCCCCTGCATTTTTCCCTTCCTTCTCCTAATGTCCTCCATGCTATTCCTTATGTTCCACAAATAAGTGAAACCGTATGATAATTGACTTTCTCTGCTTGACTTATTTCACTTAGCATAATCTCCTCCAGTCCCATCCATGTTGATGTAAAAGTTGGGTATTCATCCTTTCTGATGGCTGAGTAATATTCCACTGTATATATGGACCACATCTTCTTTATCCATTCAACTGTTGAAGGTCATCTTGGCTCTTTCCAGTTTGGCTATTGCGGACATTGCTGCTATGAACATTGGGGTGCATATGGCCCTTCTTTTCACTACATCTGTGTCTTTGGGATAAATACCCAGGAGTGCAATTGCTGGGTCATAGGGTAGCTCTATATTTAATTTTTTGAGGCACCTCTACACTGTTTTCCAAAAGGCTGTACCAACTTGCATTCCCACCAACAGTGTAAGAAGGTTCCCCTTTCTCCACAACCTCTCCAACATTTATTGTTTCTTGCCCTGTCAATTTTTGCCATTCTTACTGGTGTAAGATGGTATCTCAGTGTGGTTTTGATTTGGATTTCCCTGATGGCTAATGATGATGAACATTTTTTCATGTGTCTGATAGCCATTTGTATATCATCTTCAGAGGAGTGTCTATTCATGTCTTCTGCCCATTTTTTGACTTGATTATTTCTTTTTGGGGTGTTGAGTTTGAGAAGTTCTTTATAGATCTTGGATACCAGCCCTTTATCTGTAGTGTCATTTGCAAATATCTTCTCCCATTCTGTGGGTTGCCTCTTTGTTTTGTTGACTGTTTCCTTTCCTGTGCAGAAGCTTTTTACCTTGATGAAGTCCCAAAAGTTCATTTTTGCTTTTGTTTCAATACCTTTTGGGGATGTATCTTGAAAGAAGTTGCTGTGGCCGATGTCAAAGAGGTTACTGCCTATGTTCTCCTCTAGGATTTTGATGGATTCCTGTCTCACATTGAGGTCTTTCATCCATTTTGAGTTTATATTTGTGTATGGTGTTAGAGAATGGTCGAGTTTCATTCTTCATGTGGCTGTCCAATTTTCCCAGCACCATTTATTGAAGAGACTGTCTTTTTTCCATTTCATGTTTTTTCCTGCTTTGTCGAAAATTATTTGACCATAGAGTTGAGGGTCCATATCTGGGTTCTCTATTCTGTTCCATTGGTCTATATGTCTGTTTTTGTGCCAGTGCCATGCTGTCTTGGTGATCACAGCTTTGTAATATAGCTTGCAATCAGGCAACGTGATGCCCCCAGCTTTGTTTTTCTTTTTCAACATTTCCTTGGCAATTTGGGGTCTTTTCTGATTCCATACAAATTTTAGGATTGTTTGTTCCAGCACTTTGAAAAATGTCATTGGAATTTTGATCGGGATAGCATTGAAGGTATAGATTGCTCTGGGTAGCATAAACATTTTAACAATGTTTATTCTTCCAATCCATGAGCATGGAATGTTTTTCCATCCTTTTGTGTCTTCTTCAATTTCTTTCAGGAGGGTTCTGTAGTTCCTAGAGTATAGATCCTTCACCTCTTTGGTTAGGTTTTTTCCAAGGTATCTTATGGTTTTTGGTGCTATTGTAAATGGAATCATTTCTCTAATTTCTCTTTCTGCAGTTGCATTGTCAGTGTATAAGAAAGCAACTGATTTCTGTGCATTGATTTTGTATCCTGCCACATTACTGAATTGCTGGATGAGTTCTAGTAATTTGGGGGTGGAGTCTTTTGGGTTTTCCACATAAAGTATCATGTCGTCTGCGAAAAGAGAGAGTTTGACTTCTTCTTTGCCAATTTGAATACCTTTTATTTCTTTTTGTTGTCTGATTGCTGTTGCTAGGACTTCTAGTACTATGTTGAACAATTGTGGCGAGAGTGGGCATCCTTGTTGTGTTCCTGATCTTAAGGGAAAGGCTCTCAGCTTTTCCCCATTGAGGATGATACTCGCTGTGAGTTTTTCATAGATGGATTTTATGAACTTGAGGAATGTTCCCTCTATCCCTATACTCTGAAGAGTTTTAATCAGGAAAGGATGCTGTATTTTGTCAAATGCTTTTTCTGCATCAATTGAGAGGGCCATATGGTTCTTCTCTCACCTCTTATTGATGTGTTCTATCACATTGATTGATTTGTGAATGTTGAACCACCCTTGCATCCCAAGGATAAATCCCACTTGGTGGTGGTAGATGATCCTTTTAATGTATTGTTGGATCCTATTAGGTAGGATTTTGTTGAAGATTTTGGAATCTATATTCATCAGGGATATCAGTCTGAAATTTTCCTTTTTGATGGGGTCTTTGCCTGGTTTGGGGATTAAGGTAATGCTGGCCTCATAGAATGAGTCTGGAAGCTTTCCTTCTTTTTTATTTTTTTTTTATTCTTATGTTAATCCCCATACATTACATCATTAGTTTTAGATGAAGTGTTCCATGATTCATTGTTTGTGCACAACACCCAGTGCTCCATGCAGAATGTGCCCTCCTCAATACCCACCACCAGGCCAACCCATCCTCCCACCCCCCTCCCCTCTAGAACCCTGTTTGTTTTTCAGAGTCCATCGTCTCTCATGGTTCGTCTACCCCTCCGATTTCCCCCGCTTCATTCTGGAAGCTTTCCTTCTGTTTTCTATTTTTTGAAACAGCTTCAGGAGAATAGGTATGATTTCTCCTTTGAATGTTTGGTAGAATTCCCCAGGGAATCCATCAGGCCCTGGACTCTTGTTTTTTGGGAGGTTGTTGATCACTGCTTCAATCTTGTTACTGGTTATTGGCCTATTCATGTTGTTAATTTCTTCCTGTTTCAGTCTTGGCAGCTTATAGGTTTCCAGGAAGTCATCCATTTCATCCAGATTGCTCAGTTTATTGGCATATAGTTGTTGATAATAATTTCTAATAATCGTTTCTATTTCCTTGGTGTTAGTCATGATCTCTCCCCTTTCATTCATAATTTTATTAATTTGGGTCCTTTCTCTTTTCTTTTGGATAAGTCTGGCCAGTGGTTTATCGAACTTATTAATTCTTTCAAAGAACCAACTTCTAGTTTCGTTGATGTGCTTTACTGTGTTTCTGGTTTCTAATTCATTGATCTCTGCTCTAATCTTAATTATTACTCTTCTAATGTGTGGCTTAGGCGTCATTTGTTGCTTTTTCTCTAGTTCTTTAAGGTGTAGAGTTAGTTGGTGAATTCAGGATTTTTCTATTTTTTTGAGTGAGGCTTGGATGGCTATGTATTTCCCCCTTAGGACTGCCTTTGCAGTATCCCATAGGTTTTGGACCGATGTGTTTTCATTCTCATTGGTGTCCATGAATTGTTTAAGTTCTTCTTTGATTTCCTGGTTGACCCAAACATTCTTGAGCAGAGTGGTCTTTAGCTTCCAAGTGTTTGAATTTCTGCCAAATTTTTTCTTGTGATTGAGTTCCAGTTTTAAAGCATTGTGGTATGAGAATATGCAGGGAATAATCTCAGTCTTTTGGTATTGGTTGAGACCTGATTTGTGACCCAGTATGTCGTCTATTCTGGAGAAAGTTCCATGTGTGCTCAAGAAGAATGAGTATTCTTTCATTTTAGGGTGGAATGTTCCCCATATATCTATGAGGTCCATCTAGTGCAGTGTATCATTCAAAGCTCTTGTTTCTTTGTTAATTTTCTGCTTAGATGATCTGTCTATTGCTGAGAGTGGAGTACTGAGGTCTCCTACAATTAACATATTGTTATCAATATGACTCTTTATTTTGGTTAACAGTTGGCTTATGTAGATGGCTGCTCCCAAGTTGAGGGCATAGCTATTTACAATTGTTAGATCTTCTTGTTGGATAGACCCTTTAAGAATGATATAGTGTCCTTGTGTGTCTCTTATTACAAACTTTAGTTTAAAATCTAATTTGTCTGATATAAGAATTGATACCCCAGCATTCTTTTGAGGTCCGCTGCCATGGAAGATGGATCTCCATCCCTTCACTTTCAGTTTGGATGTATCTTTAGGTTCCAAATGAGTCTCTTGAAGATAGCATATGGATGGGTCCTGTCTTTTTATCCAATCTGCAACCCTATGCCATTTTATGGGAGCATTTAGGCCATTCACGTTGAGAGTGATTATTGAAAGATATGATTTAATTGTCATCATGTTGTCTCTGAAGGCATTGTTTTTATAGATTGTCCCTGTAAATTTCTGTTGTACATCACTCTTGGGGTCTTTCTCCTTTTATAGAACCCCCCTTAATATTTCTTGCAGGGCCGGCTTAGTGGTCACATATTCTTTCAGTTTCTGCCGGTCTTCGTAGGTCTGCATCTCTCCATCCATTCTAAATGACAGCCTTGCCAGATAAAGTATTCTTGGCTGCATGTTCTTCTCATTTACTACCCTGAATATGTCTTGCCAGGCCTTTCTGGCTTGCCAGGTCTCTGTGGATAGATCTGGCATTATTCCGATGTTCCTCCCTCTGTACATAAGGAATCTCTTCCCCCTAACTGCCCTTAAGATGGTTTCCTTGGTTCTAAGATATGCGAGTTTTACTATTACATGCTGGGGAGTTGGCTGTTTTCCTTGATCTTGGGAGGGTTCCTCTCTGCCTCTAGGCCTGGAATGTTTGTTTCATTCCCCAGATTAGGGAAGTTCTCAGCTACGATTTGCTCAAATATATCTTCTAATCCTCTCTCTCTCTCTACTCCCTCCGGGATTCCAATTATTCTGTCATTGGAACGCTTCGTGGTGTCACTTATTTCTCTGATTCTATTTTCATGGATTCTGCCCTGGCCTTCTCTTTTCCCTTTTTGTCTATTAAATGGTCTTCTAGGTCACTAATTCTTTCTTCTACCTCGCTTACTCTAGCTGTTAGATTATCTAGATGTGATTGGATCTCACTGATAGCATTTTTCAGTTCTGCCAATTCAGTTTTCATTTCTGTCCTTAGAGACTCTATGTTGCCATTAATCGATTTCTCCATTCTAGCTATTGTCTTCACAGTTGCTAGCCTGAATTCCATCTTGACATCTTGGTTATATCTGAATCCATTTGTAAATCTGTGGCATAAATCATAATCTCTGAGTCTTTCCTATTTTGGGGGTTCCTCCTCCTAGTCATTCTGTTGAGGGGTGGTTGAGGGAATGTATAGAGTCCAAATTATTGACCAGAACCCAAGCAAGATGCACCTGTTTTATAGGGACCTTAGGGTTGCTGGCCTTTTGTTTTCCCAGTCTGTCTTCTGGGGCAGGGGCCTGCTGCACTATTACTCAGGCAACCCTGTTTAGGCAGAGTTGCCCTGCCCCCTGTGGCGGGGCATGGGCTCAATGAAAACCGGTTTTTGGGGGCTTTTGTTCTCTGGTGGCTTTCCCCAGTGGCTTTTCGCCTCTCTTCTGAGAGTCAGAGCAGAAGAGACCATTTCCAAGGCTCTGCCTCAGACCAGAGAGATCACAGTCTGTTCTTCAGTGAGCTCTCCAGGCCACACTATCTCTGTTTCTGTCCGTGCTGCTAGAAACTGCAGCATCCTGGGTTGTGCGCCCCTCTGCAGCGCTCCCAGTCCTCGCCTCCAGGTCAGAATTCATCTCTGCTCTTTGTGCTTCTGAAACTTCCAGCCGCCCCCAGTTCACACACATGGTTTCTGTCTGGGGGCTGCCCTAAAGTCCTTTTCCTGCTGCTACTGTTCTGCAAGTCTGTGCCCTCTCTCCAGCGTGGGAGGCTCTTGCTCACTGGTGGTGTAGGATCCCTATGGCCAGGCTCCTTCCCACTGCCATTTATCCTCCAATATCTGCCCACAGAATCATAGCTGCCCGCTTCGTACCTCAAAACCAAACGCCTGTGATATTCTGTTTGTAGAGATCCAGATCTGTCTTCCTACATCTCAAGCTGATTTCGTGGGTATTCAGAGTGGTCTGATAGATATCCAGCTCATTTCTGGGACCAGTTGGAATAGGGTCCCCTACTCCTCTGCCATCTTTTTCCACCTCCTATTTTTAATTTTTTGAGGAACCTCCATGGATGGAACAGTTTCAAAAAGTTAATATGAGATATGAGTCAGCCAAGTGGCCTTGAGTTAAGAGAAATTAAGGCCTAGAGTAAGATCGAATATCATTTAGGGGTCCATGTATTGGACTCAAATTTGAAAAGGAGTTGTTTTAGAAGCCCATTATATCTCTCAAACCACTGTTTTAGAAGCCCATTATATTTCTCAAACCACTGTTTCATGTCCTCAGGGACATGAAAGTTTTATTGAATGCCTTTTTTCAGGGGCTGGTATTGTGTATTTTGAGATGTGTGCCTTGGTTACTGTCAGTAATGTTTGTGACTACAAAGGTGATAAGGAGTCCTGGCAAGACCTTGTTTTGGAAGACTTAGTGTAAGTAGAGATTTTGGGTATCTCTGAGGCAAGAGATTTCCAGAGTTATTTACCCTGAAGGGAGCAACTCTTAGGAAATGGCCCAATCATTTGTAATAAATGTAAAATGGGGCCATTTGTTGACCAGGGCATATGGTGCTAAGATGACTACCTGAAGTATGGGCATTTATGTTGACCCTTGGGTTCTGTCTTTTATCAGGGACATCCTGGCTAAGGAAGGGAAACAGAAACACTCCATTGAGCTTCATTATTTATGATGGTGACAATGCCATTCATACAGTCTACAAACTCCTATTGCTATTCACTCAGTTTATCGTAAGAGACTTTCCAGGTAGCTGAGTGACTGGGGGAAGGGTGACCTCCTCCAACACCATAGCATCTGGCAAGGAACTGAGGACAGGGGAGGCCACCCTCTCCTACAATGTGGAATATTCCAGAGGGCCCAATCCTGTATTAAGTCCTCATCCTGTATTAAGGAGATCTCAGTAGCTGTGCTGAGCTTATGCATGTTGTTTCCATGACCCAAAGCACAATAAACAGCTGGGTATAGAGAGTCACAGGCTCAGGGTATATGAAAGCTTTTATTTCCAGAATATCCTACTATGTATCTGGAAATTTTTGTTTTAATGGTATATAGCATGGGGCAGAAAGGGGTAAGTTTTACATCAGAAGCCCTTGGACAATCTACAGCCATCAGAGGTGATCCAGAGACACCAGGAGGCATGAGGAGAGGTTGCCAGAACCTCTACAGTGAAGGAATCCCCAAGGGCACTAAATGGGAGGGCTTGTTAATTTTAATTTGGACAGATCTTAGAGACTTTTGTTGAAGGGGGATCCATTTAAGCTGGACTAGTTTGAAAGCAACAGCATAAGTGAGATAAAGTAAAATTTGTAAATGAAGAATATGTTGCCACCAGAACCCAAAAGTAAAAGATGTTGGGCTTGTATGTCATTAATGATTGTGCCAAATGAATCTCCTTGGAGAAGGATGTCATCAATGTAATGTCATTCGTACCTGTACTCCTGGAGAAAGGTGGATGCAGTCAAGATCTTGTCCAAAAATATTTTGGGTTATGGCAAAGCTGTTGGGGTACCCCATGGGTAGCCTAGAAAAGGTTTATTGTATATCATTGGAGATAAAGTCAAACTGAAGCTGAGAGGCGTTGAATAGAATGTATTAGTCAAATATATAATAGCAAAATATTTACCAATTATTGCTTTGGTAGAGTTAGCTAATTTTAATATTTGGGTATGGCAAAATTAACAGGTGGGACTACAATGACCATGGATTGTAGTAATCTACTATGGGCCATTTATTTTTTCCACGTGTAAAAACAGGCAAGACTGGACTGTTAAATGGAGGAGTGGGAATAATTATCCCTCTAGGTTTTGTATACTAACTTTTAATCCCTGAAGACCCTGTTTTAACTTACATTAGGCCATATTAACTATTTTAACTAGGAATCTGTGTCTTAGCAAGCCAATTTGTAACTGCCAAAGATTTAATTTAATTTTAATCTATTACTATTTAATAATATACTTAATCTATTGTGTTAAAGCTTCTGTGCCTACTCTGGAATATTTTAGGGCAGTGGGTATTAAAACTATGGGAAATGTTGGCAAGTCTCCAGTTAAAGTGAGGTATACCTATTTCCTTTCTATTCTGAATTTAGTTGTTTTCCTAATATAAAAGGCACAGTATTTAAATTTAGTGAGATCCCAAGCTATAACTGTAATTTGAACTTTAATATTAAGTCCATAAAGTTTTGTCAATTGTTGCATTTTAGCAAATGCTAAAATTAATTTAGAACCTAGTTGTAGAGGCACAAAAACCAATCAGTGACTTTTTAATTTTTGTTATATAAATCCTTTTATTAAATTTTGGATTTCTAGTTGGGTCAAATAATGGACCTTTGCTTATATATGAATATATATGTAAATATTTACATATTTATATATACATTTTATAATATATATTTATTATTTATGTATCATAATATTTATAACATAACATTTATATTATTAAACTATTTAAATATAGAAACATAGTATATATATGTATGTATGTGTGTGTATATACATATATAAATATATATATTTACCTTTTATTTTTGTATATATATATATGTGTATATATATATATATATATATTTACCTTTTATTTTCTGTCCTGTATCTAAGAGTTGTTTTTTTTTTCCACTTGGGTTTCTAGCCTCCTAAAGCTATGGTTTTTAATTCCTGTTTCTGGTTGAAAACCTTCTGGTTGATAACCTTGTGGGACCTTCTAAGAGTTTATAGGAAGGGGCTTCATGGCCTGCCTCATAGGCAGTTGTTTCTTGTTCCAAGGCTTCCTAATCCACCTCCCGGAGATTGGTGTTTGTACTTAGAGAGCTATAGCAGCCTGTCTTTGAGACAGTGAAGTTAGCTCCCTTGTTGGAAGTATTAGTTTATCCTTTAGAATGGCATGTATCTCTAAGCAGGTAAGTTTATTTTTAGTTTCCTGTCTGTCCCCAAATGTTTTTACCATTTAGGTGTTTACAAAATAAACTCCTGATGACCCCAAATGGCTCTATCCATAGGCAGTGGTCTCCCTCTCTAGGATGTCCCTATTAACCTCACTGGAATCAGGTTCAGCATCTAGGAGAGCTTTTGAGGCCTTGTCAGAGTGTTTGGGCTTCAGGTCTTGAGTGTAAAGCCCTTGACATGTTAATATGTAACAGAACTCAGTAGGGCCCATTTACACCGTGCAAGTGTTTTGCACTCCTAAATTAATTGTATGACTCCATCCTGTGTTCTAGGATGAGCTGGAATGCAATGTTCTTTGCCTTCTTCCTTTTTTGTTAGACATTGCATCACAGATCCCTAAGGATAGGATCCTTTATATCCCACTGGGACAGAAGACAAATTCAACAGCAGCAAGGCAAGCAATGACACAAGAGTTTATATCCAGTTTATATTATGTGGGATGCCATGGCAAGGTAGTTTGGCCTCAGACTGGAATGGTATGCCACTAGATTGCTCTTGCTTTATTAATTGGTTTCACCAGATAGCAGCAACAGCCTGGGAAGGTAGGTGAATGCCCATACACTGTATTGCCGGCTCACAACACAGGAGCACCTTCAAGAGCAATCTTCCTCTACTCAACAGGGCAAATGAAATAGCAACTCAGCTTGCCCCACCTCTTGTTAGTGTTGCCCAGTTGTCTTATCCCACTGCACTTGGAGGGAGGTTGCACCATGCTCACTTAAGAGGAATTTTTGTAAACTTAGCTAGTCAATATCAAGGAGTGACCCCCAGGAGTCTTGTCTCAGAATCTAGGAAACTAACTCAGACTAGAACTTGGAGAAGACTAAGCTTTTGAGTTCCACAATTCAAGGTGATAATCTATAGCAACACCTGGCAAATGCAACAAACAGTAGTGGCCAGAGCACAAGCACTGTAGCAAGCAGTACCTTGCTATTGCTGCCCATCCGGTGAAACCAATTAATAAGCCAAGAGGAGTCTTAAGAGCATGTCTAAGCTCTAAGGGGCAGTCTGAAGCCAAACTGCATTGCCTGCTACACCAATTGTTTTAAAAAATAGTATATTAAAAGAAAATTTGAGGTATAGTAAGACAAATGAACCAGGAGATAATTGTCACTGATATTTACAGTTCCCAAGAGGAGGGGCATGCCATAGGCCATACTGGGAAGCACAGAGGTAGGTGATAAGGCAGAGGGAGAGGGAGGAACTGTAGACAAGAGCCTTTATTGTGGTTTCTGTGGGAAGGAAGGGGTGAGTCAGAGTAAGCATGCTTAGCATTGGCTAGTTTGAATAATATTAGCAGATTCTGGGTCACGGGAACTGTCCCTAGTTGTCTGGTGTCTGGCCTTGGAGTGATTAGGGAAGATACATAGTGTCCTGCAGTGTGAGAGCCTGATAAAGGAGATATTTAGGGATATGGACTGGTTAGTTTGTATCTGAAAAGCATGCCTCTGGAAGGAGATCTCCTCCAGAGGAGGGGAGAGGCAAGGCAATGAAGGAGGCGAGAAGCAAGGCAAAGTGACTTAAGCATATTATCAGGCTGTTCAGAACAAGATGTGTCTGACATACGTATGTAGGGTAAGATGTTAAAGCATCAAGTTTCCAAAAGCTGGAAACATGGTTAATACACCAGACACAAAACAAAACAAACAACAAGGAGAAAAACGCTTTAGACCCCAAGATGGAAGAACATTTATGATCTTTGTTTTTCAAACTGCCAGAGGCCTTCTCTTCCTCTCAAATAAAAGTGTCCCTTATTGCTTTACCAACCTGCTAGGGACTCTTTGAATGCAAACTGATAGCTGAGCTTCTCTCCTGTGATAGCTCCAACCAACAATACAAGCAAAGGGTGGCCACAACCCTTGTATTTTCCAGGCAGAATGCCAAAGGTGGTGTTCACACTCATGGTACAAATAAGCTCATGCCATGGACAAAACAGGATTATTTGAAAGCAACTGCCTCGTGTAGTCCTTCTAAAACCAAGGATTGAATGAAATTATTTATATTAAAGTAGGAGGCCTTTTTAACCTTTACTGCCTAAATAATATGTGTATCATTGGGGGCCATAGGAATTGTATACTCTTTTTTTTCCAGAGATATCATGTTTGCCCTTTGGCATTGTACTTCTTATATGTGTGCCTTGAGTATCATGACACTGCATTATCCCTGGAAGACATTCAGGTCAGAGTTTTGTGCTTTGTTGCCAAGTTTAAAAAATATATTAATAGGAAAATAGAAGGAGAAAACCAACTGGGTTTCAAAGATAGACCTTTCAGATTAATGAGATTTGTTTTACCTGGCTATATCCAGGACCCCTAAAGGGCATGCCTAAAAGGAATACTACAGATTGGTCTCACTTTGCTACATGGGGTGCTACTGAAAATAATTTTGTTGTAAAGCTGACTTGGCCAAGGGCCAGCGGGCTGAACAATACAGATTAGAGTCAACATAACAGGTCTGAGGCTACTGTCTTTAGAAGGGCTTGCTTGTAAGGTTGGTCCTTAGCTGACATCTGGAAACTTTAAAACATTTTTTAAAGATTTTATGTATTTATTTGAGAGAGAGAGAGCGTGAGTGCGAGTGGAGGGGGAGGGACAGAGAGAGAGAGGAAGAAGCATACTCCCCGCTGAGCAGGGAGCCCAACACAGTGTTTGATCCCAGGACCTGAGCTGAAGGCAGATGCTTAACTGACTGAGCTACCCAGGTGTCCCTAAAACATTTTCTAACAGATAAGATTGTTTTCCTGTACCTAGTTGCTCGAACAATGTGATTTATTATTAACACATGCTTTCCTCTACCAAATTATAATTTGGGGAATTGCTAGGTAGAGAATGCCTAAGTGACTGCCTCTGATAAAAGCTCTAATCTTTAAGTCTCAAACTGATTAACATATGGACATAAACATTACACATATGAAGCTGCATTTTCTATACTAGAAGGAGACTTACTTTCTGTTACCTCTCAAGAGAAGTAAAGAGCATAGGAAGTCTGCACATAGATTCGTCTAGACACCACTGTGTCTTTTGTCATTACTAATCTAGTTGTGTATCCCTACTGTGTCACCATAGTAACTCTTAGCCGTTGAACATGAGTGTATGCTAAGTCTCATGAATCCTTTTATCAAGTTTCTGAATGTGTAGGTGGGCTTGGACACCTCCTCAACAGGGCTTTAGTCTGCCAAGTTATTATTTATTTTCTGTCTTTTCATTCTGTTTTTCATTCTTTTCCCTTTCCTATTTTGCATATGACATTCAGCATTTTTATAATTTCATTTTTACTGATTTATCTTTAGGTTTTAAATGTATTTCTTTACATAGGTTATTTTGTGGTTGCTATAGATAAAGTATGCATACATAGCATATCATAGTTTACTGGTATTGACATATTTCTGCCACTTCTTCTACATTCATTCAGTATCTCTTTAAATGGTGTCATATTTTTTCCTCAACTATCTACAATGATTTTTAAAACTCATGAGGAGAAAGATGGTCTATTACATTTACCCCTATATTTACCCAATTCATTGTTCTTTTTTTTTTTTTCTTCATAAATTCCCAGATCAGTTTAGTTATTCTTCCCTTTCTGTTTAGGAACTTTGTGTAGCCATTATTTAATTATAGATGTGGTGTTGACACATTCTCTTAGTTTTCTTTCTTCTGATAATACTTATCCGCTTCATCCCTGAAAGATGTTTTTGGTGGTTATAGAATTCAAGGTTGACAGTTCTTTTCTTTCAACCCTTGAAAACTGTTGTGATGGGGCGCCTGGGTGGCTCAGTCATTAAGTGTCTGCCTTCGGCTCAGGTCATGATCCCAGGGTCCTGGGATCGAGTCCCACATCGGGCTCCCTGCTCGGCGGGAAGCCTGCTTCTCCCTCTCCCACTCCCCCTGCTTGTGTTCCTGCTCTCGCTATCTCTCTCTCTGTCAAATAAATAAATAAAATCTTAAAAAAAAAAAAAAAAAGAAAAAGAAAAATGTTGTGATGGCCTTCTGGATTCTGGTTTTACATGAGAAATCCACTGTCAGTTACACTGTTGTACTCCTGTAGGTAATGTGCAGTTTTTCTCTAGCCCTTTTCAGAATTTTTTCTTTGTCCTTTGTTTCCAGAAGTTTAAAGAGTGTCTTCCTGTGGATTTTTATGGGATTATCCTGTTTGGGGTTCACCGAGCTTCTTCAGTCTCTAGGTTTGTGTTTTATCAAATATGGTAAAATTACAGTCATTATTTCCCAGAATATTTTTTCAGTCTCATGCTATCTTCTCTCCTGAGACTCTGATAAGATGAATATTACTTCTTTCATAATTGTCTGATATGTCTCTAGGGCTCTGTTTAGATGGGGTAATTTTTATTGATTTTTCTTCTAGTTTACGGATTCTTTCCTCTGTAGTCTTCAACCTACTATTGAGCTAGTCAGGTGAATTATTTGGGGTATTCTGTGGATTCTTTGTTTTTGTTTGTTTAGTTTTTTTTTTTTCTGTATAATTTCCATTTGGATCTTTTTTATATCTTGTTTTAGTGTGATTTCTTTTTTGTCATTTGTTTCAAGAGGGTTTGTAAATGCTTGTTGAAGTATTTTTATTATTGCTGCTTTAAAATACTTGTTAGATAATTTCAGCATCTGGATTGTCTCAGAGTTGATGTGTGCTGATTTTCCTTTCTTATTGTAGTTTTGATTGTCCTAGTTGTTTTTATGAGATGAGTTATTTTCAAATGTATCTTGGACATTCTGGGTATTGGGCATTACACTCTAGATTCTCTTTAATTTTATTTTTTTATCAAGAAGCCACTCTATTTAGGTGTAGCATGCATTTTTATGTGGTGATAGATGTTCAGCTCCTTTATGAGTCCATTGACATCAACCCAACAGAAGTGAAGAGCTGACTCGATGCCTCATTGCAGATGACTTAGGTAGAAGTTCAAGTTCCCTACTGAGACCTTCTTGGTAAAAGTGGAGCACCAACTTGCACCACCTCATTGCTGCCAAAGGGGCTATAATCTCAGTGACCCAATGGGCTCACTAACACTGGGGTGTATGTAAGTGCAGAGCTGACTTGTACTCCCACATCACTGCCAAATGTGGCGGGGGGGAGTTCAGTTATTCACTCAGCCCCTGACACCAGACAGAAGAGTGGAATGCCAACTGGCCCTGACTCATAGTGCTTTACTGATACCTGTTTGGAGAAGAGGATAGGCTCCTTCCAGGTCCCTATTGCCACTATCCCAGCAGGAGAATCAGTGTATTACTTGCTTCTGCTAGGCTGGGTCAGAAGATCAGCTCCTCCTTTGGTACTGCCAATATCATCCTGGTTGAGGGAATCAGGAGGAGGGAAAATGGAAGATTCCCTCTTGCCTCTCTACCAGCACTACCCTCACAAGGGAAACCCTCATTGCCACAATGAGATTGTCAAAAACATTCAGCAGCTATTGTTTACAATCTCAACTACCTGAGGCTACATTGTACCCCAAACAGGGTAAAACAAAACAAATAAAACAGCACCAAAGCATGACATAATTAAATTATAGAAAACCAGTGAAAAACAGAGTGCCTTAAAAACAAGTAGAGGGAAAAGTCATGTTACATGGGGGGAACAAAGATGAATTATCACTGATTTCTCATGAAACAATGGAAGAACACAGTGGAACAGTATCTTTAAAGTGATGAAAAAGAAAATCAATATGTCAATCTAGTATTCTATACCAAAAGAAAATACCTAGAGAGGGAGTTAAGATGGTGGCATAGTAGGAGGACCCTAGGCTTGTCTCATCCCTCAAACACAACTATATAGCTATCAAAGCATACTAAATATCCCAGGAATAAACCTGAAGACTGACAGAACAAACTCCACAAGTAAAGGGAGAGAAGAAGCCATTTTGAAGAAAGTAGAAAGTGTGGAGAACATGGTTTCAGGGAGAAACAGGTAGCAGGTGCTGCCAGGGGGAGGGAGCTTTGGTCACAGAGGAAGGTGAGAGAGAGGAACACACAGGGGAACTCACAGGAGAACACTTCCCCAAAGCCATTGGCTGGGAAAATGAGAGGCGCTGAATTCCATGAGTTCTTGCAACCAGTGGGGCATAAAGACTAGAGTTTTAAAGGTCAGGGATCTTGGCTTGGATAGAGCCCTGAGGGTGCTGCCCTACTCCTGGAGAGAAGGCAGGCAACAATCCAGAGGTAGACAGCTTAGAAACAGTGATCTGAAGAAAAGCTGGGGCACACAAGGTGATTATTTGCTCTTCTCTGAGTGCATGCCTGAGAGGCAGCATGAACAGGGACTCCTATCTAGGGACAAAGGAGCTGGCTAGTACCATTTCCCTCCCCTGCCCCTCAGCATAAACACAGAGCCACCTGTAGTAAGGAGTATAGCACTGACACTGGTTGCCTAACCTGCTTACACCAAGAACCACACCACTGTGCTCTGGCAATACTGCCCTTCTTGGTCAAGCTTGCATTAGTCCCAATGCAGTGGGCCCCTTCCCCAGAAGACCGGAAGAAACCTGTGCCCATACCATGTGTCCTGACCAGAGAATTCTGCAGACCTTCAGTTCTAGTGGAAGTAGTATCAGGTCTCATTTAACAAGGAGACCAGAGCACACCTAGTTAAAACTTGCTGCATTCAGGCCAAGGACCAATCATTGCCCAGTGCAGGCAAGGAGAGCTTCTTTCTGCAGATGACTGGCCTAAAGGAGAGAACACCTAAAACACAACAGCAGAGTGTACACAGCACACACCAGAGACACTCCTTGGAGCACCAGACCCTTGACACTATATGACCTTTTCTTCATAAAGCCATTACTTGCAGGACCAGGAAACATAATGGGCTTTTCTGAAACAGAGAAGAAGACAGAGACTTAGACCAAATGCCAAGATGGAGGAATTCATTCCAAATGAAAGAACAAGGTCATGGCCAGAGATCTAAGCCAAACAGATATAAGTGATATGTCTGATGGAGAATTTAGGCAACAAAGTATCATAAGGATACTCCCTAGGCTTGAGAAAAGAATGGAAGACTTCAGGGAGGCCCTTACCACAGAGATAAAAGAGTTAAAAAACAATGAGTCAGAAATGAAAAATGCAATAACTGATATTCAAAACAGGCTGGATGCAATGAAAACAAGGATGGAAGAAGTGAAGGAATGAATAAGTGACACAGAAGATAAAATAATGGAAAATAATAATGCTGAACAAAAGAGAGAAATAAGAATTATGGAAGACAAGAATAGACTTAAGGAACTCAGCCACTCCATCAAATGTAATAACATTTGTATTATAGGATTCCCAAAAGAAGAAAAGAGAAGGGGCGGGGGAGAAAATCTATTTGAGGAAATAATAGCTGAAAACTTCCCTAATCTGGGGAAGGAAACAGACACCCAGATCCTGGAGGTACAGAGAACTCCCATCAAAAAGCAAGCCAACACCAAGACATATTGTAATTAAGTTGGCAAAATATAGTGATAAAGAAAAATATCTTAAATTCAGCAAGACAAAAGAAATCCCTAACTTACAAGGGAAGACCCATAAGGCTAGCTACAGATATCTCAACATAAACTTGGCAAGCCAGAAGGGAGTGGCATAATATATTCAATGTGCTAAATGGGAAAAATCTGCAGCCAAGAATTCTCCATCCAGCAAGGCTATCATTCAGAATAGAAGGAGAGAGAAAGGGTTTCCAGACAAACAAAAACTAAAGGAGTTCATGATCCCTAAAGCAGTCCTACAAGAAACATTAAGGAGGACTCTTTGAATGGAAAGGAAAGACCAAAAGTGGTAAAGACAAGAAAGGGGCAGAGAAAATCTCCAGACACAATGACAAAACAAGTAATAAAATGGCACTAAATACATGTCTATCAGTAATTACTCTGAATGTGATTGGACCAAATGTGCCAATCAAAAGACATAGGGTGTCAGAATGGATAAGAAAACAAGACCCATCTATACACTGCCTAAAAGAGGCTCATTTTAGAACTAAAGACACCTGCAGACTGAAAGTGAGTGGATGAAGAAACATGTATTATGCAAATGGACATCAAAAGAAAGCCAAAGTATCAATACTTATATCAGAGAAACCAGACTTTAAAACAAAGACTGTAACAAGAAATGAAGAAGGACACTATATCATAATAAAGAGGACAATCCAACAGGAAGATCTAACAATGGTAAATAGTTAACACGGGAGCACCCAAATATATAAAACAATTAATAACAAACATAAAGGAACTCATTCATAATAATACAATAATAGTAGGGAACTTTAACATCCCACTTACATCAATAGACAGATTATCTAAAATCAACATGAAACAGTGGCTTTGAATGATACACTTGAACAGATGGACTTAACAGATATATTTCAAACATTTCATCCCAAAGCAGCATAATACACATTCTTTTCAAATGCCCCTGGGACATTCTACAGAACGGATCACATACTAGGTCACAGATCAGCTCTCAACAAGTACAAAAGGATTGAGGTCATACCATGTATATTTTCTGACTACAATGCTATGAAACTTGAAGTCAACCACAAGAAAAAACTTGGAAAGACCACAAATAATATGGAGGTTAAACAACATGCTACTAAATAATGAATGGTTCAACCAGGAAATCAAGAAGAAATTTTAAAAAATACATGGAAACAAATGAAAATGAAAACACAACAGTCCCAAACCTTTAGGATGCAGCAAAAGCAGTGTTAAGAGGAAAGTATATAGCAATACAGGCCTACCTTAAGAAACAAGAAAATTCTCAAATAAACAACCTAACCTTATACCTAAAGGAACTAAGAAGCAACAATAAACAAAGCCTAAAGCCAGCCAAAAGAGGGAATAGTAATGGTTAGAGTAAAAATAAATGATATAGAAACTGAAAAAAACAATAGAACAGATCAATGAAACCAGAAGCTGGTTCCTTGAAAAAATTAGTAAAATGGATAAAACTCTGGCCAGAATTATCAAAAAGAAAAGAGAAAGGACCCGAATACATAAAATCACAAATGAGAGAGGAGAAATAACAGCCAACACCACAGAAATACAAACAGTTATAAAAATATTATGAAAAAGTTATGCCCAAAATTGGAGAACCTGAAGAAATGGATAAATTCCTAGAAATTTGTAAACTACCAAAACTGAAACAGGAACAAATAGAAAACTTGAACAGACCAATAACCAGCAAAGAAATTGAATCAGTAATCAAAAATCTCCCATCAACAAAAGTCCAGGGCCACATGGCTTCACAGCCAAACATTTAAAGAAGAGTTAATACATATTCTTTTCAAACCAGTCCAAAAAATAGAAGTAGAATGAAAACTTCCAAATTCATTCTAAGAGGTCAGCTTACCTTGCTACCAAAACCAGACAGACTCCACTAAAAAAAAAGTACTACAGGCCAATATCCCTGATGAACATAGATGCAAAAATTCTCAATAAAATACCAGCAAACCAAATCCAACAGTACATTGCTAGAATCATTTACCAGGATCAGATGGGATTTATTCCTGGGCTGCAAGGGTTGTTCACTGTTCACAAATTAATCAATGTGATACATCACATTAATAAAAGGATAAGAACTATATGACCATTTCAATAGATGCAGAAAAAGCATTTGACAAAGTACAACATCCATTCATGATAAAACCCTCAGTAAAGTAGGGTTAGAGGGAACATACCCCAACATAATAAAGGCCATATACAAAATCCCCACAGTTAATATCATCCTCAATGGGTAAAAACTGAGAGCTTTTCCTCTATGGTCAGGAACAAGACAGGGATGTCCACTCTCACCACTGTTATTTAACATAATACTGAAAGTACTCCCACAGCAATCAGACAACAGAAAGAAATGAAAGTCATCCAAATCAGCAAGGAAGAAGTCAAACTTTCACTATTTGCAGATGACATAATACTCTATATAGAAAACGCAAAAAGTCCACCAAAAATTGCTAGAATGGATACACAAATTCAGTGAAGTGGCAGGATACAAAATCAATGTACAGAAGTCTGTTGCATTTCTATATACATCAATAATAACAGAAAGAGAAATCATGGAATCAATCCAATTTACAATTGTACCCAAAACAATAAGATACCTAGCAATAAACCTAACCAAAGAAGTGAAAGACTTGTACTCTGAAAACTATCACACAGTGATGAAAGAAATTGAAGAGGACACAAAGAAATGGAAAAGCATTCCATGTTCATGGATTGGAAGAACAAATGTTGTTAAAATATCTATACTACCCAAAGCAATCTACACATTCAATGCAATCTCTTTCAAAATACCAACAGCATTTTTCACAGAACTAGTACAAATCCTAAGATTTGTATGGAACCACAATAGACTCAGAATAGCCAAAGCAAACTTGAAAAAGAAAGTAAAGCTGGAGGTAACACAATTGTGGACTTCAAGTTATATTACAAAGCTGTAGTGATCAAAACAGTATGGTACTGGCACAAAAATAGACACATAGATGAATGAAACAGAATAGAAAACCCATAAATGAACCAACAACTATATGGTCAAGTAATCTTCAACAAAGGAGGAAAGAATATACAATGGGAAAAAGTCTGTCTCTTCAACAAATGGTGTTGGGAAAATTGGACAGCAACATGCAGAAGAATGAAACTGGACTACTTTGTTACACCGTACACAAAAATAAATTCAGAATGGATGAATGACCTAAATGTAAGACAGGAAACCACCAGAATTGTGGAAGAGAACATAGGCAGTAATCTTTTTGACATCAGCTGTAGCAACTTCTTACTAGGTATGTCTCCTGAGACAAGGGAAACAAAAGCAAAAATGAACGATTGGGACTTCATCAAGGTAAAAAGCTTCTCACAGTGAAGGAAGCAGTCAACAAACAAAAGGGCAATCTTCAGAATGGGAGAAGATATTTGCAAATAACATATCTGATAAAGAATTAGTATTCAAAATACATAAAGAACTTATAAAACTCAACATCCAAGGGACACCTGGGTGGCTCAGTCAGTTAAGCATCTGCCTTCAGTTCAGGTCATGATCCCAGGGTTCTGGGATCAAGCCCCGCATCAGGCTCCCTACACAGCAGAGAGCCTGCTTCTCCCTCTCCCGCTGCTGCTCCCCCTGCTCGTTCTCTCTCTCTCTGTCTCTCTCTGTCAAATAAATAAAATATTAAAAACCTCAACATCCAAGAAAGAAATAATCCACTTACAAACGAGCAGAAGAAGGTGCCTGGGTGGCTCAGTCAGTTAAGCGTCTGACTCTTGATTTTGGCTCAGGTCATAATCTCAGGGTCCTGGGATCAAACCCCGACTCAGGCTCCATGCTCAGTTGTTGAGTTTGCTCGAGGATTACTCTCCCTCTTGCTCTGCCTCTCCCCCTGCACACACTCTTTCTCAAATAAATAAATCTTAAAAAAAATGAGAAGATATGAATAGACATTTTTTCCAAAGAAGACATACAGATGGCCAACAGACACATGCAAAGAAGCTCAGCATCACTCATCATCAGGGAAATACAAATCAAAACTACAATGAGATTATCACCTCACACCTGCCAGAATGGCTAAAAGTAACAGCACAAGAAACAACAGATGTTGGCAAGGATGTGGAGAAAGGGCAAGCCTCTTACACTGTTGATGGTAAGGCAAACTTGTGCAGCCACTCTGGAAAACAGTTTGGAGGTTCCTCAAAAAGTTAAAAGCACAACTACCCTATGATCCAGCAATTGCACTACTAAGTATTTACCCAAAGAATACAAAAATATTAATTCAAAAGAATACATGCATCCTGATGTTGATAGCAACATTATCAACAATAGCCCATTTATGGAAAGAGTCCAAATGCCCATCAACTGATGAATGGAAAGAGAAGATGTGGTTATATATACAATGGAATATTACCATCAAAAAGAATGAAATCTTGCCATTTGCAACAACATGGATGGAGCTAGACAGTATTATGTTACACAAAATAAGTCAGTCAGAGAAAGACAAATACTATATGATTTCACTCATATTTGGAATTTAGGAAACAAATGAACATGGTTCGGCGGGGAGAGAGGCAAGCAAAGAAACAGACTCAACTATAGAGAACAGACTGATGGTTATTGGAGGAGGGGTGGGTGGGGCTTGTGTGAAATTGGCGATGGGGATTAAGGAGGGCACTTGTGATGAGCACTGGGTGTTGTATGTAAGTGACCAATAAATTCTACACCTGAAGCTAATATTACACTGTATGTTAACTAGCTGGAATTTATTTATTTATTTACAGAAAGAGAGCAGGAGTGGGGGTGGGGCACAGGAAGAGAGAGAATTTTAAGCAGGCTCCAGGATGGAGCCCGATGTGGGGCTTAATCTCACGACCCTGAGATCATGACCTAAGCCGAAATCAAGAGTCGAACACTTAACCGACTGAGGCACTCAGGTGCCCCATAAATAAAAACTTGAAAAAATATGTTTTTAATTTGCTAACGAGCCCTTGTTGAATCCAAATGTCTAACCATTAGAAGTATTGCATTTTTGTCTTGATGTGCATATTTTTGTGGAGGTGAAGTTGGACTCTAAAACTGACAAGATAAAAAGGGCGTAGGAAAGCCTTACTTGTCCTTGAACTTGGAACACAATCCTGTGGCCTTAAAGTATATCATCTTTTCTAATGCCTAAGAAATGCTGCTTACGGGACGCCTGGGTGGCTCAGTTGGTTGGGCGACTGCCTTCGGCTTGGGTCGTAATCCTGGAGTCCTGGGATCGAGTCCTGCATTGGGCTCCCTGCTCAGCGGGGAGTGTGCTTCTCCCTCTGACCCTCCCCCGCTTCATGCTCTCTCTCTCTCTCTCAAATAAATAAATAAAATCTTAAAAAAAGAAATGCTGCTTGCTTGGTTCAAATTCTGAATTCACAGGTGGTGATTGCCTGTACCTGACTCTAATCTGAAACCTTAATATTGTTTGCTGTGAACTGTTTTAGCCCCAGCATTAACTATGCTATACTGAAACTAATGAAATTGCTTCACTCAGCAAGCAGAACACAGACTCTGAGAGGGTTTCAGATTTAGGACATCCCTCTGTGGGATCATAAACTATGAACATATTCTGGATATTGGCTGGACCCTCTGGGTCACATACAGATGCCCACGGAAAAGGGCTTATTCTATAGTGGGACCTTCTAAAATTGAGCTGTTGAATAGCTCTTTATTTCTCACACAGAGACTAATTTTATTTTTTTTATTTTTATTTTATTTTATTTTTTTAAAGATTTTATTTATTTATTTGAGACAGAGAGAGTGAGAGAGAGAGAGAGAGAGAGAGAGAGCACATGAGAGGGGGGAGGGTCAGAGGGAGAAGCAGGCTCCCTGCCGAGCAGGGAGCCCGATGCGGGACTCGATCCAGGGACTCCAGGATCATGACCTGAGCCGAAGGCAGTCGCTTAACCAACTGAGCCACCCAGGTGCCCTAATTTTATTTTTTTTAAAGAAACCACTTTATTGGGATATGTTCTTGACACACACACACACACACACACACAAATAATTGCATTCTTGTGATTCTAGCTGAAAGCTGCAAGTTGGAGGAGGGCACAGCATAGGACTGTGACTCCTCTACCTAGTCATGACAAATTGGACACTTGACCCATTTTTGGAGATGGCTGGATGCTGTTGACTTGCTGTGTTTGGCTTTTTGGATTAGTTGCACTTTGCAACAATAGACTGATAGCCTGACTGTACTTCCCTCACCTTTCTCCTGGTACCCACACCTTAGTAAGATATTTTGTTTAATAAATACAGATATCTCCAGAATAGCATTGGTTTGTTTTTTTTGTGTGTGAGAGTTCTCACTGGATAAATGATTAGAACAAAATGAATAAGGGTTATATAAACATATTTTGAATTTTTTTGATTTGGTTAGAACATGATTTTGTTAAGTCATGTAAAACTGTTTTTCTTTGAAAATGCTTTGGTCCCTCTTTTCATAAAACTCATTCAAATGAATGGTCTGGATGAGACAAAAAAAAAAAACCAGAAAAACATAAATTATGATTACTGAGGGCGCCTGGGTGGCTCAGTTGGTTAAGCGACTGCCTTTGGCTCAGGTCATGATCCTGGAGTCCCTGGATCGAGTCCCGCATCCGGCTCCCTGCTCGGCAGGGAGCCTGCTTCTGCCTCTGACCCTCCCCCCTCTCATGTGCTCTCTCTCTCTCTCATTCTCTCTGTCTCAAATAAATAAATAAATAAAATCTTTTAAAAAAAATTATGATTACTGAGTAAGACACACTGATTTTGTAACAACTGAGAAGAAAAAAAAAAACAGGCACTTGGGGAGGTATGGAGGGGAGTGGTAAGGCATTAGAGACCTTTGTTTTTCAGAACAACTCCTGGAAGCTTTCCCCTTCTCCCCAGTAAAAGCACCAGTGTTATCTTTCAAGCTTCTGAGAGTGCTTTGAATTCAAACTGACTCCTGGCCCTAAGATCACATCAGACCATGCTGACTAACAGATAGCAGGGGTTGTCTTGTACTTTCCATGCAGAGAACCTCCAGATGTCATCTGCACTCACAAAGCAGATGATCTGGTGACATGGACAAGCAAAACTGTTTGGAACTTATTACCTTCTAGCAGTCTCTAAAAAAACAAGAGCTAGGGCACCTGAGTGGCTCAGTCGGTTAAGCGTCTGCCTTTGGCTCAGGTCATGATCCCAGGGTCCTGGGATCAAGTCCTACATTGGGCTCCTTGCTCGGCGGGGAGCCTGCTTCTCCCTCTGCCTCTGCCTCTCTGTCTCTCATGAATAAATAAGTAAAATCTTTAAAAAAATAAAAAATAAAAAAACAAGGGCTAAACTGAATTAATTGGACCAGACTGGAAACCCTGGGGCAGAAGTTCCCCTGGTAGGAAGCCACTTTGGGAGCCTATGTAACCAGCCCCAGTAAGAACCTTGGGTACTCAGTCTCTAATGAAATTCCTGGTAGACAGCACTTCACAGGTATTGTCACAACTCAGTGCTGTAGGAAATGTGTGCAGTTTGATATCTCTTAGAGAAGACTCTTGGACGCTTACACCATATCCTGTGGCCTTGACCCATGAGCCTTTTCACTTTGCTTATTTTTCTTTGTATCCTTTACCATAATAAATCTTGGCTATCAGTATGACTGTATGCTGAGTCCTGTGGTTAGTTGTGAATCTCTGAATTTAGGGGTGGTCTTGGGCACCCCCATACAGTGGATGTTCAAAAGGAAGTATTATACTGTTACATTGTATTATTATTATATTATTTGTATTAGGTGATTAGGGTAAAGAATTTAAGCAAACTAGGCTTTATTCTGGATTGGGTGATGTCAGAAGGTGGGGGCAATTTGACTTCGTATCTTTTTTTTTTTTTTTAAAGATTTTATTTATTTATTCATGAGAGACAGAGAGAGAGAGGGAGAGGCAGGCTCCCAAGGAGCAGGGAGCCCGATGTGGGACTCAATCCCAGGACCCTGGGATCATGACCTGAGCCGAAGGCAGACGCTTAACCATCTGAGCCACCCAGGCGCCCGACTTCGTATCTTTTTTAAAAATTTCTTCTTAAATTTAAGTATACGTAACACAATATTACATTAGTTTCAGGTGTACAACAGTGATTTGACAAGCTTATACATTATGTGATGTTCACCACATGTGTAGCTATCATCTGTCACCATACATTGGTATTATCATTAACTATATTCCTTATACTGTGCCTTTTATTCCCGTGACTTATTCATTCTATAACTAGAAGCCTGCATTTCCCACTCCTCTTCACCTATTTTGCCTATCCCCCATCCCATCCCCTCCGGCAACAATCAGCTTGTTCTCTATTTATAGTTCTGATTTTGCTTTTTATTTGTTTATTCATTTTTTTTTTTAAATTCCACATGTGAGTGAAATCATATGGTATTTCTCTTTCTCAGTCTGACTTATTTAACTTAGCATAATACCCTCTAGGTCCATCCATGTTGTCTCAAATGGCATAATATCATCCTTTTTTATGGCTGCATAATGTTCTATTATGTAAATGTGTGTGTACATGTATATACACACATATGTATTCATATATATAGTGTAAAAGTAAATATACATATATATATACACATGTATATATGTGTATATACACACACATACACACCACATCTTCCTTATCCATTCTTCTTTCAATGGACACTGATAACTAAGTATCAGAAAGAGAAATTAAGAAAACACCAATTGCAGTTGCATCAAAAATAATAAAATACCTAGGAATAAACTATAATCTGAAAACTATAAATCACTGATGAAAGAAATAGAAGATGACACAAAAAAATGGAAAGATATTCCAAGCTCATGGATTGGAAGAATTGATATTGTTAAAATGTCCATGTCACTCAAAGCAATCTGCAGATTCAATGCAATCCCTATCAAAATACCAACAATATTTTTCACAAAACTAGAACGAGTAATACTAAAATTTGTATGGAACCACAAAAGACCCTGAATAGCCAAAGCAATCTTGAGAAACAAACAAATAAAGCAGGAGGTATCACAATTCCAGATTTGAAGATATACTATAAAGCTGTAGTAATCAATACAGGATGATACTGGCACAAAGATAGACACATAGATCAATAGAACAGAATAGACAGCCCAGAAATAAACCGACACTTATATGGTCAATTAATCTATATGATAAAGGACTCAAGAATATCCAATGAGAAAAAGTCTAATAAATAGTGTTGGGAAAACTGGACAGCTACATGTAGAAGAATGAAACTGGACTGCTTTTTAACACCATACACAAAAATAAACTCAAAATGTATTAAAGATATAAATATGAGACCTGAAACTATAAAAATCCTAGAAGAGTACACAAGCAGTAACTTTTTTTACATTGGCTGTAGCAACCTTTTTTTAAAAAGATTTATTTATTTGAGAGTGCATGCATGTGAGTGAGTGGGGGGAGGCACAGAGGAAAGAATCTCAAGCAGACTCCCAACTGAGTGTGGAGTCCTATGTGGGGCTTGATCTCACGACCCTGAGACCATGGCCTGAGCCAAAATCAAGAGTTGGATGCTTAACTGACTGAACCACCCAGACACCCCAGCTGTAGCAACTTTTTTTCTACATATGTCTCCTGAGGCAAGGGGGGAAAAAAAGCAAAAATAAACTACTGGGACTACATCTAAATAAAAATTTTTGCACACAAAGGAAACCATCAACAAAAGAAAAAGACAGCCCCCTGAAGGAGAGAAGATATTTACAAATGATATATCAGATAAGGGATTAATATCCAAAATATATAAAGAATGTAAACAATGCAACACCAAAAAACCAATCTGATTTGAAAATGGGCAGAGGACCTGAATAGACATTTTTCCAAAGAAGACATACAGATGGACAAAAGACAAATGTAAAGATGATCGACTTAGTATCTTTTAAAATGTGTTATCTCAAAATAAAGCTAAAACTGGTAAAGTAACATCATTTACTCATACTGGCCAGGATAGGAGTATGTTTGGTCATTTTTGTGCTTTGGACAATGTCCATGTATTTTTCTGTGTTCAGACATAATTACAGAGTAGTGTCTTTTTTATCTTAGTCCATCACTGTCACAGAGTGGCCTTCTCTTATGTTTGTGTTGTGAGATTGTTTATATGCAACAGGAGAATACCAAGGACTATTTGTGTGCCAGACCAGCTCCCAATGTCAGTAGATTGTTTTCTTTTCCTCAAGATTATGATATGTAGCAGTTTTTCCTGTTGTTGGAAGAATATTGATAATTTTTCCTAGATGATTTTTATAAATTTAATGTGGGATAGAATGTGGGAAGGGACTTAGGAGAGCTGCAATTTATTTCCAACATTACTACTAATTGACTGTATGACCCAAAGCATTATTTTCCAGGTGGAGAAGCTAGAGGGGGAAATATTTTGTGAAGATTTCATAATAGAACTCTTAAGATCCAAACAAAAAGGCGTTCATAAAACACACTTTGAAAAGGATTAGGAGTGGTTTTAGAAAAATAAGTGATTTCTACCTGTAAGCTTATATAGCCTTTTATTTTCCCAAAGTTCATTTTTAGTTCAAATAATAGCAAAGCTGTAAAGGTCAGGGAAGTTATAACATGACAAAAATAGCTGAAGTTGTAGGTAGGATTTTTATTTTTATTATTTATCCTTATGTGGTTAATAAGAAGAACAACCGTTAAGCATAGTCTATGTAAGATGTAAGAATGGTGTGACTTTATCTATAAAAACTCATTGTTTATTTTTAAGGGATGTTATTGGGAGGTCAGTCACTGGGATAGTTGTTTTTGGTAGTGAAGTGGAGTTATTATACTGGGGATTTAAAAGCCCAGGGAAGGGGCACCTGGGTGGTGTAGTCTGTTAAGCATCTGACTCTTGGTTTCAGCTCAGGTTGTGATCTCATGGTTGTGATCTCATGGTCCTGAGATCTAGCCCTGCTCTGGGCTTCTTCTCCCTCTGCCCCTCCCACTTGTGCTCTCTCTCTAAAATAAATAAAAAAAATTAAAGCCCAGTGAAAGCACTTGGCAGCTATCCATAAAGAAGTCAAACCTACAGCCACACTGACTTGTTGTTTTCTTCATGCTGTTATACAAGTTCCAAAGGGGAATTTTTGTATCAGCTACACTGTTATCAGAAGACAATTCAGTCAATTCATTAGAGATTTTATGTTTTTTTTGGAAACCCATGGATTAATTTCTCTAAACTTAATATTTTGAAATAAACCCAGGTGATTTAAGTTGCCCTATGTTTGGAAAGACTAGTTTCATGTACTACACAGCTGAAGGGTGTGTCTGGATACATAGACAGATAAAAATAACCTGCCAGAAAGTGTACATCCAATACTTGTGTCACTGTTCTGATTTAGAAGGCCAACCTGCTTTTCTGATCTTATTCCATTGTTTTAAAATTAGAATTATCATAGGCCTATGTAGGATTTTTATTATTAGCTAATTAAAGTTCTGTGATATTATAATAGAGGCAACAATTTCCATGGTTAGCCCGGTGATGGGTATTAAGGAGGGCACGTACTGCATGGAGCACTGGATGTTATACGAAAACAATGGATCATGGATCACCACATCAAAAACCAATGATGTATTGTATGGTGACTAACATAACATAATAAAATTTTTAAAAAAGAAGCAAATTCTGAATATTAATCACTTGAAGTTATTTTTTGGAAAAAAGATAAAGGAGAAAAAATAAATCTATTTCTGCACTAAAAAAAATAAATGAAAGACACACTAAAGCAGAGTGCACTGTTTGGAAATTGGTAATTTATATTTGTGCTTATGGAGATTTAGGGTAAAAATTTTGGAAGAAAGTTATTAATAGTTACTGAATTGTTAGTACATGCAAAATAAAAAAAACTTTTCTACTATTTTATGTAATTGGAATGTGCATAAATCACATTTTAAGGGCAATATAGTAATTGCAGCTGGAATTGTAAGTTTAAACAGAAGTAGTTCAAGTGTTATTTGTGTTTCTGTCATTGTATTTGGATCTCAGAATTTGTGTCAGTCTTGGGGCACCTGGGTGGCTCAGTCAATTGAGCATCCGACTCTTGATCTCAGCACAGGTCTTGATCTCAGCGTTGTGAGTTCAAGCCTCATGTCAGGCTCTGTGCTGGGCATGGATACTATTTAAAAAAAAAAAAGAATTTGTGTCAGTCTTAGCCTTCTTAATCCTACAGAAACCAGTTTTGTTTTTCAAAGCTGACATCCAAAAATTTTTCTTCTTGTCCTCTAGAAGTTAGATGATGGCAGTGAGTGTTTAGAAATTCTTAAAGTGTGTAGGATAAAGCCATATATTCAACTATGGAACTATAGGACTGACATGCAAGCCTGAGACTGCATATATCATTGAGCTTTCTTTTTTATCTGTTTTAAATGAGATAGGTTTTAATCAAACACAGTGTGCACATGCACATACACAGACATAATTGGAGTGGTTAAATATTTACATGATATTCACTGAGGGAAAAACATCTTTTCTTTATATGCTACTTAAGCTCCTTGCTCCATCCTCCACACAAGACTGCCTCTAGAACCTTCCATTTTTGTGACTCCCTAACAGGTGTCTTTTAGCCTAATGAGAAGATTTTCATCCCTGTTCTCTTTCTCTTCCTTTTTCTACTCCCACTTCTTCTCTCCTCTTCCTCTTCCTTTTTTTCTCATTATCTTCAAGAGGGTTTATTATGTGGAAATTTGAAGGTGTGGAAAGTAGCAGAGCCACTGCATCAAATATAAAACAACTAATCAAACATCCCTAGACACCTATCATCTAAAAAGGAGGCAAGAAGAAGCATTGAAATAATACTGTTTGTGGTTTTCTAAAACTAAAATACACACATACACCTAAAAACCTGGAAAGAAATACACTAACAGTCTGATTATTTATGTGATTATCACACTAAACAGTAAACTGTTAGGTCTGGAATATAACAAACCCTCTTTAAAAATAAAGTCTTTAAGTTATATGTGAACTTTATCGAAATGTGGACAAGAAAAAAACTAGCTGCTTTCCCCACCCTAGGCAATTTTTTAATGCCGCATGGCATTCCATCTTGTTAAGACATTATCACATCTTTAACCTTTTCCCTAGTGCTGAGTCATTGAGTATTTCCAATTTATTCAGAATATCAATGCAAATGTTTTGCGTTCAGGAATATTACTTCAGATTTGAGTATCCTCATTTTATCTCCAAAAGAGCCTACGTGGAGAAAGGATAATTTGCAATTCATCAGCAGTACTCTGGGATATTGATAATCTGGGTGTATAGTATTAACTAGTCATACATAAAATTGTACCCTGATCACCATAGGCCCTTCTTTACTCCCATCCCATTCCATCTCATCTCATTCTTCCCCAGGAAATGTCAGAATTGATTGAATTTTAAGACAATGCACATTCTTCATAGAGATTTTGAAAATCCAGAACTAGAAAATAAACAATCTGTAGGGAGTCACATCATCAGATCTTCACTGTTGATATTTTAGCGTTTTTATTATGTTCAATTAGCCAACATATAGTACATCTTTAGTTTTTGATGTAGTGTTCAGTGATTCATTAGTTGCGTATAACACCCAGTGCTCATCACATCACGTGCCCTCCTTAATTCCCACCACCTGGTTACCCCACCTCCTCACTACCACCTTCTGTAACCTTCAGTTTGTTTCCCGGAGTCCAGAGTCTCTCATAGTTTGTCTCTCTCTCTGATTTCTTCCTGTTCAGTTTTCCCTCCCTTCCCCCGTGGTCCTCTGTGCTATTCCTTATAGTCCACATATGAGGTATTATGCTAAGTGAAATAAGTCAAGCAGGGAAAGATATTTTATTTTTTTTAAATTTTTTTTAAGATTTTATTTATTTATTTGACAGAGAGAGACACAGCCAGAGAGGAAACACAAGCAGGGGGAGTGGGAGAGGGAGAAGCAGGCTTCCCGCTGAGCAGGGAGCCCGATGCGGGGCTCGATCCCAGGACCCCGGGATCATGACCCGAGCCGAAGGCAGACACTTAACGACTGAGCCACCCAGGCGCCCCAAGAAGGGAAAGATATTTTAGTGTTTTACCCCCCTTCTCTTTTGTTTATATATTTGAATGTAAAAATGCTTGTGTTTTGTTTTTTGCACATGTCCTTGAGTTGGAGCAAAAATAATAAGGTGAATGGGCTGAAGGCATTCTTTTTTTGTGTTTTTTTTTGTGAGTGTTTTTTTTTTTCTTTTGGTAAATTAGAGCTGACATTATAGCTACACCCTTAAGCTCTTTTTGAAATTTTTTTGAAGATTTTATTTATTTATTTGAGAGAGAGAGAGCACAGAGGGAGAGTGAGAGGGAGAAGCAGACTCCCCGCTGAGCAGAAAGTCTGACGTGGGGCTCGATCCTAGGACCCTGAGATCATGACCTGAGCTGAAGGCAGATGCTCAACCAACCAAACCACCCAGGCACCCCTCTTTTTGAATTTTTTTAACCGTAACATTTGTTAAACATGGATAAAAAGAAAGCATAGATGTTATTGAAAAGATTATTGAACAACACTCTACTAGTGGTCATCAGTATTAGATCTATTAATCTTCCACATAAGAGAAGCTTGGAAGTCACATTTCTAGCCTCTAAAAAGCCCCCTCACCTGCATTCTTTGCTCTTACAGGCTCAAATTTTCTCAGGCTTACTTAAGATCTCCCCTCTAGATCAGTCCTCAGTGAACCCCTCTGGTCTAGAAATTTTGGAGCTGCTACCACAGGGAAGATGGGTGGCACTGGAGGTTTGCTAAGATCTAATCATTCATTGAACAAAGATTTGCCAATGACAGCTGCTCAACAAATAAGGTGATTATGTCATCTGCACAAGGGGCTTGTGGCACCACCTCCTTTTGCCAAGGCAGCTAGAGGGGAAGGCTGTTTAATCAGTTGTTCCTGCTGCAGCTTTAGGCCTGCTCTGGTATTGTGCTTGCCTGCCCCTCCGCCTCTTCATCCACCTCAGCCCAGTTTCCACAGCAGCCACAGCTGAAGCCATTTCCGCTTCAACTTCTGCCTCCATCTTAGACCCTGCCAGTGCCCACTGCCTGGGCTACAGCCATCTCTTCTACTCTGTGAATCTTTTCCTATTAGAAAGGTAACAATGGAAGGTCTTGGGGAACCTGGCATAGCCAGTGAAGTGAGCCCACCAATTGGCCCTGGGGCAGCCACAGCCTCTCGATAGGCTTTGATGGGATACTCCTTAGATGAGGACTTTATTGAGAGCCTCTGGCAGTAAAGTACCGAGTATGCTCTCAAAAAGCTTCTGGCCAAATCTGCAGGCCTAGAAGCCAAGAACCTGAAGGATTTTCATCCCATTGAGAGGAAATATCCTGACATCTATAGGCCCTTTTTGGAAAAGAGATGCCAGATCATCAATACACTGTACTAACCCACAAAAGAGGAGTGTGAGGTAAAGTCCAAGGCCGAGGACTATGGTTATATTAGGGTGGAGGATGATTCTGATGCTCAGATGCAGGGTCTGGAGAATACAGAGTATGAGGACTTGGACGAGTATTGTTAAGAAGCTTTCGAAAATGTGGAGAAAGTGTTTGGGGAGTATGGAGGAATAGAGGGACAAAATATGGATGAGGAGACAGAGGATCCTACAGGGAACCCCAATTTCTGGCTCATGGTTCTAAAGAATGTTGAAGAGGTCACTCACTTGATTCAAAAATATGACAAGCCCATTCTGAAGCACTTGAGAGTTCTGCAAATCAGGTTTTTAAAACCTGATGAACCTCTCACCTTCACTCTGAAATTTCTCTTTGAACTCAGCAACTACTTCACAAATGAGGTGTTGACCAAAACTTACACACTCAAGTCTAAGTTCCTTTACTCTTGACTCCCATCCCTTTAAGGGATCTGTGGTGGCGGATTGCATTGTTTATAAGACAAATCAGAAGGGGGCGCCTGGGTGGCTCAATAGTTAAGTGTCTGCCTTCCGCTCAGGTCATAATCCCACGGTCCTGGGTCCTGGGATCGAGCCCCGCATCATCGGGCTCCCTGCTCGGCGGGAAGCCCGCTTCTCCCTCTCCCACTCCCCCTGCTTGTGTTCCCTCTCTTGCTGTGTCTCTGTCAAACAAATAAATAAAATCTTAAAAAAAATAAGACAGATCAGAAGGAGGGAAAGAACGTCACTGTGCAAAAAGTCCTGAAAAAGCACAGGTTTTGGGGGCACCTGGGTGGCTCAGTCGTTAAGTGTCTGCCTTCGGCTTGGGTCGTGATCCCAGGATCCTGGGATCGAGCCCCGCATCGGTCTCTTTGCTCAGCGGGGAGCCTGCTTCTCCCTCTCCCACTCCCCCTGCTTGTGTTCCTGCTCTCGCTATCTCTCTCTGTCAAATAAATAAAATCTTTAAAAAAAAAAAAAAAAAAGCACAGGTTTTGGGGATGGATACACACAGCGATCCAGGAATTTCCCTGAGAGTCCTTTTTCAACTTCTTCAGTACCTATCTGGTGGGGCCTGGATGCCAGTGAAGATAAGGAAGATGTTTTCATAGCTCATACCTTACTGCACCTTTGTTATCCCAAGAGCCGTGTTATACTTCACAGGAGAAGCACCTGAAGTCAAATAAGGGGGAATAAAACAAACTTGGGTTCTGACAGAGTCACTTATGAGAACAGGGTGGCTGTTGTTGAGGGTGCTAAAGGCCAAGGCCTGAACTCCCAAGCAGAAGATACTAACTTCTGAAGCAGGGTGGTGTATGTGGGTCTCCACATTAAGAGCCTACATTTACAATAACCAAAATTTAACTGTAAGTTACTTATGGCCATAATGTGTGTGTCTCTTCCTGGTAGTCTCAGAATAAAGCTATCTTCAAATATATTTAACAATGCCTTCCACCTACCCCTCTGGTGGTATAAAGTTTTTCAAGAAATGTAGAAGGTAGTGAATTCTCTAAGCATGTGAATACCTTGCTATTGTGACTCCATGGCTTTTGTTATGTTACTATTAGCTTCTAGCCATGGAAAATTACCGGAATTGGTAACTGAGACATATCTGTTTAGAGACGTTTTTTTCTTGGAAAAATCAAAGCAAGATTACCCTGCTTCCAACCCTGTCAATAAATGGGATTTATTCTGTTTGCACTAGCTATGCCTTCCTCTCGTCATTGTTATACAAATGCAGCAAGTTATACTAACTAAAATACATTTGATTTTTTATTGTAATTAACTGTTAGCTTGTTTATAGGTTCCTATATTTTATGTGATATGGTGATTGACTCAGAAACCAGTTGCATTATTGCTTATCAGTGAGGTATAGTTAAAACCACTTTTCCTAAAGCCTGCCATAAATTGTACCATGTACTTCTGCAAAGTAGGGTTAAAGTGTGCATTTTCTTTTCTGTAATGTTTCTGTGTTCCATGGAAATTAGTTATATAATTAGTTAAGCTTTTTTCCTCATGCTTATTCCAAAATAAAATTAATATGAATGTTAAACACTGTTTCTTCTGAGGGTATTGGAGTAAAGGATATGGCCTTGCCCCTTCAAGTGCCAGGTGGAAGATTTGGTTGGAAGGTATTAGCAGGTCACACTTATCCTTTGGGTACATTATGCCCACTACATTTTTAAGAGTCCACAAAAATGTTTTAATTTCTCTTAAAATCAGAAGGAAAATAAATATAATTATAATAATGTGTACATAATTAATCCAGCCTGGATTATATTTGTCTTATACCAAAAGAGATGTAAAATAATATTTATTTATGTATATAATAATGTCATAGAGGAAAGGGCCAGGGAAGGTAAAGCTGCCAGATTCCATGAAACTCATGAGAAGGGGTGAAAGAGTGAGGAGGTAGAGTGGCTGAGGCGGCTGTTGATGTGACAAAGGAGAAAAAAAGAGGGAGGGGAGGAAGGAAAGAGGGACAAGCAGAGATGGGTTTATCAGGAAACGGGTAATGGATGGCCTGTAGGCTCTAGGAGACAGTAAATGGCCTGACTGGCAAGAGGGGAGAGGGTTAATAGAATGGAGAGGGAGGGGTGGAACCAAAGCCCAGGTGGGGCCTGGCCTGGGAGAAGTTGGAGCTTTGCTAGGGAGAAAAAAAGGAGGGGAGAGGATAGAGAAGGGAGAAAGAGTTAAGAAGGTGGGTGAGGGGTCTGGAGAGCAGAGAACCAGTGGATGAAAGGGTGAAGCTTTATTAAAGATGAAAGGGCATTCCTTGGTTAGAGATTACTGAATTTCAGGTTTTATAATTCTGATACATTTTGCAAAAACAGTACCCTGTCCAGGAAGAGGAATCCGAAGAGGAACTAGAGAAGCATTGGTCTATTGTAAGTAACCTTTAATCATGTTCTTTCATTGCCAAAATGGAGATATCTATATCTCTCTATCTATATATGAATTAATTCATTATTTTTATACAACAAACACCTTATATTGTACTATTTCTATGTGCCAGACACTGTTCTAAGTACTTTATATATCCATAATATTTATAATTTATTAATATTGATTAATATTAATTTTATAATTGAAAAAAGAGTCATTTTCTTTTTTAAAAAGTTTTTATTTAAATTCTGGTTAGTTAACATACAGTGTAATATTAGTTGCAGATGTAGAATTCAGTGATTCAACACTTACAACAGCTGGTACTCATCATAATAAGTGTACTCCTTAATTCCCAACATCTACTTAAACCATCCCCTGCCCACCCACCCTCTGGTAACCATCAGTTTGTTTTCTATAGTTAAGAGCCTCTTAATTTGCCTCTCTCTTTTTTCCCCCACGCTCATTTGTTTTGTGCCTTAAATTCCACATATGAGTGAAATCATATGGCATTTGTCTTTCTCTGACTTACTTCACATAGCATAATACTCTCTAGTTCTATCATGTTGCAAATGGCAAGATTTCATTCTCTTCTATGGCTGAGTAATATTCCATCGTATAAATATACCACATCTTTATACATTCATCAGTTGATGGACATTTGGGCTCTTTCCATAAATGGGTTATTGTTGATAATGCTGCTGTGAACATCGGGGTGCATGTATCCCTTTGAATTAGTATTCTTGTATTCTTTGTACCTAGTAGTGCAATTGCTGGATTATAGGGTAGTGATATTTTTAACTTTTCAAGGAACCTCTAAAACTGTTTTCCAGAGTGGCTGCACCAGTTTGCATAAAAGTAGTAAATGCAGGACGGGAGGCTCCAACAAGGCAGAATTAATTATAATATCAACCAATACTTCCCTCCAAACCCCACTTTAACTGCTAGTAAGCATATATTTTTGTATCCTGCTTTTATAAAAAGAAACTTACCATTATAACATTAGTGTTTTCTTGTAATTTAATTTATATTTAAAAGCATATTTAAAAACAATTTTATGGAAGTATAATTAACATACAATATTATATTAGTATTAGGCATACAATATAATGATTCAACAATTCTATACATTACTCAGTGCTCATCACAAATGTACTTTTAATCCGTTTATCTATTTCACCCATCCCCCACCCACCACCATTCTGGCAACCACCAGTTCTCTGTATTTAAGAGTCTTTTGTTTCTGTTTTTCTTTGTTTTGTTTCTTAAATTCCACATATAAATGACATCATATGGTATTTGTCTTTATTTGACTTATTTCACGTAGCATTATACCCTCTAGGTCCATCCATATTGTTGCAAATGGCAAGATTCCATTCTTTTCTAAGGTTGAGTAATATTCCATTATATATATATACCACATCTTTATGCATTCATCTATCAATGGATACTTGGGCTGCTTCCATATCATGGCTGTTGTAAATAATGCTGCAATAAACATAGGCATGCACATATCTTTTTGAATGTTTTCATTTTCTTTGGGTCAGTACCCAGTAGTAGAATTACTGGATCATATGGTGATTCTATTTTAAATTTTTTGAGGAACCTCCATTGTGTTCTCTGCAGTGCCTGCACCAATTTGCATTCCCACCAACAGTACGCCAGGGTTCCTTTTTCTCCACATCCTTGCCAACACTTGTGATTTCTAAAAAGGTATAATTATTAATAATCATGTAGTATTCCAATATATGGGAACACAATTTATTATTTTAATATTTGTTATTAGTTTCTAATTTATATATTTAAGTAGGCAAATGTTCTGCCTTTTAATATTAAGACTTTTCATTCAAGTTTCTTTTTTTTAACTTTAACCTCCAAGGCTTAGGCAAACTCTATGAAGAGCTAAATGGAAAGTTAGAAGCAGGAGTCATATCAGTAATTAGCCAGGGTTTCATTTTTTTATTTTTATTTTTATTTTTTTAATAAAGATTTTATTTATTTATTTGACAGAGAGAGAGTTAGTGAGAGCAAGAACACAAGCAGGGGGAGTGGGAGAGGGAGAAGCAGGCTTCCCGCCAAGCAGGGAGCCCGATGCGGGGCTCGATCCCAGGACCCTGGGATCATGACCTGAGCCGAAGGCCGACGCTTAACCGACTGAGCCACCCAGGCGCCCCAGGTTTCATTTTTTTTAAAGATTTTATTTATTTATTTGACAGAGAGAGACACAGCAGGAGAGGGAACACAAGCAGGGGGAGTGGGAGAGAAAGAAGCAGGCTTCCTGCGGAACAGGGAGCCCGACGCAGGGCTGGATCCCAGGACCCTGGGATCACGACCCAAGCCAAAGGCAGATGCTTAATGACTGAGCCACCCAGGTGCCCCTAGCCAGGGTTTCAATGACAAATATAGTCACTAGAATGTAACTTGGTCATTACCAAATGTACTCATAAACCTTGGAGATGGTATTTTTCTACTCAAAATATATAATGAATCTTTTACCTTCTCTCTGCATCAAAAAATATATCATAATTTTTACACATTTTTTGAACACGCAAGAACTTGAGAAATAGAGCTCTCTTAAGCCTTTTTAGGAGGATGATAAATTTCAGGCCAAAAAAAAAATGTATGGAAGGTCTAGCGTGAATGTACCAATGGTAAGCATTAAATAAACTCAACTGTAGGAGTAAGACCAAAACAAACATACGTATTATGGTTAAACACTGAACAATTTAAATGTTAAGAACATGGTCAATGTAGACATAATGCAACTAGCAAAAGTTGGGACTAAAAGGGGGATTTCTTCTTTTATAACCGGGGATCAAAAAATCTGGCAAGGTAAGGTGCCTGGTACAGGGTAGATGCTCAATAATATATTAATCAATATCTGTCTTAGTGAATGTGACTGCTATAACTCATCTAGGAATTTATCCTACAAATATACTTTTGCAAAATGGTATGCTCAAGGATACTTATTGTAGCATTGTTATACCAAAACAATGGGGAAAATTCCAAGTCCCTTGGTAAGAGATTGTTTATATAAATTATGGCCCATCTACACAATAGATTTTTTAAAATGCTATGAGACAGCTATATGTTTATACCAATGAAGAGCCGTCATTTACTAAAGAATATTCAATAGAAAGATAAAAAGGGTCATGATTTCCTTTTGTGCCTCTGGAACATAGGCTTTAAATTAACTTTAACATATAATATGATGGACAGATTGTCCAATTTTCATGGCCTTAATGAGTACTGTGATTTAAGTTATAGTTATACATGGGGATCCCACTAAATTTAAACAAAGTATCTCCTATACTCTTAGAGGATATTCCAAATAGATATGCCTCATCTTAACAACTGAAATAATTGCCTTGTCTAAATTCCCTATAGTCATATCACCCAGTGACTTAAGACATCCTACAGTAGGCATTGATGCTCTGACTCAAAGAACAATAAGTTAAAATTTAAGTCTTTGCCATTTAGCATAAGCTTGAGCAAATGGGACCCTATGAACCTTTCCCCAGGTTAAGACAAGGTATATAAGAATTAAGACCCATTAATTATATTACTTCTCTATGAGGCCATTATTCCTACTGTCTTCCAGTTTAATATCCTAATTTGGCCAATACCCAAAACAGGAAAAAAAAAAAAGAAAAAGAATATCACTAAACAGTAGATTATTATAACCTTAATGCTATGGTACTCCTGATTAAAGCTGGCCATGTCCAATATTATTAAAATTATTGACTTCCTCAAATAAAAAACTGGAAACCGTCTTAATTTTGTAGGTTTGAGTAATATGTTCTATTTAGTGACTATTTCAGTAGCCTGTCACAGTTTGCCTTCACCTTTAAGGAAACACAATACACATTTACTCAGGTATCCATGAGGAATACCAGTAGCCCTCCCATGCCACACAGTATTTTCAGGCAAGATATTAACCTTGTCCAAATTTCCCCAAGACCACAGATAAGATTGTTTATTGAGACAGCCTCTAAGAAAATTCATTTGATACATATATTCATAACATAACAATATTCATAAAGGAGCCCACAAGCCACTGCCTCACATAAAATATAAGGCCCCACAACCTCAATAAAATTTCTGGGTAATATTTGGAATAGTTGAGGGCTGTTCCAACTCTGAAACTGTAAAGCAACAACTATTGAAACCAAATGTTAACACAAGTCCAAAAGCTTTTAGTCCATTTTGGTTTCTGGAGGTAACATATTGCTTATGTACAAATTTTACTTAAGCCCGTTTATGTTGTTACTCACAAATCAGCTGACTTTGATGAATGGGGTCCCCTGTAACAAAAGGTTCTAGACTGTCCAAATTATAATACAATAGGAACTTCCATTAGTTCCCACCAAGCAGTTGTCACTGTAGAGGCTTTAGCAATCTCCTGTCCTGTCTTTTGGAGTCTCTGGACCACCTATGATAGCCACAAATTGCCCATGGGCATCTGGTACAAAAAACCTGATTTCCTTGTCCCCCTTCTACACACCATTATCATGAGAACTGCTGATTTCATACTGAGCCCTTCTGGAAAATGTGGCTCTCATAGGTCTGAACTTGTAACTCCCTGTACTTAGCTGCCCATTATGCCTTGAATCAAAGAGACAAGACTTGTGGCTTGGCACAGCCACAGAGGCCCTCTTACTGAAATAAAGTGATACTTAAAGAGCCAAACCTGAACCCTCTAGCATTGACCGAACTTCAGACAACCATTTTTGAAGTAGAGGATGCCCTGGCCAACAGTTAGCCCTACATTAGTGTCATTATTAGGACTCTTAGCCACTGCCAATTTTTTAACCATCTGAGCAATGACAACAAAAATTTCTTGTCCAAGGTTTCCCACTTTGGGATAAAGTATCCTGCAAATTTTTTACCTCACAGATACCCCAAAATATAATTCAGTGTCACATACTTATCTGCATGTATGTATTAGTCTGCCTGGGCTTTCATAACAGAATACCACAGACTGGGTGGTTTAAACAACAGAAATTTATATTTTACAGTTCTGGAGGCTTGAAGTCTAAGATCCAGGTGCCATCAAGGTTGGTTTTTGAGGAAACTTCTCTCCTTGGTTTGCAAATGGCTACCCCCTCACTATGTTGTCACATAGCCATTTTTTAACCTATCTATCAGTTCATATAGTTACCTTTTGTGTGTGTGTATGTGTGTGTGTGTGGGGGGGTGAGAATGGTAGCCAAGATATGCAAACGACCCAAGTGTCTGTTGACAGATGAATGGATAAAGAAAATGTCACACACACACACAATTGAATATTATTCAGACTTAAAAATAGAAGGAAATTACATGGCCTTTTCTCTGTACATATGCACTTCTGGTGTGTTTTCCTCTTATAAGAACACCAAACCTATGAAATTAGGGCTCTAGGAGTATAACCTCTTTTAACTTTGAATATCATATCCTTAAAGGCCCTATTTCCAATTGGACAGCCACATGCAGAAGAATGAAACCGGACCATTTCCTTACACCACACACAAAAATAGACTCAAAATGGATGAAAGACCTAAATGTGAGACAGAAATCCATCAAAATCCTAGAGGAGAACACAGGCAGCAACCTCTTCGACCTCAGCCACAGCAACTTCTTCCTAGAAACATCGCCAAAGGCAAGGGAAGTAAGGGCAAAAATGAACTGTTGGGACTTCATCAAAGTAAAAAGCTTTTGCACAGCAAAAGAAACAGTCAACAAAACCAAAAGACAACTGACAGAATGGGAGAAGATATTTGCAAATGACGTATCAGATAAAGAGCTAGTATCCAAAATCTATAAAGAACTTCTCAAACTCAACACCCAAAGAACAAAGAATCCAATCAAGAAATGGGCAGAAGACATGAACAGACATTTCTCCAAAGAAGACATCCAAATGGCCAACAGACACATGAAAAAGTGCTCAACATCACTCGGCATCAGGGAAATCCAAATCAAAACCTCAATGAGACACCACCTCACACCAGTCAGAATGGCTAAAATCAACAAGTCAGGAAATGACAGATGTTGGCGAGGATGTGGAGAAAGAGGAACCCTCCTACACTGTTGGTAGGAATGTAAGCTGGTGCAGCCACTCTGGAAAACAGTATGGAGGTTCCTCAAAAAAGTTGAAAATAGAGCAACCCTATGACCCAGCCATTGCACTACTGGGTATTTACCCCAAAGATACAAATGGAGTGATCCGAAAGGGTACCTGCACCCCAATGTTTATAGCAGCAATGTCCACAATAGCCAAACTATGGGAAGAGCCAAGATGTCCATCAACAGATGAATGGATAAAGAAGATGTGGTACACACATACACACACATACACACACACACACACTGGAATATTATGCAGCCATTAAAAAAAAACAAAATCTTGCCATTTGCAATGACATGGTTGGAACTAGAGGGTATTATGCTAAGTGAAATAAGTCAATCAGAGAAAGGCAAGTATCATATGATCTCACTGATATGAGGAATTCTTAATCTCAGGAAACAAACTGAGGGTTGCTGGAGTGGTGGGGGATGGGAGGGAGGGGATGACTGGGTGATGGACACTGGGGAGGGTATGTGCTGTGGTAAGTGCTGTGAATTGTGTAAGACTGATGAATTACAGACCTGTACCTCTGAAACAAATAATACATTATATGTTTTAAAAAAAAAAGAAGATAGGAGGAAGGGAAAAATGAAGGGGGGTGGGGAATCAGAGGGGAGATGAACCATGAGAGACTATGGACTCTGAGAAACAAACTGAGGGTTTTAGAGGGGAGGAGGTGGGGGGATGTGTTAACCCGGTGATGGGTATTAAGGAGGGCACTATTGAATGGAGCACTGGGTGTTATAAGCAAACAATGAATCATGGAACACTACATCAAAAACTAATGATGTAACATGGTGTCTAACAAAACATAATAAAATAAAATTTTTTAAAAAGGCCCTATTTCCAAATACAGTCACATTGTAGATTAGGCTTCAACATATAAATTTTGGGGAGACATAACTCAGTCCCTAACAATATAGAAAAGCTACTGTACAAAGTTACACCAAAAATTTTATCCCTTTTGACATTCCAGATAACACTAAGACACTCATTTCACTTAAAATACACAACACCAGGTTTTTGAATAGGCATCCAATTGAACTTCCATCTTCCTTACTTCCAACTTCCAGCTTCAGACCACAAGCCCCTTGGAGTTCCATAAACAAAATAAAATTTAATTAAATAGAACACAACACATTTCAGTCAGTAGTAAACTATCAAAAGTAAATTGTAGTAAGGAGCATGAGTACATTTTTGTTGTTTGACTGCTGAGAGCTTACAGGCTTCATACCTCGCCACTCACCTCTGCCTCGCATCTGCAGAAGCAGATAAGACAGCCTGATTGTTCTGTGCCTTGGTGCCTATGGGTAAGTTCAAACCATGCAAACTCCTGGCCCATATATGGAAACCCTCATTTGGCCCCACCCTCTAAACACAATAAAAACAATAATTTCCCCCTCCCTTTACTAAAGTCTTTCTGAACCAGATTAGAGGCCTGCCCTTCTGTCCTCAGAAAGGCCCATTATATGAATAATAAACCTACTTATACCTGCTTGGCCTGTTTGTTGTGTTATCAGTGTTGACATCCAAACCAATGGATTAGGTGGCTGGAGGTTGATCCTTTTCTCTAGGGGTACTGCAAAACACTCATTAACTTGAATTACGTAAATGAGAAATGAACATCAGTGAAGGACTAAATGAAGGAAAAATAAAAATCTTTTATTTTTCTTATTTCTAATGTAAAAACTTTTTAAAAATAGTAATAAATAGAAACAATGATTATAGCATATGGATAAATAAAAATGAATGACAACAATATCACAAGGGACAATTAGAATTAGGAATACCCTGTGATAAGGGTACTGCATTACATGTGAAGAGGTGTATACAGTGTTATTTGAAGGAGGACTTATTCAAAATACTTACTGTAAACCCTAATGCAAACCACTAAAAATATTTTTAAAGAAGTATAAATGACATACCAAGAGAAGATAAAATGAAATCATATCAAATGTTCAATTAAAAGCAGATAAGACAATAAAAAATAAAGAACAAATGCAATGAATAAAAACAGATACAGCACAAAGAATGAGAGACTCTGGACTCCAGGAAACAAACTGAGGGTTACAGAAGGGAGGGGGGTGAGGGGATGGGGTACCTGGGTGATGGGTATTAGGGAGGGCACGTGTTGGGATGAACACTGGGTGTTATAAGCAACTAATGAATCATTGACCACTACAACAAAAACTTATGATGTGCTATATGTTGGCTAACTGAACATAATAAAAAAAACAGAGCATGATTGATTTTATCCCAAAAATGTCAATAATCACTTTAAGTTTGAATGGTCTAAACAAACTAAAAGATTTTGTCAACTTCAACACAAAAGAATAAGCCTCAACTCTGTGCTGTTTCAAAGAAATCCATTTATTTTATTTTTTTTATTATGTTAGTCACCATACAGTACATCATTAGTTTTTGATGTAGTGTTCCATCATTCATTGTTTGCATATAACACCCAGTGCTCCATGCAACACATGCCCTCCTTAATACCCATCACCAGGTTAACCCATCCCCCTCCCCACCTCACCTCTAAAACCCTCAGTTTATTTCTCGAAGTCCATAGTTTCTCATGGTTATTATATTAACATATAATGTATTGTTTCAGGGGTACAGGTCTGTGATTCATCAGTCTTACGCAATTCACAGTGCTCACCATAGCACACACCCTCCCCAGTGTCCATCACCCAGCCACCCCATCCCTCCCACTCCCCTCCATTCCAGGAACCCTCAGTTTGTTTCCTGAGATTAAGAGAAATCCATTTTAAATAGAAGCACTCAGGTAGGTGAGAAGTAAATGGATGGAATGAAAGGCATCCAAACTGAAAGGGAAGAAGAAAATTAACTTTGTCCACAGATGATATGGTCTTATATGTAGAAACCCTTAAAGATTACACACACACACACACACACACACACCTGTTAGAACTAATAAATAAAAATAAAAAATAAATGAAAAAAACTAACAAATCAACAAAAGTAGTAGGATACAAAGTCAACACACAAAAAAATCAGTTGCATTTCTTTTTTTTTTAAGATTTTATTTATTTATTGAGAGAGAGAGAATGAGAGACAGAGAGCATGAGAGGGAGGAGGGTCAGAGGGAGAAGCAGACTCCCTGCCGAGCAGGGAGCCCGATGCGGGACTCGATCCCGGGACTCCAGGATCATGACCTGAGCCGAAGGCAGTCGCTTAACCAACTGAGCCACCCAGGCGCCCCATCAGTTGCATTTCTATACTCTAATAATGAACAATCTGAAAAGGAAATAATGAAAACAATTCCATTTGGAAGACTTAATATTATTAAGATGTCAACACTACCCTAAAGGATCTACAGATTAAATGCAATTCTTAAAATCCCAGTAATGTTCTTCGCATAAATAGAAAACCCATCCTAAAATTCATATGGAATCTTCAGGAACCCTGAATAGCCTAGAAAAAAGTCTTGAAAAAGAAGAACAAAGTTAGGAGTCATGCTTCTTGATTTCAAAACTTACTGCAAAGCTACAGTAATCAAAACACTGTGGTACTGGTATAAACTCAGATATATAGATCAATGGAATAGATTAAAGTCCCAGAAACGAATCTTACATATATGGTCAAATGATTTTAGACAAGGTTATCAAGACTGTTCAATGGGGGACAATGACAGTCTTCAACAAATGGTGCTGGAAAAACGGGATATCCACACGCAAAAAAAAAAAAAAATTGGACTTTTACCTAACACCGTATGCAAAAATAACTCAAAATGGATCAAAGACCTAACTGTAAGACCTAAAACTATAAAACTCTCAGAAGAAAACATGACAAAAACTTTACAACATTGGATTTGGCAATGATTTCATGGATATAACACCAAAGTCTCAGGCAAAAAAAAAAATAATAATAATAATAGACAAACTGGACTTCATGAAATTTTTTTGAAAAGCTGTGCATCAAAAGACAATATCAACAGAGTAAAAAGACAACCCACAGGATGAGAGAATATATTTGCAAGTCATACATCTTATATGTATGGGGAGAGTATTTGAATAGACATTTTTCCAAAGAAGATTTATAAATAACCAGTAAGTACATAAAAAGATGCTCAAAGGTCACTAATAATAAGGAAAATGCAAATCAAAACTACAATGGGATGCCACCACACACCTATTAGGATGGCTTACTATAAAAATAGAAAACAAGTGTCAGTGAGAATATAGAGAAATTGGAATACTTGTACACTGTTGGTGGGAATGTGAAATGGTGTTGCTACTATGAAAAATATGGCGGTTCCTCAAAAAATTAAAAATAGAATTATCATATGATCCAGGAATTCAACTTCTGAGTATATACCCCCAAAGGATTCAAAGCAGGCTTTCAAAGAGATATGAGTACACCCCTGCTCATAGCAGCATTATTCATAATAGCTGAAGTTTGGAAACAACCTAAGTGTCCATCAATGGACGGATAAGCAAAATGTGGTATAGGTATATACGTATGATGGAATACTATTTAGCAGTCTTACAAAGGAGGAGATTCTGACATATTCTACACCATGGGTGAACCTTAGCAACATTCTGCTAAGTGCAATAAGCCTGTCACAAAAAGACAAATACTGTATGATTTCACTTACATGAGGTAATTAGAGTAGTCAGAATTATAGAAATAAAAGTAGAATGGTGGTTGTCAGGGGCTGGGGAGAGGGGAGAATGGAGAATTATTGTTTAATGGGTATAGAATTTCAGTTTTATAATATCAAAGGGGTTGTGGAGATGGATAGTGATGATGATTGCACAACATTATGAATGTATTATCACTGACCTGTACACTTAAAAATGTTTAAGATGGTAAATTATGTGTATTTTACCACAATTTTGAGAAATAGGAAAAAATAAAGGGATGGCAAAAGATACTCCATGCTGTCACTACTCCAAAGGAAGCTTTAATAGCTATATTAATTTCAAACATAGCAAAGTTCAGAACAAGGAATGTTACCAGGGAGAAAGAGGGACATTGCATAATGATAAAGAGGTCATTCTCCAAGAAGACATGTCAATCCTAAATATGTATTCATCTAACAAGAGAGTATCAAAAAACATGAGGCAAAAACTCAGGACTGAAAAAAAAATCAGACGAATCTACTATTACAGCCAGAGACATTAGCATCCCTCTGTTAGTGGTTGATAAATTAAGGAAGCAGAAAATCAAGAATATTCGTATCCTGAAGAGCACAATCAATCAACTTGACCTATTTCACACTCGTAGAATACTCCATCCATCAACAGCTGAATACACATTCCTCTTCCATGCACATGGAACATTCACCAGGATAGATGATATTCTGGGTCACCAAACACACTTGGAGAAATTTTAAAGGATTGAAATCATACAATGTATATTCTTGGACAGCAACAGAATTAAACTATAAATCAATAACAGAAAGACAGCTGAAAAATACCCCAAAAATCAGAAATTAAATAAGAGACTTCTAAATGACCCATAGGTCAAAGAAGAATCTCAAGAGAAATATTTTAAATATTTTTAACTAAAAGTGAAAATGCATTTGATCAAAATATGTGTACTGCATATAAACAGTGGCTAGGGTGCACCTGGTGGCTCAGTTGGTTAAGTGTCTGCCTTGGGCTCAGGTCGTGATCTCAGGGTTCTGGGATCGAGCTCCATCTCAGGCTCCCTGCTCCACGGGGAGTCGCTTCTCCCTTTCCCTCTGCCTCTGCCCCCTGCTCATTCTCTCTCTCTCTCAAAATAAATAAAATCTAAAATAAATAAATAAACAGCAGCTAGAGGGCAATATATAGCATTAAATATATTAGAAAAGAAGAAAGATCTAACATGAATAATCTAAGCTTCCCTCTTAATAAACTAGAGAAATAACTAATAATTAAACCTAAAACAGAAGAAAATAAATAATTTTAAAATGGTACAAAAATCCATGAAATTGAATACAGGAAATGATACAAAAAAAAAATCAACAAAACCAAAAGCTGGTTCTTTGAAACAATCAACAAAATTGATAAACTTCTATCCAGGCTAACAATGAGAAAAAGAAGAGAGGACAGAGAGGACACAAAATACCTGTTAAGGAGTTGGAAGATGGCAGCAAAGTGGGAGGACTCTAGGCTCACCTTACCCTGTGTATACAACTAGATAACTATCAAATCCTAAATACTCCAGAAATTAACCTTAAGATTGGCAGAATGCACTCCACAACTAAAGGCAGAGAAGAGACCACATCCAAGAATGTAGGAAGTGTGGAGAGGTTTGGGAGAGAAATGGATTGTTGCCACTGTGGTAGGGAGAAAGCTGTGGTCGCAGAGAAGGGTGAGAGACAGACTAGCACAGAGGGGAGCACATGGGAAGAAAAGAATCCCCATAGCAATTGGCTAGGAAAACAAGAGGGGCCAAGTTCCATGACTTCTGGCAACCTGTGGGGCTTAAATCCTGGAGTTTTAAAGGTCAGTGAGCATGGCTGGAATAGAGCCTGGAGGGCATCACACTGTTCTTGGAGAAAAGGCAGGCAAACAACCCATGAACATACAGCATGAAAACAGCCATCTGAAGAGCACCTGGAGCACACAGTGGGGAGGTTATTTGACCATTTTGAAGCATGTCCCAGAGAGGCAGCTTTCACGGAGAGACCCTCTCCAAGGAACAAAGGAACTGGCCAGCATCATTTCCCTCCCCTGCCCCTCAGCATAAGCACAGGGCCACCTGTGGATGCCAGCACAGCACTGACACTAGCTAGCTAACTTGTTTACACCAAGCCAGCATCCCATCCCCACACACTGGTGGAACTGCCCTTCCCAGTCTGGCTTGCCTCAGTCCTGGGCCGGGGGGCCCCTCCATCAGAAGAGTGGCCCAAACCCCTGCTCACAGTGAATCTCCCAATGTGGGAGTTTTGCAGAGCCACAGTTCCACCTGTGGTGGCAACAGGTCTCATTTCATGAGCAGACCAGAGCACACCTACTTAAAATGCACCACATTCAGGCCAGGGTCCAAACACTGCCCACAACAGGCAAAGAAAGCCTCTGCAGACACCTAGCATGAAGGATAAAGTGTCCAGGACAAAAAAGCAGAGCACATGCAGCACACATTGGGGACACTCCGGGAAGCGCCAGGCCCTGGAGAACAGAGGACACTACATGGCAGCACATTACAGGACCTCTTCTTCATAAGGTCAGTAACCTCAAAATCAGGATACTTAGCTGATTTTCCTAACAGAGAAATGGGCACAGAGACTTAGACAAAATAAGACAGAGGAATTTATCCCAAATGAAAGAACAGGACAAGGCCTTGACCAGAGATCTAAGTGAAACAAATATAAGTAACATACCTCACAGAATATTTAAAGCAATGATCATAAGGATACTCACCGGACTGGAGAAAAGAGTGGAAAACATGAGTGAGACCCTAAACACAGAGATAAGGAATAAAATAGCAGAGAGAAAGGGTCAATAAATAAAATGAGAAACATGCTTGATGGAATGAACAGGCCAGAAGAAGCAGAGGAATGAAATAATGACCTAGAAGACAAGAGTAATGGAAAGTAATCAAGCTGAACGAAAGAGAAAAAATAATTATGCAAAACAGGAATAGACTTAGGGAACTCAATGACTCCATCAAATGTAATAACATTCGTGTTACAGGAGTCCCACAAGAAGAAGAGAGCAAAGGGGGCAGAGAATTTATTTGAAGAAATAATAGCTAAAAACTTCCCTATCTGGGGAAGGAAACAGATATCTAGATTCAGGAGGCACAGAGAACCACCAACAAAATCAACAAAAGCAGATCCACACCAAAACATACAGGAATTAAAACAGAAAAATATAATTTGGGGGTGGAGTCTTTTGGGTTTTCCACATAAAGTATCATGTCATCTGTGAAAAGAGAGAGTTTGACTTCTTCTTTGCCAGTTTGAATACATTTTTTTCTTTTTGTTGTCTGATTGCTGTTGCTAGGACTTCTAGTACTATGTTGAACAATAGTGACGAGAGTGGGTATCCTTCATTTGTTCCTGATATTAAGGGAAATGCTCTTAGCTTTTCCCCACTGAGGATGATATTTGCTGTGGGTTTTTCATAGATGGATTTTATGAGCTGAGGAATGTTCCCTCTATCCCTATACTCTGAAGAGTTTTAATCAGGAAAGGATGCTGTATTTTGTCAACTGCTTTTTCTGCATCAATTGAGAGGACCATATGGTTCTTCTCCCTCCTCTCATTAATGTGTTCTATCACATTGATTGATTTGCAAATGTTGAACCACCCTTGCATCCAGGGGATAAATCCCACTTGGTCATGGTGGATGATCCTTTTAATGCATTGTTGGATCCTATTAGGTAGGATTTTGTTGAGGATTTTGGAATCCATATTCATCAGGGATATCGGTCTGAAATTACCCTTTTTGATGGGGTCTTTGCCTGGTTTGGGGATTAAGGTAATGCTGGCCTCACAGAATGAGTCTGGAAGTTTTCCTTCTGTTTCTGTTTCTGGAAACAGCTTCAGTAGAATAGGTATTATTTCTTCTTTGAATGTTTGGTAGAATTCCCCAGGGAATCCATCAGGCCCTGGACTCTTGTTTTTTGGGAGGCTTTTGATCACTGCTTCAATCTCGTTACTGGTTATTGACCTATTCAGGTTGTCAATTTCTTCCTGTTTCAGTCTTGGCAGCTTATAGGTTTCCAGGAATGCATCCATTTCATCCAGATTGCTCAGTTTATTGGCATATAGTTGTTGATAATAATTTCTAATAATTGTTTCTATTTCCTTGGTGTTAGTCATGATCTCTCCCGTTTCATTCATAATTTTATTAATTTGGGTCCTTTCTCTTTTCTTTTGGATGAGTCTGGCCAGTGGTTTATCAATCTTATTAATTCTTTCAAAGAACCAACTTCTAGTTTTGTTTATCTGATCTACTGTGTTTCTGGTTTCTAATTCAAGACTCCACCCCCAAATTACTAGAACTCATACACAATTCAGTAATGTGGCAGGATACAAAATCAATGCACAGAAATCAGTTGCTTTCTTATACACTAACAATGCAACTGTAGAAAGAGAAATTAGAGAAATGATTCCATTGACAATAACACCAAAAACCATAAGATACCTTGGAATAAACCTAACCAAAGAGGTAAAGGATCTATACTCTAGAGACTACAGAACACTAATGAAAGAAATTGAAGAAGACACAAAAAGATGGAAAAATATTCCATGCTCATGGATTGGAAGAATAAACATTGTTAAAATGTCTATGCTACCCAGAGCAATCTATACCTTCAATGCTATCCTGATCAAAATTCCAATGACATTTTTCAAAGTGCTGGAACAAATAATCCTAAAATTTGTATGGAATCAGAAAAGACCCCGAATTGCCAAGGAAATGTTGAAAAAGAAAAACAAAGCTGGGGGCATCACATTGCCCGATTGCAAGCTATATTACAAAGCTGTCATCACCAAGACAGCATGGTACTGGCACAAAAACAGACATATAGACCAATGGAACAGAATAGAGAACCCAGATATGGACCCTCAACTCTATGGTCAAATATCTTCGACAAAGCAAGAAAAAACATGCAGTGGAAAAAAGACAGTCTCTTCAATAAATCGTGCTGGGAAAATTGGACAGCCACATGAAGAATGAAACTCAACCATTCTCTAACACCATACACAAATATAAACTCAAAATGGATGAAAGACCTCAGTGTGAGACAGGAATCCATCAAAATCCTAGAGGAGAACATAGGCAGTAACCTCTCCGACATTGGCCACAGCAACTTCTTTCAAGATACATCCCCAAAAGGTATTGAAACAAAAGCAAAAATGAACTTTTGGGACTTCATCAAGGTAAAAAGTTTCTGCACAGGAAAGGAAACAGTCAACAAAATAAAGAGGCAACCCACAGAATGGGAGAAGATATTTGCAAATGACACTACAGATAAAGGGCTGGTATCCAAGATCTATAAAGAACTTCTCAAACTCAACACCCAAAAAACAAATAGTCAAGTCAAAAAATGGGCAGAAGATATGAAAAGACACTTCTCTGAAGAAGACATACAAATGGTTAACAGACACATGAAAAAATGTTCATCATCATTAGCCATCAGGGAAATTCAAATCAAAACCACATTGAGATACCACCTTACACCAGTTAGAATGGCAAAAATTGACAGGGAAAGAAACAACAAATGCTGGAGAAGTTGTAGAGAAAGGGGAACCCTCTTACACTGTTGGTGGGAATGCAAGTTGGTTCAGCCACTTTGGAAAACAGTGTGGAGGTGCCTCAAAAAATTAAAAATAGAGCTACCCTATGACCCAGCAATTGCACTACAATTGTATTTACCCCCAAAACACAGATGTAGTGAAAAGAAGGGCCATATGCACCCCAATGTTCATAGCAGCAATGTCCGCAATAGCCAAACTGTGGAAAGAGCCGAGATGCCCTTCAACAGATGAATGGATAAAGATGTGGTCCTTATATACAATGGAATATGACTCAGCCATTAGAAAGGATGAATACCCAACTTTTACATCAACATGGGTGGGACTGGAGATTATGCTAAGTGAAATAAGTCAAGCAGAGAAAGTCAATTATCATATGGTTTCACTTATTTGTGGAACATAAGGAATAGCATGGAGGACATAGGAGAAGGTAGGGAAAAATTAACCAAATCTAAAAAGTTAAGTGGCAAAATTATTCATTTATAATTTCTTTCAACGAATGTTTACTGGATGTCTCCTCTATGCCAATTACAGAAGAATTATATATAAGCTACAAATTTAACTGCATGGGCTTAAGGACATATTAGACATTGCAGGAAAAAAAAAAAAACAAGTAGTGAATTTGAAGACATAGAAATAGAAAAATCCAAAATACAATAACCTTACTTTGCTCCCCACCCCGGCCAAGTTCCAGGGTATTTGTAGGCATAAAAAGCGTCTAACACCCAGCAAGGTAAAATTCACAATGTATGGCATCCAATCAAACCAGGCATATAGACATACAGGAAAATACTCCTGTATAATAATCCCCTATAATCAGTCAATTAGAAGTGAACCCAAACTGACAAAGATATTAAAATTAGTAGGTTAGGACATTTAAAATAACAATGTTCCATATATTTGAAAAATTTTAATTGAATCATAGAAGACATAGAAAAAGACCAAAATTGGGCTTCAAGAGATGAAAACTACAGTATGTGAGATGAAAAAATGGAAAATAAATGGATAGAATGAGCAGATTAGACCTTACAGAAGAAAAGAATAGTAAGCGCAAAAACACAGCAATAAACTATATAACTATAAAACACAGAAATAAATAAGTAAAAAAAAAAAATGAACAGATTACCTGGAAGCTGCAGAACAACTTCAAATTTTCTAATATATGTGTAATTAAGACTCCTAAAGGAGGGGGCATAAAAATAATGGTGTCCCAAACTTGCTGAAAATTATATACTCACAGAACATAAGAGGCTTGACAAAGTCCACTTACAAGAAACATGAAGAAAACTACCAGTGCTCATCAAAATCAAATTGCTTAAGAGCATTTGTAGAGTAATCTTAAGCAGTGAGAAAAAAAGCCAAAGTACATTAAGAGAAACACAGTTAAGGATGGCAGCAAATTACCTGTCAAAATAATGGACATGGAAAGAGAGAGAAACAACATCTTAGAGCAATGAAAGAAAATGTTTATACACAAAATCTGCACTGGGCAATAAGAGCTTTCAAAAGGAAGGCAGAATAATGTCTTTTTTACCATTCAAAATCTCCAAGAATTTATTACCAGAAGGCTACCAAAAAAAAAAAATTAAAGAAAGTCCTCAGGCTGAGCAAAATGTTACCAGATGGAAAAATGGATCTATTCAAGGGAATAAAGAACACAGGAAATGGTAAATGCATGGGTAAATACATAAGATTTTTCTAATTATATAAATATCTTTCAAATACTGTTGACTGTTTTAAAAATAATAATGCATGTGCTGTTTATAACATATGTATGACAACAATAACACAAAGGCCAGTAGGGGAGAAATAAAGTATACTAGTGTAATGTTGTTATTACATATGTGAAGTTCATGTTATATGAAGGTAGACAGTAATAAGATAAAAATGTATACTAGAAACCCTAAAACAACAGGCAAAAGTATAAAACATTGGAGGAGACATTTGATATGGGAGTATGAGGACTTGGGGTCATGGAAGATGTCACCTGGGATGAGCCCAACAGTTGACAGGAGTCAACATGATGAATGAGTCCAATTCCATTTGAGAGGCTGAGATCATCATAGGGAATAGGTCCAGCTGCAATTCTGATGTCATTGTCAGGGATGAGTCCAGCTGCTGGGTTGGACCATCAGGCCTTAACATATTTGGGTGACAGTGGGACCATGGTCCTCAATGTTTTTGTAATAATTTGGGGCTGAATTTAGGACCTTAAGTCATAATGCTTTGTTGGTCACAAAGTCACAGAAATGTATAAATGTAGTTGGATAAAGAGGATAAATGTAGTTGGGTAAATGAGCTAAAAAATTAGGCTACAGTTTTATCATTGCATAGGGGATATAATAATCCCCACATGAAGCTTTCCATTTCCCTTTCTTTAATGGTCTGACATGTACTTTAAGAGGCAATATCTGGGCATTAGGACATTAATTCAAGAGGCTTAACAGTGAGACATTCCACAAGTGTATGTGTGGACTCCTTTGCAGTGTGACTTCTTTGTGAATTTCAAGTAGCCAATAGGGACTGCTTTAAACACTAGAAAATGTTGCCAGTGGAGTGGGAATGAAATTACCAATTAGTGGTTGGCTATAGCAGTGTTGTTGAAAAGACCAAGTAAGTATCAGTGACAGCATGGCCAAAATACAGTCCAGTACCTTTTTTATTTCTAGGTGGGGTCCTCCCGATAACCTGCAGTTTCCCAGACCCAAGTTACTTCCCAAAGTAGGCATAGTCACGCTAGGATAAGACAGAAGTTCAAACAAAAATATGCATGCTATGTGGGTGATAGAATCTGATGCACTGAGGAGCAACTGACCTGATGGACATAGTGGGGACTGATTGCTGTGTCCATTCCAGAATCTATCATATCTATGTGATAGGCAGAGCATGCATTCCTTAGTGAAGGAAGCTTCTCGACAATAGCAATTTAATCATTATTGCCTGTTTCTACTATCCACACAGCTCTAAGTGTAGGTCCTGGAGCTATGATCTCTACTTTGTGAGTGACCTCATTATCGAGATTATTAAATATCCTTAGTAGCCAGAACATTTTGACAAAGCTTCTGATTTAGGCATATCATCATCACCATCATTATTTCTTCTTCTCTTCCATCTTCTCCTCCTTCTTCTCCTTCATGCCAGAATAGCTCTAAAATATAGCCAGAGGAGTATTTATTTAATAATGAATAGAACACAACTAACAATTCATCCCTGTTCTACTTTCCCTCTCAATTTGGATGGGGGAAAGAACAAAAAGGGGTAGATGAGAGAGGACGAGAGTTGGGGAAGAATGACTACTTTAGTGTGACCTTCATAAATCCTGATATGCCAAGTGACATCACAGAGGACAAGGAAAGACAACTGAGGTGTTTTCATAGCATTTTGACATAGTGTAGGGGGCCCTAAATGTGGGAATTTAGTATAATGAAGGCCAGTGGAAGAAAGGAGAAAAATCCATCTAGGATATCATATGGTTTTTCTTTCTTATTTCAGTGAACTTTTTTGAAATAAGTCATTGTGATACTCTAAGACTGGCAGCCTTGAGTCACAGAGAAGGTGAAAGTTCTATTGAATGCCTTGTTCAAGGGCCTGGTGTTGTGTATTTTGGAAAGTAAAGTCAGTGCATTGGACACTGTCAATAATGTCTGGAACTCCAAAGGAAATGAGGAATGCTTTAGTTGGGCCCTATTAGCTTCAACAGTAGCATGTCTGGTGAGGTGGGTAAGATATCGATATATGGGTTCACCATGATCAACATAATGAGTGGCAACAGTGAAGGGGGATGGTGCTCCAATAAAATGAATTTGTCAACAACTATAATGGAAGGATCTCCATGAAGCGGTACCCAGTGATTATATTGCTAATGCCAGGTATTCCTGAAAAGAGTGAATTAGCTTGTCACCATGTGGGCAAGAGCAGAGGAGAGGTATACTCTGTACATTCAACCTAAGCCTCAAAAGCAGATGATCCTCTATTTGATGGACCCATTGTGTCAAAATTAAGAGAATGGGATCTGAGGATGTTTGGTCCTAGGCTCTAAAATTTGTGTTAATCTATCAGCTTGGGCATTAAATTGGGCATCAGTAGGTTAATCCTTGGTGTGGGCAGAGATATCCATCACCTTAATATGTAGCTTTTTATCACTGAAAGGCAAAGAATTTTCCAATATTCTTTACTGCAAAGTGGGTAGCCTTGAATGAGAAATTGTTGTTGCCAGTGGCCAGACCAAATGGCTAGAGCATTGGCAATGACCCAAGAGAGTCTGTAAAGATGTGTACTTGGGCCAGTTATTGGTCAGAGTATCATCCAAAACCAATATACCTCCCTGGAGTTTGGTCAGTTGTGTTAATTGTGAGTGCCATCCTCTCTCTGGGGTGTCTTGGTTAAGAGAGAAAGAGCACCATACCTCCAACAAGCTCCATCACATTTGAGGATGGTGCTGACATCATAAAGTAAATGAACTTCCTTTGTTGTTCACTCTGTTGATCACAAGAGGATTCCAGGTAGCCAAGGGGTCTGAGAGAGAGGTGACTTCCTCCGGCACTGTGGCATCTGCCAAGGGGCTGAGGACAGGGAGACCATCTCCTCCTGCCAGTGGGATAGTCTAGAGGGACACATTTGGTCCTATCCTGTATGTACTGTTTTTATTTCAGCAAGGATTTGGTTGCAATGCAAAGCTTGTGGGGTGCTTCTTCCATGAGCCAGGGTATAATGGGCAGCTGGCTACAAAGGGCCACAAGTTCAGGTTCTGTGAGAGCCTCCATTTCCAGGAGGGCTCAGTATGCAAGCAGAAGGTGCTCTAACGACATGTAATGCAGAGCTAAAATGGGCAGTCTATTGCAGCAGAAACCCATGGTGGCAATCATGTGTAGTCCATAGACTGAAAAGCATAAGAGGTCATTACCAGAAACTTCATCATAAAGGAATCTCCAGAAAGCACTAAATAATGTGACTGTTATATGGTCCTTTGGATTCATGCTAGAGCATTCTGCTTTAAAGGGCCCAGTTCAAAGTGGGCCAATTTGTGGGAGATTGCATAAATGGGCTGTAGTAGGTATGCAAATGGGGACTACGTTGCCTCCGGGAGCCAAAGAAACCTAAAAGATGTTGGGCCTTCTTGAGAGTGGATAAAGATGACAAATTTAGGAGTTTCTTTTTAACTACATCAGGAAATGGAGCAGCCCTCAGCAGGCTAGGTGATGCCCAAAAATTTATAACTGAGACGTACGGTCAGGCATT